>NW_009649951.1:1756468-1882060 GCF_000708025.1 Charadrius vociferus
GCTGATAAGCAGCGATAGCAGATGACTCTGGCAGCTGTATAGCAAGTAAATAAATATTTCAACAGTTTTGTAGAGTAAGCAATTTTGCTTAATCAAGCAACATAACTACTTTAGAAAAGAATATGACATGACAAAGCAGAACATGAGTTCTTTGGCACATGTACTATCTGATGTGGCAGCAAAGAAGCCCTGATCAAGGTTAAATAATACATCACAGAAGATCTGTGAGGACAAAAGAGTGACCAAGTTGAGAACAAAGTATGACACTGCTGCATTCCATGCAGGGTATGCAGGCATTAAAAAACAGTGTGGTGTCTACTTTGAGCATGAATCAGTGCTCCCGGAACTCTGGGTATCTTTCCTTCATGTAATATTGCCTTAATCCATTTCACATGTGACCAACTATTTCTCTTTCATCTGATAAAGTATTCCTGATGATCAGCATTTTTCCAAGTCCCTTCTGCCTTAAGATGCTGCAGAAAGTTCACTGGCAATTTGGCATTCAAGGACTTACGCTGGCTTGGCTTGATTTTCCCTTTTCCCTTGGCCCCTTCACTTCCTTATCTACACAGCCACTGGGAGTTTTTCTATTGATTCATCAGTTATTGCTTCTTTTAAAAATGTAAGCTATTTGCTACATACAGATTGCTACATAAAATTATATTATGACCCTTCTTTACACAGTTTTCTAATGTAAAACTCCTGGTAGCATGGTTTAGGTCATAGTAAATCAAAACCACAAACATAGCAAGAGATATTCTGGCTATAATTAAGTGCTACTAACATTAACACTTGTGTCTGGTTACAATAGAATTTGAAAATAGAAATTGCCATTTCTCCAAATGCAAATGTTTCTGAGACAGAAAAAAAATTTCTAATTTTTGACAAAACCATTTTTATAGGAAGAACCAATTCAACAAAACAAAAAACTTTTCCACAAGAATGCACTTGTCTGAATGAAACTGCAAACACAGGATGGTGTTTGTTCTTTAAATAACAGGGAAGGGTAACTCAAATACACCTAATGAGAAAGAAGAGTTGGATGGGATGGTCATTTACCTGACAAAGGCAAATGTGGGAATTGAAATCATGTCCACCTCCTAAACAGCCCAGTGCCATGTCTGGATCACAAGTAGTGGACGGTTTCCAAACCAATTCTACTGGGATGTGAAGTCTAGAAAATGGTGAGGGAATCAACAGATAAATTTAGTTGCTTGGAAAGAGGTAAGGGAGTTAGTTTATTCTTTTTTAATGATCATATTTCAAAGATATTGCTGACTGAGTTATTAAAATCTTGTGTCATTTTATAAATGTATCTAAAAAGATACATATATTAACATGGAAAAATTACCAGCTACCAGGACACCAATATTTGTTCCTGTTGAAATAACTGACTGGACTCCAATATGCATGAACTTTATTCTAACATTTTGCCAAGCAATTCTTCATCAAAATTACTATGAAGAGCATATTCTATTGCCTTAGCGTAAACTGTAACCACAAATTTGAAGTACTGATACTTTCTTAAGGCCATATTCTAACAGCTTTATTTAGATGGGATATTTTATTAAGCATTATAGACATCATCCAGTCTTGTAAGCTCTCTAATAATTTTGAAAAACTTTGCAGACAATGGTTTCTAAGCCCTGGCTAAATCATTCTTTGCATTACAATAGTCACCACCATACTTCTAAGAGTTTATAGTGGAGTAAAATCTCTGCAGACTCTCCAGCTGAGAAGAGTTTACCTTCCAACAAAATGTAATCCCACAAGCCCTTGGTGTCCAGAGTCAAAGGCTACTGCTTTCTTCCATGGGCTTACCTTCCCCCAGAGCTTCATCGTTCCCATCCAAAATAACACATGCAACCTGAAAATGAGTTGCCAATAAAGAATCAAGCTAACTTTTGAGGCTATACGTAGAGATATACATACCTACCTATCTGTATCTATGTATCTGTATCTATATCCATACTCACGTATATGTGCACGCGCGCACACACACATGCACACAGACTGAGGAGTACAGCTTGTGCTTTGGAAAATGTCCTACAGCTTTTAGTTTTTTGCATATGATTCCACAACAACAGCAGCTCCTGGAATTGCAAGGAATAACAGGTTACAGTCTACTGAAGGTAAGAATCACACTGTTGAGTCATGCTTGTAAAACTTCCCATGCAAACAGTTGTGAAATCATCTTTAATCACCTTTTCTCCACTTTACAATGGGTTGCAATGAAAAGGTATTTTGTACCACGTTATTTATATGCTATTTCTCATAGAAACCTGCAAAAATCCTTGAGCTTTATAAATGTTGACCAAGTAGGGAGTAGAAAACTTAGGAGCCTAGTAGTAGAATAATTAGCACTGGTAGCCTTAATTGCTGAAATTATTACCTAGTAGTGGCTTGCAAATAGTATCTGCTAATACTTTAACAAGCAAAATGTGAAACTAATTTTACTGATGTGTTTGAATAATTACATAAGTGTGTGGCAAATAAGCGTTCAGACAAGTTCACCTAAAATTCCTGTTTTAAGAAATACTGTGCATTACCCTACACCCCTGCTGGTGTAAGGTGATTTGACTTCCACTCATCTGCTCCAACACCAACACAATCACTGCAAAAAAAAAAAAAAAAGGCACAAAGAGGAATTCTAAATATCCATAAGGTGCATCTCAATGCACTTTTATGAAAAGGTCAGATCTCTTTGGGGAAAGTGCAGATTTGTAGCTGAACATAAGAGAGTAGACAGCATATATCAGCCACACTACTGTGGAGTCATAAGATGAATCTCTATACTTACAAGTGTTGGGCTGATATATTAAATGAGACCAAACATGAAGCACAGAAACCATTATTTCACAATGAATATGATGTGTCCTTCATTAACAGTAAAATAGTTAGTCCAGTATAATAGTTCATGTAAGTTCAGTCAGAAACTGATGGAATACAAAATACATATTCCAGTTTGCTCTATATTCCTGAATCAGTTTCCTACAGAGTACCTCCCTTAGCTGAGAACATTTTAAAATTAGATGTCCAAGAGAAGAATATATCTACCAGACTTTTGTAAGCACCATACACCACATCTTCTTTAAATTGGGCTATGAATGAGGGATAGAACCAGATGTCTACATGAGAGCCAGTCTGTAGGTTAAAAAAGAAATAAAAAAAAAGGAAAAAAAAGAGCCTACAGCTTAGTCTGCAGCTAAAAGATTAAGTACTAACAGCAAAAGGGATCCCAAGCCAAAGCTGATGTTTTGGACCCAGAGTGAGATTTCAGCTAAGCATAAAGTTTGAGCCAGTGATCTGGAATGAGAGCTGGATCCAGGCTGAAGCACCACATTTAGAATAGGCTGATAAGCCACAACAGGAACTGGATCAGACAGAGGATGTCGGTTAACAGAGAGAGGTCAGAAATGCGAGAGGTCAGGATGTGAAGCTAAAAGTCAGTACTAGATTTTCCCTATCACAAGGAGTTAGCCTCTGGAGTTCGCTTGGTCTGGTAGCACAAGAACAGGAACTGGAAGTTCTACAGTTCACGGAACTGTTACTGATCTGTCAGGAGCTAGGCTAGAGTTAGTCTGGTACCTGGAGGATGTCCCTGGCTGGATTTTACAGGCTTTATCAAAAGGGTTATTGCTATACTTTCAGCATTCACACTGGTTTTGACTGCAGAGTCTGCGTGCAGAAAATGTGACACAACTGCAGATTAGTCTTTGTGTCAAAGGACTCTACTCACTGGACTTGAACTGACATGCAGGTCATGTGTACCTTAACACTGTAAAGATTCATTCCAGTTTCTAACTTATTCTTTTTAAAATGGCTGGAAGTTGACATGAAAGATTAGGTATATTAGATATGCCAGGCAACCAAATAGACAAAATAGCAAAATCCACAACTACTCCTGCTTTTATTACTGGTTTTTGTCCTTGTCGGTCTGGGTGCATTAGCTATCCTACTTGCCTAACAGTAGATATACAATATGTATCGTGGGGAATAGCCATCTAGGTGTTATCTATGAATGCTCTGAAAAGAGAAGAAAACACAGAAGCAGAATGTCCTTTCAGCCTTTCTCTGTGTGACCCTGGCAGTTCTTTATCTCATCTTTTACTTTCCATGATGTACCTCAGAGAACTTGCCATCTCTGTGTCTCTTGGAGGATGCATCTTTGCATAGCTTTGTTTTTTTCCCCTCTTCTGCTCTGCACTTCTTTTTTTTTTTTTTTCAAAAAACCCAACATATTTATGATGTGCCATGAAGCTCTGCTTGCACCCAATTCCCATTTCCGTAAAGTAGAACTCCATTTTCATAGGTAAATAAACATACCTTTTAAATTAGGGCACCATTTTGTTGAGGGCATAGAAAGGGAAGGCGGGGTCAGGGAAAAAAGCGCCAAAAGCTGCTTTTCTGTGTTGAACAAACATGTGGGAAACCAGCATTTGCTTCAGGGCAGAATTTGTTTCAAAAGAAGAACACTGTGTTTGTCATCAAAGACTGGGGGATTTGCAACCGTAACCACATCTTCAAAGACTTATGGAGTCTGACAATAAGAAAAAGAAGTATGGATAGCTAGAGACAGAGAAAGTCCTTATACAGCCAGTAAGTGTGAGTGAAACACAGGAAACACAAAGCAGGCAGAAAGCAAGAGAACAGATTCTACTGAGGAGTATGCAGCTCTTGCCTCTCTACAGAGCTGTAGCCACATGGGATGGAGAGAGAGAGACAACATACTAATGAGCTAAGCTAGGGTGATGGCAACTCAGCAAGACAGGTATTTTTATTTCTGAAGTAGTTGTGAGCTGCTAGTTTACCTATTTGGGCAGTAAGAGCTGTGGAGTAGCTTCAGGAAGGGCACCATAGGCTAGATTAATGCAAAAACTTAGGCCATCCTGAAATTGACAGAAGTTTTCATTTCCACAAGACCGAAATTTCACTCCAGTGTAATGAAAAAGTCCTCTTCCAGTCTAGCATCTATGATTTTTTTCTATTCCAGTTGTGGTTTTGGAACAATTCTTCATTTGTGTTTTGTCTGGAAGTGACTTCTCATTCACCAGATGCATTGCAGCTATTGCTACTGTAGCTCTACAACTTTGCTGCTGCGGTATTGTGGGGACCTTTTTTTCTATCAGAGCTTTTCCCTGGACTTATATATTGTCTATCTCTCACCCAGGCACCTAGAACAATGTTTTCCTAGTGGACTGTTTGCTTAACAACCAGGAACCCCTTGTCAAACACTCTGTGTGTCTATCTTGCCTCTGGTGGGAAGGTAAGAAGAAGATAAGTCTTCACCCATCCCAGCCCTCTTAGATGGAGCTGGCTCGAGACTATATAACTTCACTGTGTAATTTAGCTTTTAGCAATAATTTCCATTTGGATGAAGTTCATATTTTTCATGAGTTATTAGCTCACTTCAAAAGCAACAGCTTCACAGCCCCATCAAGACGGAAGGACTGCTACACAATTAGACAGGCAATCACAGAGGATACAAGGTATTTAACGACTGGCATCTCCTAAGATTATTTGTTTTACACCATTTTTCTTCAGTGAGGCTAGATCTTGACTCTGAACGAGTAATTCACAGTCAATGTGTCCTTAGGAACAAATAGTCCTCCTTTTTTATAAGCGGGGTAGCCTGTGGAAGAGGTTAACAGTAAACAGTACAGAATTGTTCCATTAGGGAATCACTGTAAACACTGAGGACTTCTTCCATTTCTTTCCCTCCCGTAGTTACTGTGTTTTTCAAGTGAGCGGTTTGGCAACCCTGAAACTTTAGCCTTTATTTCTAGATATAAATCAGAGAACCGTCCCCTTATGTTGACAGTTGCTATATAAAATCTGATTCTTTCAAGTTTTTAAGTGGTCCAGTGTATGAAATTTAAGAAATTGCAGAACACATAAATCTAAGGTTTTTATATCCAAGTCAATGACTTGCTTTTAACATAATGCAGACAGGATACTGAGGTGCCAAGGTTGAGGGTGAAGGTAACAGAGCTACAGTAAAAATTATTACCATTTTTCCCTTCAACTTCTTCAGCCTGCCTAAGATGCAGAGTCGTATACAGCTAGTGTGATAGAAACACCTTTAAAAACCGAATTAAAAGATCAGAAATTACACAGACATAAATTACACTTGTGCATGGATTTCCCAATGGAATAGCATTGATCTAATGCAGTGTTGTTAAAGAAGCCACAGAATTTGCTTGTTGCAGAGGCTAGATGCTGCTCTGTTCTTGAGGCCTCACAATAGTGCTAACAAAGGATTAGGGGTCAACATGGGCTTTCAGCGAGTTGTCTCCCCGTTGATGCCACTTTCCCAAATGGGAACCCACCTCACCGGGAGAAAGGCATTCCTCCTTTCAGGTAGACCATGGCCCTAAAATGTTAGTGTGACTAGAGACATTAAGAGAGCTGCAGGCCAGGATAACCCATCTGTGCAAATAAACAAGAGTTTACTTCCAGCAGCGACGGTGGAGTTTGCTGGGGATGTAATTCCTCACAGGCAGCAAGCATTTTATTGCTAATATCTCACTTTCATTGCACCTGAACTTCTGACTATCTATTAACAGCTGGATATTCATTACATAAATATGAATGGTGGCTCTGTTCTCTGTATTTCACTTTTTTTTTATTGACTGAAATCTGGCACCACGGTCTTGGATCAATCTAACAACACTTCAGTGGCTTTGGGGAATTTTTGGTTTTTTAATGTAAGAAAAAAGTGATTTCACAACTGCTACACATGCAGTAATAATAACCAAACAAAAAAAAAAATAGTTCATTGCCTGAGGACAATGTGGAAATATGGAAAACTTGCTGGAATAAACCATCCACACAAATGAACAGGAATTTATCTGTGTGTGTCCTTTCCTCAGTGTCTGCTGGATTGCATTCATACAAATCAATATGACCACCACCCTGGACCCCGAGCTGCTGGGGTCTGGCCAGGACCCTCCCCACCTCCTGCTGATGGTCCCAGGCCAAACCCTGACGGGGCCTGAGCTGAAGGTGTTCCATGGCTGTGTCAAAAGCTCCCCACATAGCCATGAACCATCAGTCCTGGCCCCACAACCACACCAGGGTCTGCACCTACAGGTGTGTCCCATGGAGCTCATCCACCCATGACTTTGCCCCAAATGAGGTGATGACACAGCAGCAGGTCACAGCCCTGCTGGCTTCTCTAACCCTCTAACCCACTTCTCCAACCCATGGCAAAACCTGCCCCCCAGCTCCCCAAACATTTTAATAAGGATCAGGTGGAGGGCACAGGGTTTGATTAGTCCGGTGAGTCTAGTCTTCAGTGTTGTGTAACGTCTGGCCTGCATGACAGGCATTAGCCCACGCTCAGCAGTAATTTCCTGGCCCTCCAGGGTGGCCTAGCATGGTGTCCCCCTCAACCAGAGGGCAATGGCCCTTGCCCCTGGGCCTGGGCTCCCAGTTGAATGTTCTGGACCAATGTGTTGGAAACAGCAATTCTATGGCCACGGCTCCCTTGCTGGAGCTCCAGTCTGCCACCAACAGCGCCATCCAGTTCGTGAAACTGGCTGTGGGAACTGGCTAGAAGGGAGTAAGTCCTTGTAGCCCACTATGTGCTGACTAAGGCCCTCACTGATGAGATGGCCAGGATGGAGCCACGTAGGGCCTAAGACAGTTCTTGGACCTGACTGTCACTTTGCAGAGGTGCCTGATGGCAAGAAAGAGACAACACCAGTGCCCTTGGGGGACCCCAGCCACACTTTCCTCTATGTTACTTACAACCCACAGAGGAGAAGCCCATGGAGGTAAGCACGACTCAACCTCACTCCACATCCCAGGCGTGAGGACGCAGGTCGGGGGAAGGATCATAATTTTGCTGTGGTAAGAAAGGCAACTGGCTTGAACAACCTCCATGCCCAGACCACTGCAAAAGGAGTGCAGTCAGGAGGCATCTGCACTAGCATGCTGCCACACGATGCTCCTTGTCATCATCCTCTCTGGGCGGATGCACTGTCCAATCCACTATGCCCATAGTTTTACGGCCTCTGAGTTTGTCTGGAATGCCCAGAAGCCCATTTGGCCTCAGCCCACCTCAGTCATGTTCATTGCTATGGATGGGAGCTGTAGAGATGTTCACCTTAAGGGAAACCATGGGACCTGGAGAGTCAGATACTCCTGTGTACCCTCCTCTGTCTTGTCATTCTCAGGCTGTCTTGGCTGCAGAAATACAACCGTATCACTGACTGCTGGTTGGGACCCTTATGCTGATCTGTAGTCACCCTCAGCTTCCAGTTCATCTTCCCTTATGGTGCCACCCCAGGCTTGCTGCTTCCTGACTCAGAAGGGCTTCTGAGCTTTGAATTTAAAACTCATTCAGTGGAAAAAGAAACTACAAATAGATGATTGTCCCCTCAATACAGTACATTAAATAAGCTAGTGGGTTTTGTCCTCTTCCCAAAGGATAACTGTCTTGTCACAAAATCACAACTTCAAATGCCAGTCTTTTTAACAGTCTTCTCATTAAGAAAGACAGAGCTGAAAGACCTTAGAGAGTGAAGTGCCATTTCACTGTAAGCGGTCCATAAAAACTGAGTTGCATAAAAGACATGACAGTGTTCTGGCATTCTAGTATCCCTGCTACACCCAGTCTTTGAATGTGTGAGAGACTGACAGTCTCCGGGTCCTTCAGTTTCTGATTTATTCAAAGAATGAGAGACATTTTTAAACTTGTGGTGATGCAAACATGTCTATTTCTCTCTACCATGTAACTTTGTGGGCTATAATTGGGGTCACAGAGCTTATATACCTTTTGTCCCCCTCGACACAAAAGTCAATGGATAGTTTTTATCTGGTTTTGCTATTGCATGATGACCATAGCACAGCGTAGCCTTTGCACAGTATGTGTGTACTATCTGAATTTAGCACTTCATTGCCTTGGCACACCAATTCTACTGACTGAACCAGTTTTATAAACCCTAGGTAGAGGACATTTACAGAACTTTTCTCTCTCAAGTTTCCAAAATTTAAAGGTCCTGTAAAAGTTAAGAAACAGAAAATTCCTAAGGTAATTTGAAAAGAATGAAAATGTAGAATATTGGAGTGGAGTATTAATATGAACATGTGTGTATTTATGACCCGATAGGTACATCTCAGCATGTTTCGGTGTTTTTTCAAGGTAGCATTAATATTCAGCCAAATGAGAACTTAATGGTCATCCTTCTTGAATCTCACCAGTTCAATGAGGTAAGTCTTTAGATGTTATCATAGGGATTCATTCACCTATTCCCACGAAGTTATGTATTTCCTTCAACACATCTTCAGTCTCTGTTATTAACATATCCTCTCTGGAAGTAATTTGCTTCTCAAAACTACTAGCACCAATTCTATATGATGCTTCCTTAGTGGCATGCCCAGAACTGCAAGATGTTGTACTACAATCACCTAGAAGGAAACTTGCATGGGATACACACATAGTTTGCTGTATAAACACTAGACTGCAGATAAAAAGGAACGCCAACCATCTGTGACATACAAAATAGGTAGGAAAATAACAGTACAGATATTTGGCTGTCATGTATGTCTGCGGAAACTCCAGATGAAAATCTGACCCAACTTGTGTCATTATTATCTACCTAGTTACGTGCAGCTGGTTAATATTCCTATACTATACACATGTACACAAATTATTCTACTTTTTCTATTATGAAATTCTGGGTGAGAGTGCCTAATAATTGGGCTTTAGTCTCACTGCTGTTTAAATTGTGGTCAAATAGAATTTATCTTCAGAGACTTGTGTGCTGTTTGGTTTGTTTGGTTTCTGTTGAATAAAATGTGATTGAAATTAATTTGGACAGTTTTCTTAGCTACAGAAAAGCCAAAACCATTTTATTCTGGACAGTTTTTGGATATGGCACCATTATTTTTCCCCTCTGGCTAGAAAAAAAGCTTCATTAAGAAGTGAGAACTGTTACAGAATCTTAACAAAGAGCACAGTCAACCCCTTTGTAGCTGAAGTTAAATGATTGATGTATTTATTTTAAAGAATAAATTACTCTAATGACCATGCAAATTAACTACTTTTTTTTTATTTCACATTTTTATTTTATACTCAGCTGGTGTATCAAGCACAGCAAGTCCAAATTCTTCCATTTCTTTGATGATTGCTATTTTCTAGTTGCCTTAATAGTAACAATTATAAACAGAACTCTTCAGCTGGAAATATGATTACACTTCAAGCTAAGTATCAATGCTAAGGATTTTTCCTTGCAAAATCCTACAGTTCATGCTCTTGTAATAAAGAAATTTATGGTACTGTCCATTTGCATTACATTCGGAGATCCTGATCCAACTCCTGTGTAACCTTACAAGAATGTCTCTGTTGACTGCACTGAAGTACAAAACTACCGCAATACCAGATCCAAACACCCCTAAGCTTTGAAAAAGGTTGGAACTTTATCCAAACTTTTGACTCAAATCCATCTGCAGTTAAACTACAAAGTGCAGTCTTGGTTTCATCTTAGACTGCAATGTGTATTCTAATCATGCAAAATATTAGCAAAGAAAATTAGGCTCATAATGACATATAAGGTGCTCTTAGTATGCCAATGAAAATACTGCATTATTTTAATTGGCAACTTATTTTAGAAAGCCTATTGATATGTTTTGACACCAGTGGATGTTTTATTCCAAATATATTTTATTATTTATACTACTATTAAAATTCACATTGGCCATTTTAGCTGGTTTTATTGAAAAAAAAAAAAAAACCACCTCAAAAATCTAATTGCAGGATACAACTACTACAAAAAATAACTGTATGAAAACTGTGCTTTTTTCTTCAATAATTGTGTTCCTTTGGTAAACTCACGTTCATATTTGCATACGTTAGTGACAACAAACAATGTTCCTGTGGTTTTTGTCTTCCACCGTCCATGCAGAATTGTGAAATTTAAGAAAAAGAAGCTTTGAGCTGGATTCTCATTTTTCCCCATTCTGAGGAGCAGAAAAAGGTATCTCTGATTTGATTCCTCTGGGTCTCATATCCATGTTCTACACAGAGGCTACCAGCCTGTAGTGCCTGTAGCACTGCAGTCCTCCCTATTGCCTCACTTCCCACCACACCTCAGAACATACCATGAATGCGTATCATTACTCTTGGTGCTCCATCTAGTTTTCGCAGACTCTGGACAACTGCGCCTAGGGTACTTCCTGGAAGCTTGCTCAAGGACAGGAGCAGAGTACTTCTTGCTGCACTAGTGTTTCAGCCTGGCCTATGTTGCACGTGAACAGACATGGGACAACTTCTCTTTGGCTCCTAATGAGATCTGTTGACTTGTGAAAACTACCCATGCATAGCTAAAACAAGGCTATAGGGCTTGAAAAAGCACACATCACTGAAAATTTCCCATGGAAGCACTTTAAAAGATAGAAGTCTTAACAGAATTTGTTTTGCAGACTGTTAGTAACAATGATAGATGAGAAACTGATCAGCTTATTTCTCAGATTACTTTAAATTTAGGGAGACAATTGCCATTTCTGTTGTTTTAGTTTTTACCTTTTTTTTCTTGAAACCTCAGCACACATTTAAGACATAAGTTCCCACTTTGCTGTTACTTTTCTGAGCAGAATTACTTCTTAATTGCTCTGCGTTCTAACTAATTATATCGATTTGAAGAAAATAGATTAGATCTATCTTTATTTGCACAAAATATCTAGTGCATGGATGGTTTACAGTTTCGTACTCTGGACCAAACTCATACTTTATATAAGAAGGTAAAACTTGTTTGAAATTTCACATTGCTTGGCCAGTTTCAATTTGATGCTTTCTTCTGAAAGTATGAATTCATTGAAACAACCACACATACGTGAGTATTTACAAGACGAACTGAGTCTAGCTGTCATGATTTTGAAAATCCTTACTTTTGCCAACAAACACAAATCTTTGACATAGAGAATAAGCATGTGGAGTGAGTAGGAGTATTATTCCAGTGTGTTTTTGTTCTCATTCTGTCTTTAAATACTTGCAAATGACCATCAGTTTTGTTTCTAAAATGAACCCATGGTTCAAGTTAAAATAGCCCTTTGTGGCCATAATTTTACCCATACTTACGGTTTGTTTTTCTGAAAATAAAGGACTTCCAGTGATTTATGATACTGAACCTATTTAAAATATCAATGCAGTACAAGTCCATATTAAAAAAAAAAAAAAATTAGTTTTTTTTTAATCATTCTTTGTAGCACATATTAGCATCCTAAGTAGATGATCTGTCTCTCATTTTCATCACCGATCAAAAGCCCTACCTGAACTCCCATAGTAGACATACTGGAATGAGAAATGGCTGTTTGGCATAAATAAATATTAAAGGCATTATCTTTTTCCTATCAACTTGCTACTAACACAAGTTTGTGCTCTTGCACATATGGCATGTAAAGTAAATTTGTCTTTGTCTGTTCCTGATTTCATTTAGGAATTACTAGATCCACACAAAAATAACTCCTCTTTGTTAAAGAGAGTTTCATTGCAATCCCTAAAATGTTTAACATGGTAGTTGATTTGAAACCATTACCATTTTGAATTACTGTACATCTAGTATACAACCCACAGACAGTTGAAATTCTGTGCAAGCTCATTTACAAAACAGCTTTTCCTGGAAAACTGGGCAATACATAGAATAATATAGTTGGATGCCTCAAGAGAAGTGTTTTCTAAAGCAAAGAAAGATTTGTTTGCCTTTATTCCAATGGTAAAGTCAGAATGGTCAGGAAAAATTGCAGGGCTGTTAGAGAAAATTCAAAATATTCTGGTTAGAAACACACCAGTAGAACTGTAGAAAACCCTTGACTCAGGAAAATTTATTTTAGGCAAAATTTCAATATGTAGAATATGTATCAAGCAAAACCTGATTAAATGTATTAATTTTACAATGCTTCTGCTTTGCCTCACAACTCAATGTTCCACTTTCCCTCAGATGACAGGCAATTTGTTCAGTGTTTTAACACCAAAGGATTAGGTTTATTCAGATAATTCTTCAAAGTTTGAGGCTTTTATCCAAACCAAATGGCTGAACTTGAGGAGTTTTACTTATCAGTAACTATAGGTGGTTCCTTCTGATACTCAGATGATCAGAGCTGCTGTCCCAGAACTGATACTGAGTGTCTTACTGACCTCAGACCTTCCCTTATATCCCTGTTTCTTATTTTCCCATCCATAAAATTAGGATAATGGCTCCTTTATAAAAAAAAAAATTGATTTAATGATGAAATGTGCTCTGTAGGAATATTATCATCATTCCTTTAAAAAATAAACAGAACCAAAACTGAACACCTCCCAGAGTCTGGGGGAAGACTGGAACCACGTCTGAGATTGTGGTTTCTCACTCAACTGTAATTTATAAATTATAATTAACACTTAGCAAAAAAGCACATACTAAAATGGTGTATTCCACTTTCCATCTAAATTTGAAAAGTAAATGTTTTTATTTCCTTTGAGCTAGACAATTCTTCTCCCCAAAATGGAAAAAAAATAGTGAATTTGGGTATTTTTTTATTGTCCCCTGATAAAAAAAAAGACACTGACCTTTTGAAATAACGTTTACAATCGCGTGTGTTCTCTCTGTGGGCCAATGCCCCTCTGAAATTTCAAAATAATTTGAAAAACCTGAGAAACAACTGTTAAGTTTACAACTAGTGAGCAGAAGAATTAAGCAGGAACTTTGCAGTGAACAACAAAAGGGATCCAGGCAGTCATCTTACTAACTATTGTGGAAGACAGCGTTTAAAACCCCCTGCAGCTTTAAAAATCTCACCATAAGTGTATCCATATTTTATTCTATGCCAATTTTAATCCAACTAATGACAGTTGTTTGACCCACAGGTCATGAGAACTATGAAGCAGATTTGCAACTGCTGAGTGCCCTCACTTCCAATTGACTTTGGTGTAAATTGCACAGTCCAGGTTAGATGGCGCTCTGACAGGGCAGGGTGACCAGAGAAGCATTAAAGAACTCCAGCAACACTCAGAAAGAGATCCCCAGCGATACTAGGAAACAAACTTGTCATTTGCCTGTTTCTGCAGTAGGCAAAAGTAGTCTTTGCCAAACCCCCTGTGAAATAATTCATCATTGTTGACGGTTGATCAGTTTTATTAGGAAGCAATTATTGTTGACAAGTAATAGAGGTGTGTAATTTCTTCATGTTTGCCTTTGGCTGAACTTCGTTTCCAGTGAGGGTGAGACCCCAACTAGCCTCCATTTCAAGACAGTCCTAGTGAGCACTCATTTCCATCTCAAAAAAAAATAGTGTACTAGAAATTAGGGCCTAGGCATCTTTTTGCTATGAAAATCCGTGAAAATAATACATCTATAGCCTTAGCATTAATATGTAAGGCAAGACAATATATCAGCTATTTTTTCCGTTACAGCCAGGAAAAGAGTATTTCTGTCTGTAAAGGGGTTGCACACAAAACCTACCAATAGTTTTAAGTCTCTTTTAGCAGCAAGAGGGAGTTAGATAATACCATTATTTTTAGGACCTTTCTGCAGAAGCAATCTTCACTCTGCAATGTGTCCTGTTCTCTATTATAGTATATTACCTACCAATAACCTTCCAGTTCTTTTTACATTTTCTTCTGATATTCTGGGTCTTCTGTATGTAGAAGTTTTTGGGTTTTTTTCACTCTACTCAGAAGCATCCAGAAAAAAATGTATTCATATCATAGCTGAAAATAGTTGTTTTCTGTGTCTTAAGCAGTTCACTTATATTCAGTCTAAAGTTTTGCAAAAAGAAGCCCTACAGCAAGCTGAAACACACTGTTTTGTTACCAAGAAGTGAGCAAATTTGGGTGCACATGGACAGTGAAGATTGAAGAAGGAGGTGAAGGGGAAACAGCATGAAGAGACTGCGGTATCTGTGGGGAAAAAAAAAAAAAAAGGTTCTAAATGACAGAATTTACTTTGGGACAAAGGTCCAGTAACCAACTTCAACATAATTGTAGCCTGCTTGAGTCGTTCTCCACAAGTCTATAGCAGAGAAGGTGTGTGTGTTTGAACACGGACAAACTTTTTTCCTTAGGCAACTACATTCCATTCTCTTGGCTGCAACACCTATAGGAAAAAATTGCCAAAACCCATCCTGAGAACAGAATCACCTACAAATACCAAGGCAAATGTATGCAGTATTAATGCACATTACCTTTCAGCTTTTATTTATGCACAGTGAAGAGTTATGAAAACTTTTAATTTCAGTTGCCACTTTCATTAATATAAAGATCTGGTGTACTATTTTTTACTTTATTTTGGCTTCCCCCCAGTTGAAACCACAACTCCCATTCTATATATCTTGGCTTGCAGAGATTCTGGCTTTGCAATTTTTATGTCCTGTTTGTGTTCTTTCATTTTGCTGCCAGACTTCCTATTTGCTTATATGGGACACCCTCTTCTATTCCGCTTTTCTCAACTATATGAAATGTGACAACTGCCAGGTGCTGATGAAATGTCATGGGCTCTGAGAAACAAATACTAAATTTCAATATTGTAAAAGTAACACAAATAACAGTAAGAAAGTATACAAATAATAAATCAGAGAGGTGATGCTGCTCCAAATGTACAGAATTAGAATGACATTTTTGACAGGTCACAAGTATAAGGAAAGGTACTATACCATAGAGGTATACCAGTGAGGACAGTCATTACGAATCTTTTCTTGCATGCCATGTTCAACACCGACTAAATACTTGGCAAGCTGCTTAGATGGCAATACTTGTTTCCTCACTGAAGAAATCACAATTAAAAAGATACTTGCTGGAAAAAGGTTGAAAAGGGAAATGAAACAAGTGCTTTGTTAGTAGAAGTAATTTTCTTGCTACAGAGGAACAATCCTGTTGCAACTTACCAGAATATAAAACAAGAAAAACTTAAAGTAAGGCTTTGATTTCATATACGCAAAACATGCCAGAAAATAATAATGACTGAAAAATGTGATCTATCGTAGAAATTGGGCCTCAAATGCTTGAGGATCCCATCCTGTAAGGTGCTGAGTGTTTCTGGGGTATTGCTGGCACTCTACCAGCACCATATATCCAGCAGTAAACATGCTCATTTCTAATGCAAGTGATTTTTCTTATGCTGAATTATTTAGTCTTGTTATTGCTATATTCAAGCTAGGCTGACCTTCAGCTATATATTTTCTTTGTTATTATTATGTTTTTAGACACACAACACTTAAAGCCCGTCCAAGCAGCACATTATAAATGTAAAGATCATGAAGTGCAGCAACACACTAAACAAAAAAAGTGTAGTTGAGAGACTAAGCAACCACAGGCATATATATAGTCACATGATACTCAAGGTGCACTGAATTTCACTATTTTTATATACAGATCACGGGGAATATGGAAATATAAAATAATTTATTTTAGATCAGAGAAAGCATTATTTCCTATAGAGTAAAATGGAAAGGAACAATTAGAGCCTTGACTTTGCCAAACACTAATCTTCAGCAAAAGGGTTAGAAAATTAAAAGAAAAAAAAAGGCATTTTCCATAAGCAACATGATATAGTATGTGATATATTTACAGCAGGATGTGAATGTTTGAGGCTATAAGTTTGTAATGGGGAGATCATTTCTTCCTCTCCACTGATAGAATATTTCAAACACTGGATTATAATTTTTGGATAGTGTTCAAAATGTACAAAATTCAAAGACCAATGACTTAAGTTCACTTCATCTATGGTTTCATTTAATAGGCCTTAGCTGTATTATTTTATATATATATAAATATAAGCTAGTTCAGTTTATAGAAAATGTACCCCATTAGCAGTTTCATGACTTTATAAATGAGCTATTGTGCTTTTGTTAGAGTGCAGGCATGTCTTTGCATGTGTACCTATCTATCCATACGCACAAATATATATATATATATTTATCTTAGAACACTCATTGTTTCAAACTTTAATCATGCACAAAAACTGCAAAGTGCTTGGAGTTTCAAATGCTTTCCTGAGTGCTGCAGAAATAAAATCAGAAAAGTTACGGCAAAGTTTAGCAGTGATCAAGTGCTTAAAGGTACAGTGTTCCATTTTGCTGGCTTAATCCTTTGAAATATAACTTCTCTTCCAATCAATTTAAATGCTCCTAAAAAATTTAGGAGGATGTCAGCCCAAGGGTTAAAATGAAGAGCAGAAAAGAGATGACTCTGATTTGATTCCTCTGGGTCCCATATCCATCATCTACACAGAGACTACCAACCTGTAGCACTTCCTTCCCACCATACATCAGAACAGACCATGAATGTGTATCATTGCTTTTGGTGCTCCATCCAATTCTCACCGACTCTCGACAACCTCATCCAAGGCATTTCCTGGAAGCTTTCTCAAAGACTTCTGCACTTATGTTTCAGCCTGGCCTGTGTTCCACATGAAAAGACTTTCCTTGGGAAGCAACTTCAATTTGGTTCCTGATGAGAACTGTTGACCTGTCAAAACTACCCATGCGTATCTAAAACAAGGCTGTAGGGCTTGAGAATGTCCTGTGTGTTAAGAAAGCCTCGATGCTGTAGCACATGTAAGGTCCCTCATATGTAATCATGTCTCACAGAGAATAGAATATATTTAATTACATTTATTCTCCCTTTTTGAAAAGATCACAGACTTACTCCCATTCTACTCTTGTCCAAACATTTTGGTGCCCGCTCTGGCTACTGGAGTAGTTCTTTTGAGAATCTCAGCTTCCGTTAGAGTAAAGAC
This sequence comes from Charadrius vociferus, assembly GCF_000708025.1. Classification (NCBI taxonomy): domain Eukaryota; kingdom Metazoa; phylum Chordata; class Aves; order Charadriiformes; family Charadriidae; genus Charadrius; species Charadrius vociferus. The sequence continues at coordinate 1,774,183 of NW_009649951.1, forward strand.
TATGTCTCCACAGGTTGCAAGAGTTGGAGGAAACAGCTTGAAAGCCTAGGGTAGATATTTTGGAAATCCTACAATGTCTACATCAATTTCATTAATTGAAGGACTGCTCACACTTACTAAGCAATGCTCAGGCTGAGTTCATTGTTGATTTGTAAATTCTTTTTTGCATCATGCTGCCTTCTGTACACTTTTTATCCTGAGGCAGACTAAATATTTTCTGTTGACCCAGAGGAAAAATACTATTTTAAAGCAGTCCCTAAGCACCTTCCAAACAAAGCATCATTATAAAGAAAAAATGAGCAACGGATGGAAATATAGACACGTCTATATCTAAGTGCTTCATTTCCTGGACATTTTTAAAATAGGGAGAGTAAGAAGTAGTTGGATATGAAGGAAAAATTAAAAAGAAGAAAATTCACTGTCAATATAAACGCAAAAGTGGTTTAATATGCAATATACACAAAAAAGTGAAATTATTTTCTTTCAGAATAAACAGTCTGTATAACTGGAAAAACAAGCAATTGTAAAGATTGTGATACTGCAAAGCAGTTAGACACTGACCAAATTAGTTTCAACAATCTCTTGTGAGGGATAGAAGAAGAGAAATAAAACAGAAAAAAAATACAATCTTCTTTAAAGCACAGTTTGTAATTTAAAATAACAATATTTAGAACGTGGGAAAGGAATTATTTTAAAACATGAGGTACACAGAAGCAGTCTTGTGTTGATTTTTTTTTTTTTTTAATCTGCCCAGTGTGGTTTTAACTATTGCCTTTTCTTTATAGGAAAAGAAAAACAGAAAGGAAAATCTTTTAACTGAGAATAGTAGGAATTTCTTCAAGTGTAGAAAACAACAAGGAAGCCCAAATTCAGGTCTCTGACTAGAAAGTGGCATACCTTTTCTCTAATCTGTGGGAACAGTAACTACTAAATGATGAAAAATCAAAGTTCTTAGCAAAGAGTTGAAGAAAAGCTTCCCACCTTCTGCCATGCACATTTCAAGGTTTGGGGGTTTACCATCATAAAAAGAAGTTTTCTTTTTTCCTTTTGGCCTTTTTTTCCTTATGATTAGGGAATTTGTTTCTTCTTTGAGGTTTCCCAAAGGTAACCGAGACCTCTCACAAAGTTTCTTGCAGCACTCACCATTACCTTACAGCCCAGCCTGTACCTGTCTTTCCCTGCTTTTTATAACTGATCTTGAGAAAAGGAACAGAAGACATTTCACAAACTCATGAGTGGCACATTGCAACAGTGTATTTAAGAATGTAAATTCTTAGCACCTAATGTTTCTTGCCATGCATCTTATCAGACAGCAGTGTACTAAGGTCCTGAACCGGTGACATGGCACAGTGAAGACAGAGACTTGATCTGGGGAAACAGCTCTGTTCCCAGGCCCTGGACTAATGGGGGTTGGAGTGTGTAAAAAGCAGTTTGCTTGGGGGTGGAACAAGGGGCGTTAAGAAGCAGATGCTCTCAGTCTCCAAAGGAAAGCTGCTGTAATCAGTACATAGCATTCTCTCAGTCAATCCAAGGCTTTATGGGGGGGAAAAAAAACAACAAAAATCTTTTAGCTCAGTGCATAAATGTAAGAGGATTTTCAAACTGGATAGACAGGAGTCTATCGCACTAAAAATTATTATTCAAGTTTAAAGTAAAGCTTTGTTTAGGTTTTAATGAAAGCAACAGCATTTTAACAACAGAAGTTCTGTTCTTTCTCTTTTTTTCTCCCTTTCCACATTCAGTTCCTATGCCCCTGCACCTGCTTCCAGTTTTGGCTTCTTGGCAGTGATGCTTAGAGAGACATCAGCTGGCAGTTGCAAACTGTTAAAAGCTCCCCTGCAATGCAGCTTTGCAAATGCCAGCCATTTATTCACTGGTGCATGCCAGCTTAACACACGGTTTCTTCCCCTCTCTCTTCTCTGCTCTCAGGTTTCATTTCCAAACAACAGTAAGGAATCTGAGTCATGGCCTAACTGTTTGAGTATCCATTAAATGTGGTCACTTCTATTCGTTGTTGTCGTAATATTTTGATCCAAAGGGTGTTGCATAGAATGCCAACTATAGCACTGTTTCTTCTTTGCAGACATAGCTGTTGGACCACAAGTTTTGTTCTGTTTTAATGTTTTGTCCTTTTAAACAGATGGTGGGATAGCTAAGCTGCTGAGATCTTGGAGTTATTTTGTTGCCTTTGTATTTTTCCTCTTCTGTTTTTCCAAGTCCAGAATGCTACCCTGGAAAAAGGAATATAGAAGAAGACAAAAAGGGTTGAAACAACTGAAGTATTCAACACAAGCAGGCTGTTCCCATGCTACCTTAGAGATTACAGTTCAGTCTGATCTCTAGTGCCTCACTGTAAATTTAGAACTATTAACAACATCAGATTCATTAGACTGACTCCAGAATTCTCTGTGTGGTAGGATAAAAAATTGGCCCCAATAGGACATTTTTCAATTCACTGCATCACTTCAGCAGAGAGTGAGAAAGTGTCACAGATGTGAAGAATTCCACAGTATATTTTCCCTGGAAATTTAAAGCTAATCTTTAATGTGTGTTGTCTGAAGGTTCTTTCTAGGCCATATGGGAAGATAAGGAATGGGATTTTCACAGTCTGAACTACTGAAGCTTTTCTCTGTACTCCAAACTCTTTCTACAGATAGTTCTGGGTGGGAAAGAACTGCGCTAATGCTCTTAATATGGATAGGTTAAAAAAAAAAAAGTTTTGCTGCAGCAGCATTTTGTCATGGGGCAGGAACCAGAAGCATTATGGACCTGTTGACCTCATGTTCTCATTTGATAAGGCCCAAGCCTGTTCACGTTTATCGAAAGATTTGTATTGACTTGCACCAAGGTTGAACCAAATCCTTCTTCAAAGGAGTTAGCAAGAGCAGTGTACTCTGACTTTTGGAGTAAAGAAAAGGGATGCTGCAGAAGAGTTACAATAAAGCCACGAGGCATAAACGAAGTGTTGAGGGTGAGGAAATAAACAACTCAGATATGTAGTATGCAGTACTCAGATATGCAGTAGCCCATTCCAGTCACTCAGCTGGAATAATATTTCTTTACTAAGCTATGAAAAAGCTTAGATGCAATCAGTACAATGTGGATGAAGAACAGACACATTATTAATCAACGGAAGAGTAAAACAACTGCATCCTAATACCTGCTTACCCACATTTGTGTTTCAGGAACTATGACTCTAAGACTGATGCCCAGAAACCAGATGTGCTGGAAAAATTTAACACACACGTCTTTCTATGTTTTAAACCTGGGTGCTAATGTTCATACACCCACTGCAGAAGGTTACAAGATTTTCTCTCTATTTTATGTAAACATCAATCATTCAGCTAGAAGTTAATGACAGGGCTTGGCTTACACTGTCAGGATGAAGGTCCATGAACATAAAAGCCAGCTTGCAGGCAAAGAAGCGATTGAGCTCTGGAAAGTGCATTTACAGCTGAAACAAACATGGCCCATGCATGAATGCAGGCACTCTCTGCTGCCTAGAGCAATAGTACAAAGTGATGTGGTGGGAGTTCATTCTCTGAAGGATCTATTGCCTCAGAGTGAAAGAAGAAAGAAAATAGAGAAGCTTGGAAAAGAAGGCATGCATGAAGCCTGACCCACAGAGAAGGGAAATAAGAACAAGTTTACACAGCTTTTAGGAGGAATTGAAAAAGGTTTGACGTTGTGAGTAAACAGCTGTCTTCTGCTTGATTTCTCCATATTCAGGAAAAAGTGGAATTTCTCTCTTCTTTGTAAGTAAGAAAGATATCTGGCTCTCTACCATGGAACAACCTCCAATAACCTGATTTTTGGCTAAATGCTTGGGTCACGGGAGGAGAGAGGTAGGATAAGAACATTAAGCCCATTTCTGCTTGCAGCTTTGAATTTGAACCCAAATCCATGGTCCATTAACCCTAAGATTACAAGGTGACTGAGAAAAAGGAAGTGGAAAATGTAGCTAACTGCAAATGTTGGCAAACATCAAACAATCCTTTAACTAAATGAGACGGAGCAGAAGTGCTCTAGCACCATATTCACTTGCACGTGTTTCAGAGCTGTACCTGCCCCAGAAGAGTGCAGTAATAAGCATGACATACACTTGGTTTTGGAAAGTTGATAATACTTGCTGTCTCTGAAAAGGAGGAATAGATTTCATAACAAAATATGGGCTTGGCTCAAGTCTGACTTTGTACCAGAAGCACTTGGTCACATGCTGGGTATCCCAGATAAACCCCAGAGTTTCTAGAAGCATCAAAGCCTTTGCAAACTCAGAGGCATCACAGAAAACGTGAAAAACTCACCGAGTTTGTTATGAAAAGTCTGTATCCTAGCTCAGAACAGCTTCAAAAGTTGAGTGGAAATTACAGGCCTCTGAACCCCTGCAAACAGATGACTGGAAAAGAACTTCTGCAAACCCCATGGGGACCACATTCCCCAGATTCATACTATTTTGATCTCTTCTGCCCGTACCCTTAGCAGGGTTGGCGCTCCTAAATTCTTCTGATCTCACAGTGCAACAACGGCCCATTGGCACATAAAGCCTGCTGCTGAACTCACATCTATCTGCAGTACCTGTGGTGAGGTCAAGAAATCAAGCCCTCTAATAACAATTCTAATAGTAATATCCCTTCCAATAACAGTATAGGACACGCTTGCAGACTTAAACTCTGTAACGGTACCAGACTACAGCACAGAGGCTACACCTCTTCTTTCTTTTCATTTTTTAAATCAAGTAAAGCATCAAAAGTTGAAATTTGCCTTTTAGGCTGCATGTACAACCAATCACATCCAAATCCCAGTCTACAATAGCTGTAATATCTGTACACCTGAAAATGTGGTCTTTCCTATCTAGTGAGTAACTTAGATGCTTTTGCTGCAATAGAGCTGAAGTACAGCTGAACGTCAAAGTATCTTCGGTAGACAGAATACTTAATTTTTTTTCATGTCAGTTAACCTTGATGGAACTAAGCAGAATTTTCCTGGTAAAATTCTCTAGACTTGAAAAGTCAAAAAGGAGGAAGCAGTCAGTTAGGCTTCAGTGCGTGTGATAGGATAAAGAATGGAAAACCTTCAAGAAATACAAGTTTATTAATAAATGAGAGAGACCACACAGGAATAATCTACAGAAAAATGACATGGCAATGGAATGTTATTATCCATTGTTCTGATTTTGGTCACATGCTGTATATATGGGACATGTAGCATTATTTAACAAAAATCAGACACATGCATACTCATATACATGTATATGTACAAATCATTCATATACTTGTATAGGTACAAATTATTGGCAAAAGTTTTGAAAGACTTTCAAAAGTCTTTCCAAAAACCAATCTTACCTTTTTTGTTACTCGGGGTGCTACTGCATTGGGCAAGTCAGTTATCCAAGGCCTCCAGTTTATTCACTTCAGTTAACATACAAAAAATATAAATCAAATTCATCGCAATGGATTTGAATACAATGACAACTTTGTAAGACATGTTGAGTCTTTAATCCTCAAGTATTACATTTGGCTGAAGAAAAAGACAGAGGAGCTTGAGCCAGAGCCGCTTTCAGAGTAAGACTGAGCTCTCAAAATGCTTTGGAAGAGAGTGAATCTGCAGTAACAACGCTTTATATCTGGAAGGCAGTGTGCAAGAGGAGTGGAATTTAAAGGAATTGGCATATATAGAATTAATCTTAATTTGTCCCTTTTTACTCAAAATCAAATGCTTTCATGCAGTTAAAAGCAAGACTATTGGGAAGGGACAATGAAGGTTCAAATGATTTCTCAGAAAAGCATCATCAAGTTAAGAGATTAGTAAAACCTAAAACCAGGTCTGTAACACTGCCATATTTTGTAAAATAAAACACTGTTTGGAAAACTAAATTTTCACAAGGAAGGAAAGACTTAACCAGGACAAAATATGTACCAGTTTTTAAATCCTCAGTGAAGTTACTTAACCTGGAAGTAATACCTACATTTCAGTAAAAATCAATAGAATCAGAGTTGCTTTCTAATTTCTTGATCAAATTCAAACATAAATATTTCTATTTAAATTCCATTGCGGTTTGAATCTAAATGTTGTTATTCACTTCACCCAAAATGGAAGACAGGGTTAACTGGGCACTGCTAAACAGCTGGCATATTTCAGCCCAGAGGTGGCTATACTTCAGAACTGTCTTAAACGTGGAACGCGATGCTTTCTGCAAAGCTTGTTTTAAAACTAATGCTTTTAAGAAGACTCATGAGAATATACCATAGTGAGATGCCTTTCCAGGGACCTAGCTGGGTACCTTACATGGGTACTACATAGCACAGCTAGTTTGGCAATAGATACTTCACTAATATTTGCAAAGTTGTTCAGAGCATGTTGATCAATCATTTTCCAAATTTGCAAGCAAAGACACGTTGATTTCATTCCAAACACATTCATAGTATTTCATTTGCCTGTACATTCAGCTGACATTGATAACTGCCCACATTTACATAGTCCTTCATCTTGAAGCGCTTTGAAGTAATTTACAACTCCAGAACAACTTGGTCTGAGGGGAGCTACAAAAACAGACCTCCCCTTTTCCCTGTGCAGACAAAGAGGGGGAAGGGTATCAGCTGGCTGTAAAGTATTGGTTTTTGTCTCTGAGACTCTGAAGAAGCCCCTACGCTGGATGTGGTGGCCGTGCATGGGGAGAGTGTAATGAGAACACACATTCCTTTCCTACAGTATCTGCAGGGAATTCACTGCAGTTCATGCTGCCTGGGGCTCCAGACACAGCCCAGCCCTGATTTTTACCCTATGTCCCTTTTTCCCTCCCACTCAGAGCTACTTTTGCAGTTGTGCTTCTGATTAGAAGGGAAGACTAGAACAGCACGTCTCCTTCAAACTGCCACCAGTGTGGCACAGCACATCCACCACCTTCCAGAGAGGTGGGGCCACGTAAGCAGAGACCAGACCATTTCCACCTTCTCATTCTACTCGCGCAGAAACCTGGATATATGAAAAGCAGGGCAAACAGCTTTCTGCAGCTCCTTCCTAGGTCTTCTGCTCACCTACCTGCTCAGGCTGGATGTTATTAGTTTTCCAGGTCAATGACTGTAACCGTTAAAAAAAATACGGAGTCTATATCTGGCCTTTTGAAAGCTTTAAGACTAAACAGCCTGTAGTAGTGTCCTATGGCATCTGTAAAACCTCACTTGGCACATGGTTGGACTCTCAAGGCATTTTGCATTCCCTTTGGTTTTTCCTCCTCCGGAAAGCAACAGAGGCTGCAAAACGCTGACATCATACATTTTCATGCAGTATTTTAACAGAAGAATGTATCGCCTTTTTTACTGGGGTCCAAAGATAGCCTTGTTTTAATGAGTGCTTTATGCAGATTTCTGAATTGTTGCAGTTCTGTGTCAGGCATGGACCATTCCACATCTTTTTCTTTTAAATTTAACTTTCAAGCACAGTTGAAAGTTCAGCTCAGTTCAGTTATAAACAACCAATCCATCATTTTTTCATGTAACTAAAACAAACTAATGCTCACTGACCAAATTCTCCTTTAATCAAAATGTCTTTCTTTCTCTACAAGTCGCTTGTCTTTTCTGTGTTTATTACATGCAGTTAAAAGACACTCCTATTTATTCTAAATTCTTTTTCATCTGAGCACTTCAGAGAAGTTGAAATCTAGTGTCTTGTTTGCGGTTGATATTTTCTGGTGCAGTACTGTCCACTGAAGGAGGAACGCCCTTGCTTTCTTCTTAAAAAAATAATTTTTACATATATACACATGTATTTACACATATATTTATATTTATATACACAGTCATTAACTGCCCTATAAGGAAGCTTGACTTCTATCACATATGGAAAAACATAGGTTTACAAGGAGGTGGAAATATAAGCAAAGTCTGATTCTACTACCATTAAAATAGCTTGCCTCAATCTTTATTGCAGCTTAACAGCTAAAATAACACTGAAATGCTGGACTACACCCATAAATACAATACTTTGAAAGGAAAACCAACAAAAGGTATTACTAATAAATAACCATGGACTAATTTCCACCTGGTTACTCCGCTGTAAGTTTGGAGTCACTTCTTTACTATGTAAAGAGGCTTACAAAGCATGAAGTCAGAATGTGGCTCAGAATCTGGTATTTTTAGCTCTTTTGATAAGATCCTAGAAATAATACCTACTTCATTACACCAGAAAATACTTCCAGTGTCTACAGATCTTGGTTTTCCTTTCCTTTATTTTGTCTGATCAATGAATATCACCTCAGAAAGCCCTGACTTCTTTCAGTTCATGTTCTCAGCACTGACTGGATCGCGCTACAGAGTTCTGCGTGTTCAGGAGACCTGTCAGCTACAGAGTCTCAATCTCCCTACAGTGAGGGGAGTACCACTGTTCTCTGAGTGCTTTGCCTGGGAGATTTGACAGGGCAATGTGGGTCTCAGAAACCTGTAAATGAGGGTATTAAACATGGTAGACACAAGTCAGCACATAGGAAGGAAGATGGACAATTCGTCCAAGAATTCCTCTTTATTTGCCTTGCTTTGATACCGTAGAATCATAGAATGGTTAGATTCAGAAGGGACCTTAAACATCATCTAGTTCCACCCCCCCTGCCATGGGCAGGGACACCTCCCACTAGTCCAGGTTGCTCAAAGCCCCATCTAACCTGGCCTCAAACACCTCCATGGATGGGACATCCACAGCTTCTCTGGGCAACCTGTTCGAGTGTCTCACCACCCTCACAGTAAATAATTTCTTCTTAATGTCTAATCTAAACCTACCCTCTTTCAGTTTACAACTGTTACCCCTTGTCCTATCATTACACTCCCTGAAACAGGGTCTTTCCTCGTCTTTCCTGTAGGCCCCCTTCAGGTAATGGAAGGATGCTATAAGGTCTCCCCAGAGCTTTCTCTGCTACAGGCTGGACAACGCCAACTCTCACAGACTGTCCTCATAGAAGAGGTGCTCCAGCCCTCTGATCATCTTTGTTGCCCTGCTCTAGAGTTGTTCCAACAGGTCCATGTCCTTCTCATGTTGGGGGCTCCAGAGCTGGATGCAGTACTCCATGTGGGAACTTACCAGAGCAGAGTAGAGGGGCAGAATCACCTCCCTGGATATCTCAATTTAATTTCTTTCCTTCATAACATGTAATCACAGTTTGCATATTGTTTTTTCTCTTGCATGTACTCCTTACAGGTGAAGTTTTGGTTCTGGAGGGAGAGGAATAAAACCCTCGACTTTATTCCCTGAGTGTATAAAGCCCGATCAGAAATCCGCTGACACACATTGAAAGACTCTCACTGACTTCATCCAGCTCTGGACAGGCCAAAGACTGCTCTTTTGAACAGTCAGTTTCCATTTGCCATCATGCCCAGGATCATATATTTACTCCCTCACCACTTTGGTTTGTCTCTGTAGAATACGGTTCATCATGGGATATCACTTCAACAGAGCACAATAGAGGACATCATTAAAAAAAAATGCAGCCATCCGCTAATAAAAACATGTCCCTGTGTCAGATCCCCCAGGTCAGTCTAGTTTTCTGACTGAAGTGAGGCATTATGCACTGACATTTTCTGGAACAGGGCATATGCAATCTCTTTTAAAGTTGTTCTTCCAAAGATGTAACTGACATGCACTCTAAGATCAGAATCTGAATAAACTGATGAGCAATAGGATGTATTTGACATTTGTAGTAGCCTTAAATTATCCACAAAGTGGTTTATCTATAAACATGGCCACAGACACAGTAATGCACTATATCCAGAAGGAAAGCTAGACTTAGGCTTAAAATAAAACAAAGGCAAGGAAAGGGAAATCTAATATATGGGACCTGAACAAGCCATTACCTTCCATAATCGGGAATAACCTTACGTCAATATTATTGATATCTGAGCAGGAGAAACTTGACTTTTCTAGCCTCATCTCACAAACAGAGTGTGCAACCCTTTGCAAAGATTAAACTGGTCACAAGAACAGCTAAATTTAATTCTACTTGCGTCATCAGAACTCTAATTGTAAGCTCATTATCACTGTTACCTGCAGAAAACTCTTTTTTGCACCCTTCTCCAATTACAGGAAACTGCATGGAAAAAAAACATGGATGGAGGGCAAAAATGAGAACAACAAAGTGCTCTTTTCCCTGGCAGGCTGGGCAATATTCCTGACACTTGATGCACCCAACAACCAGAGAGTGATTAAAGTCTCTGCCCCCTTACATGTCCACTTCTCCCTGCTCTCTCACAGTTTATAGTGCAGGTTCCTAGTGCTTGTTAACTTTATCAGTTTGAAACTTTAAACTTTTTTTTTCCTATTATCAGACATCCTGGTTGGTGGGAGCCTTCATCCTTGCAGTAACAAAAGACACAGTCAGAACAGAGAAGCAAGTCTCTGAACAGACATACTTTGGCATACGCAGAAACAAGGACTCAGCTCTGCATTCAACTACCTGTTCCCATACATATATTTTTTATCTTACTTAATCTGTTGTTTGTATATACATTGGATAGTACATGCATAGACTGGCCTGCAAACAACCTATGGGAAAAGATTATGTGAAAAATTAGCGAAAGGGATTGCAAAAGGATAGGTGGGAGAAAAAGGACAAGGGGAAGAGAAGAGAGACAGCCTTAAAGGAGACAGGGGCATGTGCAGCAGTGGTGAGGCAAAGACAGTAAGTCCACATGGAGCAGGCTGCTTCATTGGAAGAAGTTGGAGAAATACCATGACATCCCAGAGCAACACATTTGTCTTGAGGACCTCATGGTTATAAAGGTTTTCTTTTTTTTTTCTTTACTTCCCCCCTCCCACATCTACCTCCTTCTGGATAATTTCTTTTAGCAAAGGAGCAGGCATATAATGTCAATTTTCACACCACTTTGCAGCTCTTTTTCTAAAGGCAGGGTTCCTCTCAGAAATGAAATCTTATATCGGTATGTGCACACAGAAACAAAAATACATCTTCCCAAGCCAGATACAAAGGAGTAACTTCAGTTTCCAGCTTTACACACCCCATCCACATCTCCATGTCCTGTGCTTGAGTTCTGCCATTTCCAAAGTTACTTTATTTTAGGTTCCCCCAGGGACATCATGAAATGCAGGACACTCAGTAGGTAAAGCCAAAATAAGGCTTGTTCTTTTCTCTCTCCCAAGGGCAGCTTGCTCAAGGTGTTCCTATGGACAGCCTGTGCATGTTGTTTATTGCACGTCCTGTTTTGCAACAAGCAAGCACTACTGCTGAGCTAAGCTGATTGAATATTGATTGTCTTTTCTCTTCATTTCTCCCTCTTCCCTCTTTTGTCACCTCCTCCTTTTTTTTTCTCCTTTTCCCACCTCTTGTGCACTCGCCATAGGGAAAAAAAAAAAAAGAAAAAAAAAAAAAAAAAGATGCCTTCGGGATTCCTTAAGTCTGTGTTGGCAGGACTCCTTGTTTGCAGTGCAGGTGTGCAGTAGACCTCCTCCGTGTCGTCGCCACAGCAACCTGCCTGTCTAATCTGCTGAATCTAAAAAAAAGAAATAGACAGAGAAAAGCCATCCACCCCCTTCTGCTCCATCCATGAGCCCAAAAGAAGGATATAGTTTCCAAGCATTCCTCATAATTCCCCAGCCATTGCCCAGGCAACAGCCACAAGGAGCTGGCGGGCCCTGTGGAGAGAAAGCAGTCCCTGTCTGGAGTTCATTGCACCACCAGCACCAAACACCTCCCTCCCCCTCCTCATGATTCTCCATTCTCCTTCTTTCCCCTACACAAACGTTGCATGCACGTGCATGCACACGCACACTTGCACATGCAGAGCTTAGACTGCTGCATGTCGCTCATGCCATCCCCCACTTGCAGTATGTCAGACCATGAGCACATGCATTTGATCACCCTTGACTTCACGTGACCTCCTGTTCCCAGAATACACACCAGGAGAGGCCGACAGAACATTTCAAAATTGTCATCGCCCGAATATTTATTCTAAAATGACCCCATGTCCCTTGTATTGTGTCTCTTTTAATAATTCACTGTTGCCAATAACAGGGTAAATGTTAGATCTAACTTTGTAAAGTTCAGCCTCCCATAGGAAAAATCAAAGAAGTTTTACATTACACGGTAATTGTTAAGCTCACAGGGCTCCGCAGCCAGATACTATAGTGATAGATACTTCAGAAATGCCATCTGGGAACTTGGCATAAGGGTTTGCTTATAAAAAGAGGGGTTTGGAAACCTTTGAACGTATTTAAATCTCCAGTCACTTTTCAGATGGGCTGTATTGCTAGAAGTGTGTTTATCGGCTAGAGAAAGTACTGGTGAGAGAATTCTCCTTATCAAATCTCGTAGTTTAAAAAGCAGTCCCTTGCAGTTTCAGTTATGACAGCTGTTCCTGGGATATGAAGAGGTTTTTCAGAGCTGTGGGGTCTCTATCCCCTGTATCCAGCAGTGAAAGTTCTCATTTGTCTTCCCACCGTCATGTTGATGCAGCTGGGTTTGACACTGCTTACCTCAGCACTTTTTTTTTTTTTTGTTAAAAGACAGAAGGCTTACTTGTGATCCCAGCCCTTTCCTATCAAATGACACTCAGCTAGTGGTTTTGGTGACTTATTTACTGGCAGTAACCCAGTAAAAACAAAAAATGAACGTTCACAACTAATAAATCCTTGAGCCCAGATAGCTTCAGCTACGTTGGTAGGATTACATCAAACTGTCCAGACTGATACCAGTGCTCCCTGGGAACCTGATTCCTAGCAAGTACAGGGGGGATGACGATTGCATCCTCTCTGCATTCACATGGGCTGCACTTTGATCATATAGTGTACAGGACAGTTATTTGCACAGTGCTAGAAAGGGGGTGTGCATTAAAATAGAAGTTATCTTCTTTCCCCTTGCTTGTTGGATTTATTTGGACACTTTTAGTATAAGCTAAACAGCATAAGGGTATAAATAGCCTGCACAACATAACAGCATAAACTCTGCCAGACAGACCGGGCAGATGGGAAGAGAATTTCCGTCTTTCTCAGCTACAGTGAAGGACACCATTTTACTGCAGACAGAAGGTCAAAAAAGTTTAGCTAATGCAACTCTGCTGTGCACTGCTGCATACAGGCTGAGGTCACCTCCCTCTGTAACGTGAGAGGAAGTGAAAGCATTCCTTCAGTGTGCTGATGATAACATTGTTTAGTGTTGCATTCCTCTTTCTGATCACTGTAACTTCCTTACAGAGCTAAAGTATAATATTTCTGTCAGTGGCACGGCTCTGCTCTCTAAACCTTTGACATAGCTCCCTGTAAAATCTTTTCACAGTGCAAGCACAGGAAGGATAGTGTTGAGCAATTGTGCTTACAGCAAAGACAATTTCTACTAACTTGCAGGCATGATTCATTGGACAATGCATTGAATAGACCAGAGTTTTGTAGACTAGGACGTAGGACTCTGTCAGGCATGCCTTGTTTTAACACGGGGAGCTCATCGCATTTTATAAGTAACTACCTGAAACACATCAAACAGCCTAGCAATTTGCTCTCCAGCAGCACTTACCACTTCCTTCTGCTTCTTGTGAAAAACAAAAACAAAAACAAAAACAAAAACAAAAAACAACAAAGAACAAAAAAAAACAAAACAAGATTACTGTGTGTACCAATTAAGTACTGGTGCGGAGGTGACTTGTTCTCCATGCTTTATAAAGGCAAACCAAAAAAGCCACTGTTGCATGGAGGGACTCTTCCTTACAGTCCTAACAACTGCCTTGCAATGGACAGAGTCTGAACGTTAGTGCTGCTACCACAGAATGGAAAACATACGTGTCTAGCAAAATGGTGGGGAGAAGAAATGAGGGGGGCGTTTGGTGCTAAACTGTGTCTTCTAGAACAGCTGTGTGGGAGGTATGCAGATGAGGTTTCATTGAAGGGGAAAGTACAGGAAGTACTCTAGCTTCGACACATGTTTTTAATGAAAAGTGCTTGATAAAGCAGGCATTCTGCCACCCTGTGACATCCACTTACCAGATCAAAACGTGAAAGAGTTAAGAAGAGAGAAGGTATCATGGAAAGAAAGATGGTTCTGCCGTTAAGCTTGGCAGACAGGAGGCAACAATTCAATGCCAATAGCTGCCACAGGTTGCCTGCATGACCCTGGTGACGTCAAATCACTTAATCTTGCATTGACTCCGTTTCCCATCTGCAACGTAGGAACAATTCGTTGTCAGATGTTATTTATTTTCTCTTTAATTTAGACCATAAATTTAGTCTTTTGTTTATTTAGACTTCGGGACAATGATTCATGCTTAAGTGTCTGCACAGTGCATTACAGATGGGAATTCTAATTTCCTATGGGATATTTACATAGGACAGATATTTCAAAATTTAAAAGTAGGAAATCTGTTATTAGTGCAGCAAAAAATAGATACTGTCCTGTAATTAAAAAGACAGTAAGTTGAGAACGACACTTTTCTTCCATGTGGTGCAGCTAAAATGCTAACAAGTTGTGTGATTTCCAGAAATTTGGAAAATTGAAGAAAAAGTATGAAGTTACTGCAAAAGCAGAAGTCCTAACTATTTAAACAAGTCCATAGGAAATTATTTAGAATTCTTTCTCCAGTAAGCTTTTCCTTAAACTTTCTTTTTTCTGCCTGCTCTAGTTTCACCCAGTATTTCATCTGTCTTTTGGAATCTGCTTCCTGTAGGTAAGTCAGAGGTGTGTTTTCTTTTAAGCAAAGGAAATCTACTGATGTTTTAATAATGAAAGAAATAGAAAGGTGTGTGTTCGTCTCTGGAGATGGAACGTATACAGGATGTTACCAACATGCCACTACACTCCTCAGGTTCCCAAAACTTCATGCAAAGGAGTGGTGTTTGTACTCTGGGGACCACAATCACTTCTTATTTCTGCACATGAGAGGTATGGATTTCTAATGCTAAAGATTCAGTCCTGCTAAAAGAATTGGGGAAAAAAACTAGGTTCTCCTTAACATGTCATTTTGGGAATGTCAACATGTTTGCTGACCACTGCAGATGCCACTATCTACCTGAAAAAAAGAGGTCTCATATTTCAGCATGTCTCTGTTGTACAAATATCAATTTATATCTTTATTTTACTATGTACAGAAGGCTTATACAGCTGTCACAAAGAAGAGACCTGGTTCTACCTTTCTATTCCTTTATTATTCATGACATGAAAAAGCACAGATTCAAATCTTGCTTGCATGTTATGAGATAAAGGAAATGTTGGTTTCTGTTATGCTGACAACACTCCATCCAAAAAAAGCAGAAAATATTATATTCTTTCATTCAGCATTCACTTGTTTTCAATTACATTCAATTAGACTTCTATACAGATTAATGTGGAGCCAGGGAATAGACTTGTTTAACAGCCACATCCTTATTCAGCATTGAGTCCGTAGGCTTTAAGGTCAGGAGGGATCATTGTGTTCATGCAGGCTGACCTCCAGCAAAACGCATGCTATTGGACTTCCCTAGAAGTCCTTGATTAATTGCAACAGGTCATGTGCTTGTGCTGAGGATAGGTGATTATGCAGAACATTAATTTCCTCCTAAAAGACACATCTTTACAATCTCCATTTAACTGGAAAACTAGTTCTAAACAGTACATCAAACAGATAAATTTATTCATCCAAGAGAAGGATGGAAGCTTACAGTGCACTGGCATTAAATACAACTGCAATAATTCTCACAAAGCATATCTGTCTTTTGAAATTTCCTCAAAAGTGAAATGTCAGTTTTACGAATGTTTTGTTCCCCTGCTTGTTTCTTTCCCTTGCTGAGTGGTAGACCCTTCACTCTTTGTCTCTCCTCAATATTTTGACTGTCGATTTAGTTGAGAACCTGGATGTAATATTTCCTAACTAATGTGGGATTTAATCAAGAGAGGGTTAACTCAAGGCCAAGTTCAGCCATACATCAGAGTCCCAACTGGACCCTCTAAAACAGCCCATGTATAATACTCTTAGGAACAAGCTGCTCCAGACTATCTTCAGACCAGAAGGAAACTGATTTACAGTGATCTTCGGAGGTAATTCCCTGGACTTGGAGAAATATTTACAATGTCTCAGGTCATAAGAACTTAAGTGACACACAAAGAATAGTGGTACATTAAACTTTTCTGCTCTTTCTCTTTGTACATTATGCTAGAAAGAAATATGATTTAGATCCAGGTGTACTAAAATCACCAGTCATTGAGTCTCTGCACCTATATAAGTCACTGCACCGAAATAAACTCTGACAGTGTACTCAAATGAGAACTATAATGCTACACCTGCAGTCATTGGAGGTCAATGAAATGTCTGCATTGCCTGGAAGCTTTGTTTTCTATCAATCATAGGCAGGCAGTGCTGCATGTTTGTCCTTAAGCGCTTATTCAGCAAAAATATAGGTACAGACAGTAAGAGAAGCATTTAGAGAGATTGGCAAAATGAAAAATAGAAGCAGAATGAAACAACAAAATACAACACTGCTTTATACATGCAAATTCCCCCCAGAATTCTTCGGGACAAAAATTACATACATATGGGGAAAAGTTAGGATATTAAATATGTATTAATGCATGGCTAGTAACTATAAATGCACAAATACTGACATAGGTAGTTTCCCAAAAGCAAAATCCTTCTCCAGTGTGCAAGGTACAAATAGTGTTTATCCAATTTGCCAAGGAAAAAGTAGGAATTTCTTTCTCATGTCAAATAAATGGAATACATCAAGAAGAACTCAATGTTTAAGCTTTGTTTTTTATTTTATTTTGTACTTTTAAGTCTAGAGAGATGGTTTGGCCCAGTTATGGAGACAAAACTCTAGCTGATATCTGAGAGATACAGAAGATTTCCTTACCATCTGTCCCACAAGGATCCTCTGCTAAGATGTACCTGCATTACATTTCTCAGTTACTTTTTGCAGTGGGATATTAAGGAGACTCAAATGAAGTTCTCAGTCCAATGCCAAGTCCAATGGTCTTGGATGCTTTTCTTGATCTCTTTTCATTCCAGTTGTCCATTTGTACCAGAGGGGGATGACAGACTTGGTCTCCCACCCTGACTGTCTTTCCTAGTTGGACTATAAAGTCATCAGGGAAAGAATCTCATTGTTTGTATGACTAATAAAAGAGGGTCTTGATCTTAGTCAGAGCTGCCAGACAATATACCAGTTCATGTTATTATTACTACTATTATTCTTATCATCATCATCATTGCTATTACTAGTATAACTACATGGCTCTTCAGTTGGACACCACTGAGTCATTGTTTTGCCTGTGGCGACAAATGCTTCTTCTCCCCACAACAATCCCTCTGGCTTTATTAGAACAGGTCTTAAACTGGCTGGACTCTGTCCATACCACTGAGATAACAAAGATCGACACGAGTTAAAGGCTGGGAAACCTGTGAAGCTTGTTTGACATTTGGCAAGGAAAACAGTAAAAAGTATTTTAGGCAATCCCAAAAAAGCTTCCCAAGTCTTTTAACCAAAAATACAAATAGATATGAGCTATGCTTCCTCTTGAAAGCTGCATTAAATAAGTTACCCCACATTTTAGCATTTCTTTCGTTTGCCAGTCTTGCCAATGGAGAGGAAATGGGTTGCAGAGCTTGGGAGTCCTGCTTTTGAACCTGATCCATGAAAGTCAGTGTGGATTTTCCACAGGAGTAGATCAAAAGTAGTAAAAGAAAATGATAGGCTGGCAAGATGGTCCAAAGTTAGCAATCTATTCAACATCCAGACTGAAAACAGCCGTAGGGGAAACCCCTGTATGGATAATAGACAACATAAGGTACAGCATGAGCTATCCCTGACCTGTATCTCTATGAAATCAACAGAAAGGTTAGGCTTTGGACCTGATTCTCAAAGGACTCGAAAACCAGAGAGCATAGTAGTAACTGGCTTTTTGTCTGAACAATTGCTGTCCATCTCAGAAGACAGCAGAGGAAAGCCGGGAGAAGGATACTGAAATCTTACTACGTCAAGATGAAAGGAAATCATTTTCTTAAACAAAACTCTTCAATAGCTTATGCAAGCAGTCTAACAGTATAAGCAGCATACTGGCATAAGCAAACTGCCATATTCCTAATATTAGTCAAAGTTTAGGGCTGAAAGATAAAGATAAGTCTAAAGTATGAGCTTTTCCCA
This sequence comes from Charadrius vociferus, assembly GCF_000708025.1. Lineage (NCBI taxonomy): Eukaryota > Metazoa > Chordata > Aves > Charadriiformes > Charadriidae > Charadrius > Charadrius vociferus. The sequence goes on from NW_009649951.1 coordinate 1,792,279, forward strand.
GAAAAATTCACCTCTTTCCATGAAATATAAAGACATTATTGTCCTCTGTTGTTCATCCTTCTGTCACCAAAACCACTTGCTAAGGCACACCAAATCTGTCATTTTCAAAGTGCGTATCTCCACACCAAAAGAAGTCATGAAAAGACACTGAGCAGACATTTTCTCCCGGATTAGAATACAAATACTAAATGCTGAAATATATCTCTAAAGTATTAGGTCAAGCTATGTACCTAAAGATTTTTATCTTTAGTGATTTTTGACCACAATCCCATTCAGCAAGTATTTGACAAAAGTTGACGTATGCAAGACATAAGTTTTTCCAAATTAAACTTCCCAATGCCATTGATATCAGTGAATGGTCAATTTTCCATATTTTTCAACAACGAAAAAGCACGAAACATCTGAAAGAGCTGAATGATTCTCCTTCATGCCCTTTACTGCGTTGAGTAATTTAAAGGAGAGGCTAGTTTGGCTGCAAAAGTAATGTGTAGATGTAACTTAACCATTTCACAATCCTTATAGACCAATGTCATATATTGCCTATCTATTGAGATATCTACAGAAACAACCTTTTCATCCTAGTCCAGCCACCAGTGTGTGGAAAATATAAGGTGCTACAGGCACAGAGAGGTTTTACTGAGGAGCAGAATTTCCTTTCTGCTTCTCCAGGGAGTGGAGAAGCTTTAATTTTTACAGCTTTTTTATTATTATTATTTGAGCTGGCGATAATTTCTTGCTGAGTGGACTACACATGTCTGCATGTGCTTTTGGAATGAGTTTCACAAAAGATTGATCTAGGATAAAGGAATGTTTTATTCAAAACTAAATATGAAATCAGCCTGTCTCTGAGAGCTTCTCCTGTGCTTCACCTTCCCGAGCGCCTGTGTGCTAATGAGCCACTATATAAGGCCACAGATGACTTTGTTGACACAGCTTGTCACCAGACTGGGCCCTGAAAATGCTGCAGTCACATCAAAGTACTGAGTTCCTTTGCCTTTCAGGAAAACAAATGTGTGTTTCCTCATGCTTACAGAGGCAGTATGCTCTCTTGGTTTTCACTACATCTAACCATGGCAAGTTAATGGCACGGGTTCTGTCCTTTCAGTCATTGTCATCTGTTATTCCAAATACCCTACAACAGACTAGTCTGCCAAAAGGGATTGGTATTTAATTCTAGTTCCTGCTGTATTTGAACAACACCAAGGAATAATCTGCTTTTTTCAGTAACTAGAAGCATAGTAAGAAATATGAGGGGGTTACTGTATTTATATCTCTAGTCAGAGCTCCTTTGCAACATGAATGTGACTCTAAGACACCACCAGAATTTAGGCGGTATAGTTTACCTTGCTTCCAACAGCTGCATTCTGGAATCCTTCTATCATCTTGTCCATTAATAGAAGAAGACAAGAAGAGCCCTTTATTTCTACTGATACATTGTCTCCTTCACTCCAGCAAAATGTCTTTCGATTAAACAAAACATGCTGAAACAAGATATCTGTCACTTGCTTCAGATTCTCCAAGTGCACATTCAACTACTCTTCATTAAAAATAAAAAGGGATACACACACACACAAGCCCTCATTTAGCTAACAATTGCAATCATTTGAGCACAAGCAAAGAAGTTCCAAAATGTGTAAGTTGTAAGTTCTTCTGTATCATGAAAATTTTATTAGCAACAGCATTTGATTCTGTGTTCATAGCAGTTTCCTTAGGCACCGGGGAATGGAGAACAGTTCTTTCTACTGTGAACTGAATATGTGTTTCATACCTCGGTTCTTGGAGGGAAACCCTTCATATCTTGACAAAGGAAACCAGATTTGCACTATTCATTAGAAACAGGAGGTGAAAACATTGCTCAGTTGTATTGACCAGAGGATCAGACCAAAGAAGGGAGGCTAAGTGAATGGTTGAATTTGGGCTAATACATAAGAGCACTAATGTTTCCCATTTTTTCAAGTACATGAGCCACATCCATAACAGAATCTTCAAAACATAATCTGGAGCTGACCAAAGACCAAAGCTGATGCAACTTTTGAATGAAGGTTTCAAATCTAACATCTTCTCTCACCCAGATTGTCATGGAACATTTAATTTGAAAAGGGTTTGCCTGAATTTGTTATAAGCATGATTTTTTTTTACTGCTATGCAGGTGGAGTTTGCGTTCATATTCAAGACGAAAGCTTGTGTTAAGGTTTCTCTTCATTAGTACTCTTGCCTCTGGCTCTCTTTGCTTTCTTTGTGCTGAGTTATGCTTCTCCCCAGTCACCAGAAGCAGGACTAAAATAATACATCTTTTAAAATAAATCAGATAAAATAACAAAATGTGCTCTATTAAAATAACCCACAGCAGCAGGAGTGTTCATTAATTAGATGTAAACATGGACACTAGTAAATCACAGTAGGGAAAGACAGGGAGAGAAAAATTGAATAATCTCACCTGCACTTTGTAATATTATATGCTATTAAAATGGAAGAAGATGTTCCACGGGCAAGTTTATACATTTCTGATTTGTTTGATATACTTTCTTGAATTATTACTGTGCTATATATCTGTTCCTCTCGTCTGGGTAAGAACGGAAGAGGAGAAAAAAAAAAAAGAAAAGACTGCAGTGATCTTATTCTTTCTTTAAAACACTTTACAAGTGAAATGGGAACATGTTTTCTTCCCAAAAGTTAGTGACATAATACTCTAGTTTCATTATATATTCCTTAGAATTGTTCTTCTTCTGAAAAACTGTAGTAGCAGATTGCTAATATCTCCCATACAGGACAATTCACAGCCTATGCTCCCCTCTGAGATTATGACAACATTTGGAAAGCGGCTCAGCTTACTAAATTTAAAGTTAACATTTGGCATGTTCTACAGGACTCAAGTTTGGCAAGCGGAGTATAATAAACAAAGTGGCATTATTTTTCATCATATTTAAAAATGTAACTCCCTGAAGATTAAAGGGTGGTGTGGGGAAAGAGGCCCTGCATCAGTTCTTTCCTTTTTGCAGGAGGAGACCCAGTTTAATCAAATGAGTTCTGTTTTAATTAGCGTGGCAGTGGTCCCTGGTTTGACTCTAGTTCTTCAATTGTTTGCAACTCCCTTTGCTAAAACTGTCCCTAAAAAGAAAATTCCAAATGAACTCAAAGAAAAGGAACCAGTCAGTTTCTTTGCTTTGAATATGAGCTTTTCCAGACAGACTCTGAAGGGCTGTCCATGGGGGAGCGAGTTGTCGAGCTATTATTTCTTGAATGGTTTTCAGCTCCACTGACGTCCCCCAAGGTTAACAAGACAGTTCAATTAAAAATAACCCTAAATACAAAAGGCTGGGGATGGGGAATCCAATATTTTTTTTAAAAAAGTGTTAAGAACTGGCTTGCACTGGGAAACTATAGGACATCCAAAGCTAAGGCTAGAGCTCCATCTCTCAAATCAAACTGTTATGAAGGACAAATATAAGCACAAGAGGACAAGTTAAGGACAAAGTTTAGTGACAAACGGCCTTAATGTTGATTTTCTGGCTTCAGCCACCCTATGCAATACCCTTAATGCTCATAAGCATAAGATCTATTAATGTCATTGAATAGAAAGGAATGAATACATTATTTATGTACAAAGATTTCACTTTCTAGTAAACAAGTCCAAAAATTAATGTAAGAAAAAAAAGCTTTAGTGTCCATTATTCTGCAAAGTCCGGACACAGAGAGATAAATGGGACAGATGAGCCTTTTACAGCCCACATAGTCTCTATCTTAAGTGAACAGTACATTGCACCAGGCTCCAGTTTGAAGGGACACCAGCAGGCACATCTACACATTCTAAGAGTGAAAGTGCCCTGTGAGTCTCAACTCTATATTGCACACATAGTAAGTTCACTCTCAGCATAAATGTGCACCAGATCAAACTCTTCAGACATAGTTCAGATGTAATCATTTCTGCTAGGATATGGTCCTTCATAACTCTTACATCCTCACTAGCAGTATACCATCCTCACCTACAAAACTTAAGATACCTTAGCCCTCGGGATAGCTAAAAACAGTTCTTCTGCACAAACATATATTTTCTGTGGTTTCTGTTATTATTTGCTAAATATGCTGTCCTATGAAGGTTTTGGCAAAATTCCCTTAACTGGAAAAAAAAAAAAAAAAAGGCAAGAGGTAACTTTTTATAAAGCTTCTTAATCACAGATCCACGAAAGCTGACATTAGTTAAATTCGGATACTGGTTTCACAAGTGGCAGCATATGACCTTGAACGAATCTTTGACAATGTAGCTCAGGCAAGGATGAAGGGCAAGAACCTGAGTACAAATGCAGCTCCTTAGCTTATGGTGAGAGTTCTCAGCTGTTGCTTCTTACTGTGTAGACCCAAAATCTTTGACAAAAGCTGATTCATTTCAGTGGTTTGCTTTGCAGCACATGATGAAATTACTTTGCACACACCCCTGTAAAACCAATAGGTGTATCCTTCCCCATGGAGTCTGTGGTTATAAACTTTATACTGCCTGTTCACTGCAGGTGCTAGCCGCTTCCATGTACTGAGCCCATGGAAGGTTCAAGAAGTAGAAAGTGTCTGTGTTGAGTAATAACAACACTATCTTATTTCAAGTGCCGCAAATAAGCAACATTATTATTTTTGGTAGACCAAACCATGAATCCAGCCATCCCCAGTTTTCTGAGTATGCAGGGTGCATCATTCGGAAGGATGAATCCTGGTTTCTGAAGGTATAGTGTCAGGCATAACCATGCCACATCACATCCTCCTCTGCAGCAATTACTTATCAGGATGAAGATTGTTCTACCCCAGCCCTTTTCTCTGCTTCATTCAACCACATCATAAAGCTTCTGGTTCAAGGGCCACCCAATTTTGTAATCTATTGTTAGCCCCTGTACACTCCCGGATGAAGATTGTTCTACCCCAGCCCTTTTCTCTGCTTCATTCAACCACATCATAAAGCTTCTGGTTCAAGGGCCACCCAATTTTGTAATCTATTGTTAGCCCCTGTACACTCCCTCCCAGCTTGGATCCAAGCCCTTCTTTCAGCCATGTGTGTGCCACCTTGCCCGCTCTACAGCCAACTCCCAGTATGCTACCTTGGTCCTACTGCTGGGATGTTTAAAGAGGGCTTCCTTCCAGAGTCATGGCTCCTGCTCTCGTCTATCAGTACCTCATAGTATACTGTCCTACAGCCCTCTACCAGCTTAGATTTGCACAAGGAGTTATCACAGAATCCAGAATAGGGCCCAAAAGTCTACTGGAGCTGTGCACACACAGGGAGAAACAAGAGGAAGAAAGGCACTAAGTCATGGGACTGGTTCTTTCATTTTACTCCACTATGGATCAAGAGCATTTCCACTAAAATCACTCCAATGATTAAGTAAATCATACTTACTGAGTTTTGGGAGAGGACAGGCTCTTGTTTCCACACTCCTGTTTAGTGTGCATGACAGAATGTTCTTGCAGGCTGCACCAGGCGTTGTTGAAAAAGTAGTTTTCTCTGCCTGAAAGCTTTCTGTCATTACTATTACCAATGTCCTTCTTTCTGCTTTTGATCATATGACAAAAAGTTGGTGCTCTCCTGGGTGAAATGTATTTTAATTTCCCTATGGATGATAAAAAAAAGGCAGCTAAAGGATAATGTATCACAGCATATTAAGTCATAAGTATTGACTGACAATTTCTTTAGACAGCACTTACTCTTTTTCTTCTTCCCTTTTCTAGATTTCTTCATCACGTAAGTTCTCAGCTAAAGTTCCTCCCAGAGATTTATTAAGAATTCAAGCACATACAATAAATGTATTTAACATGAAAAATAGTGCTAAACAAACTGCATGATTTCGTTTGTTCCAACAAACTATTCATTTCATCTTCTAGAGTCTCATTGATAAAATCCATTTCTTCTACCTTATGAATCCACTCATCCTCACAACTCATGTTGTCTCTGATTCTAACAATGATATTTCTGCTTTAAATTACTAAGTACAGTCAAAATGCAAAGCATAGCTTGCTTGACACAGCAGCTGTTTGAAAAACTTTATAGTATCTCTTCAAACAGAAGTATGTTATAAGGACATTAACGTTTCAAGGATGAGCACCAGGATACAATAAAACTTTGTCTCCAGAATAACAACTGTACTGATTGTAGAGCATAAAAAATGCACTATTGGGGGATTTTTTGCTAGAATATGACACTAAGTTGGCCACATGCACCAAATGGCCTTTATTGTCAACAAGTGTGCAATGCTTTTGTTATGAATTTGCTGCACATGCATAAAGCACAGTTTTTACTGGGTCGTAATTCATTTAAATCAAACACTTTTTCCAGCAGAACACTCAGAAGATAGTAATCTATTAAAATAATTCCCATTCTGAATTTTATTCTTTGTTTTATTACAGACAAGCACTAGAAGTCTTTAAAAAGAACACTGCAAAACTTGGTGTATAAACAAAGAAAATGGGTGCAGGTTTTTTTCTACTCTGTTCTACGTAGGTAAAACTGATCTGGTTGAACTCAAGCATACATTGAAAAATTCTCCTTCAGGAAGAGACATAGTGAGGAAATTTCAGCCACTGTCTCAGTCTACATTAAGAGTACAAGGGTGCATCATTCGGAAGGATGAATCCTGGTTTCTGAAGGTATAGTGTCAGGCATAACCATGCCACATCACATCCTCCTCTGCAGCAATTACTTATCAGGATGAAGATTGTTCTACCCCAGCCTTTTTCTCTGCTTCATTCAACCACATCATAAAGCTTCTGGTTCAAGGGCCACCCAATTTTGTAATCTATTGTTAGCCCCTGTACACTCCCTCCCAGCTTGGATCCAAGCCCTTCTTTCAGCCATGTGTGTGCCACCTTGCCCGCTCTACAGCCAACTCCCAGTATGCTACCTTGGTCCTACTGCTGGGATGTTTAAAGAGGGCTTCCTTCCAGAGTCATGGCTCCTGCTCTCGTCTATCAGTACCTCATAGTATACTGTCCTACAGCCCTCTACCAGCTTAGATTTGCACAAGGAGTTATCACAGAATCCAGAATAGGGCCCAAAAGTCTACTGGAGCTGTGCACACACAGGGAGAAACAAGAGGAAGAAAGGCACTAAGTCATGGGACTGGTTCTTTCATTTTACTCCACTATGGATCAAGAGCATTTCCACTAAAATCACTCCAATGATTAAGTAAATCATACTTACTGAGTTTTGGGAGAGGACAGGCTCTTGTTTCCACACTCCTGTTTAGTGTGCATGACAGAATGTTCTTGCAGGCTGCACCAGGCGTTGTTGAAAAAGTAGTTTTCTCTGCCTGAAAGCTTTCTGTCATTACTATTACCAATGTCCTTCTTTCTGCTTTTGATCATATGACAAAAAGTTGGTGCTCTCCTGGGTGAAATGTATTTTAATTTCCCTATGGATGATAAAAAAAAGGCAGCTAAAGGATAATGTATCACAGCATATTAAGTCATAAGTATTGACTGACAATTTCTTTAGACAGCACTTACTCTTTTTCTTCTTCCCTTTTCTAGATTTCTTCATCACGTAAGTTCTCAGCTAAAGTTCCTCCCAGAGATTTATTAAGAATTCAAGCACATACAATAAATGTATTTAACATGAAAAATAGTGCTAAACAAACTGCATGATTTCGTTTGTTCCAACAAACTATTCATTTCATCTTCTAGAGTCTCATTGATAAAATCCATTTCTTCTACCTTATGAATCCACTCATCCTCACAACTCATGTTGTCTCTGATTCTAACAATGATATTTCTGCTTTAAATTACTAAGTACAGTCAAAATGCAAAGCATAGCTTGCTTGACACAGCAGCTGTTTGAAAAACTTTATAGTATCTCTTCAAACAGAAGTATGTTATAAGGACATTAACGTTTCAAGGATGAGCACCAGGATACAATAAAACTTTGTCTCCAGAATAACAACTGTACTGATTGTAGAGCATAAAAAATGCACTATTGGGGGATTTTTTGCTAGAATATGACACTAAGTTGGCCACATGCACCAAATGGCCTTTATTGTCAACAAGTGTGCAATGCTTTTGTTATGAATTTGCTGCACATGCATAAAGCACAGTTTTTACTGGGTCGTAATTCATTTAAATCAAACACTTTTTCCAGCAGAACACTCAGAAGATAGTAATCTATTAAAATAATTCCCATTCTGAATTTTATTCTTTGTTTTATTACAGACAAGCACTAGAAGTCTTTAAAAAGAACACTGCAAAACTTGGTGTATAAACAAAGAAAATGGGTGCAGGTTTTTTTCTACTCTGTTCTACGTAGGTAAAACTGATCTGGTTGAACTCAAGCATACATTGAAAAATTCTCCTTCAGGAAGAGACATAGTGAGGAAATTTCAGCCACTGTCTCAGTCTACATTAAGAGTACATTAAGGTCAGCTTTGTAGCGATACTTTCATAGACAGTTTTTTCTCTTCCATCCAAAGAAATAGGTGGGGGATCAGGGGTGGGGATGGGGGTGGAGTGTACAGGAGGGCAGTTCTCCACATGCTTGTACCTGCCATTATAGTCTATTCATTCTTAACCTTTTTTATACCCTCCAATCCCAAAACTACCCACGTATTTATAACATAAAGTTAAAAAATTTGAGCTTTCTAAGCTACTTGAGTTGACTTTAGTTAGATTGGAAATCAGTATGGTCCTTGGTACCGTGGATTTGAATGTCATTCAGTCCAATATACCTCATGATCAAGTACAAGTTAATGATTTGCCGAAGTGTGCTGTTGCTGATTTATAAATGGGGACACTATAGCATTGCAGACTAAGCTACCTGTCCAAGCTCACAAAGGATGGTTGCAATAGCATACGGAATTGAACCCAGATCTTGCAAACTGCAGAACAATGTCTTAACTGACAGGACCACCCTTACCTATGCTCTGATTAAAGTCAAAGGATCTATGGGAAAATAGGATGAGGGGAAATGGTTTCAAACTGGAAGAGGGTAGATTTACATTAGATATTAAGAAGAAGTTTTTCACTCTGAGGGTGGTGAGACACTGGGACATGTTGCCAAGAGAAGCTGTGGAAGCTCCATCCCTAGAGGTGTTTAAGGCCAGGCTGGTTGGGGCTTTGAGCAACCTGGTCTAGTGGAAGGTGTCCCTGCCTATGGTAGGGGGTTTGGAACTAGATGGTCTTCAAGGTCCCTTCCAACCTAAACCATTCTATGATTCTATGATCTATATACAAGCAAGCTTATTCTGCTCTTAGACACCACAAAATGCCTTCAGTAGCCTTTTCTTCATATAAAAACATTTATACATCTTTTAAATCTTGACTAACACTTGAGGTGTGACATTCTGCGGAGGGTTGGATGGTCATGCAAGCTAGGAGGGATGCAAAAGCAGAGCAAGAGCACCTTTCAATACTGCTTTGTCGATATGGAAGTCAGTCAAGCAGCCAACTGCTACAAGCAGGAATTTCAAGTACGTGCGTATGGGACTCATAGCTGCCCCTCCTGCCCCAGCATCACTGTAAGCAGTGAATATGGACAAGTTTCTAAATTAGGCACATCAAATTAATTCATCGTTACTTTTAAGCAGCTGAAGTCCCAGGCCTTCATTCTCAAGTTTGGAAGTTAAACTAAGACGTCAACCCTGACACACACACTTCAATATCTAAAACATGGTATCTTTGAGAAACAGATTACTTACATGTGCCGTTTTTTCACAGCATGACAAGTGAAGAACAAGGTAGGAACTACAGAATGGTTTACTTCCCATGACCAAACCACAAGAACAAAATTACAGGAGAGGCCGTATGACATGCTGTGTCTCAGTACATACACCATCTGTGTCACTCAGAAGAAATCCGTTTGTTTTCCAGCACACTAAAGAACATCTTTCTCCTGTTTTGGGTAACCATATCAGCCACTGACATACATTTCCAAGGAAATGATTGCATGCATTTTTTTTAAACATCTCACTTCTGAAATATTTTGTGTAATTATGCATAGAAATAGAATTAGCATTTCTAAACACATTGCTTCTGGACACCATTTTGCTGAAAACTGACCTTGGTATCATTTATTCTGGTTAGTTTAATTTAGTCAGCTGCATAGGATTTGTAAGGTTCACCATAGAGAAATAGAAGCACAGAGGAATTCTCAGTGAAAAGTTCAGATTCTGCTCCTCTTTGATGTTATAGATAGTATTTTCCTCCACAAGCAGCTCCACTAATACTGAAAGTTAAAAACTGTTCAAGAATAATACAGTGAACAGAAAGCTGGATCACAACATAAGAAAAAGAGGCATGGCAAACATACGGGACAACCAAAAGGCAGAAACTAGACTGCAGCAATAAAGTTGGAATTTTCTTTGAATTACAAGCAGTACTCTCTTAAGCTGTCCTCTAGTCAAAATATACCGCCAGGTAGAGTAAGCATCAGTACTCCACAGGAGTTCAGGACAGTGCATTTGCTTAACAGGGTAGCAGAAAGTTTTAAAAATTGTATAACTCTGATATACCAGAAAGGACAGCCAAACAGGTATCTTTATCCCAAAACTTGCACATCTGCTTCAGTGAACGCTACATCTGTACTCTGTCCTGAAGTGAAGGGAATATATGCTGAAACCATAAACCCAGAGGGCATCCTGAAAACAAGCTATGAGTACAAGCATATAAGCACAAGGCAGTAGTGATGATAATTTCCAGATGAATCTGCATGTGTCCTCCAAGGGTTTCGGTGATTACCTGTTCAGATTGGTAAAGTGTGTTGATGGTGCATCACTTATATTGACACAAGCTGCGAGTGGAGTGCCTTTTTAAATGTAATGACAGCAAACACCACTCAAAGAGGTTCTTTTACTTCTCTGTGTCCACAGCCATCACAGGAGAGAGTCAGCTAAAGTGCAGACACAGTTGTTCTTGTGTGCACAGAATTATTATTCAACTCAAGAAAGAAATGGGAACTCACATCTTGCCTGGAAACCAAAATCACAGTGGGTTTCCGTGGCCTCCATGTCATCTTTCTGGAGTACTGTAAATGCTCCATTTGCTTCCAGATTACAGACCTCATAGATTGTGCAGTTAGGTCAACATGCTGTCTGTGGTTAACCTTAAGGAATGTGTAATTAAATCCATCCAGTAACAAATTCCCTGGCCAGTTGCTGAAACAGTCATTACAACTGGAAAGAGGTGCTCTATTGCTGCAGGTCTTCCTGGTAAATACTGCTGACCAAAAACACAGTTACTAGTATGAGCATGTACAGTTTTGTTTCTTTCATTAAATTGATTCAAACAACCTTTGTCTTTAGACGGAGCTTTTCTGTTTCAAGAGTTAACCCAAGAAGCTATTAGAAAACCGTTCATCAGGAAGACTTATAGCTCCTTAGCTCCATTATAGCCTCACCTATCACAACAAATAGTACATAAGACCATAGGCATGCTAAAATATGCTAGGAAAATATGTGTTAGGAATAGTTCAATTATAAGGCTCAGGATATGCATAAACACAGCCACCCCATCCACAGCAGGACCTGGATGGGATCACGCCTATGTATTGATGCAATCAGGACGGACTGATGTAAATCTGCAAAGCACTAGCAGCAATTTAGCACTTCATCTGTACCTTGCCTTGCATTGCCTTACCTTGTGCTGTGTCCTTTGCAAATTTTCAATTGTGTGATTTCTTAAAAAGTAATAGACTGAACGTCAGATAAGGTAGAAGGCTTATTTGCCTTTTTTTTAATTCTCATGTTAAGCTTTTTTGCAGTAATGGTGAGAATAAACTATTCTTCTAACAGATAAAAGTGAAAACTAAGATTTTTATGTCATTATAGGTCAAGCTTGAAGAAAATAACAAATATCACAATTCTTATCATAAATATCAGATTACATGACCGCATTATAATTTATATCACGATTCTTATTCTAAATATCACGTGAAATGACCACATTATAATTGAACTTACAAGAGATATTAACAGTATTAAATCATCACATAGCGCAGTGTCAGCAACAACCCTGGAACTTTTCCAAAATTTTATATAAATGCCTATTATGGCTTCAGAGGTCTATAAAAAACAAACAGATTTCACTTACATTTCACATATTTAATGTAGAAGGAGGAAAATTCAGGATTCAAAGGTGAATCTTTTTTTCTTTTTTTTTTTCTTTCCATTTCCTGAATTCTGTTGCCACAGAAATGCTTCCAGCTCTCTGTCACTCCTACTTCTGAGTTACGTTATGTGCAAGAAACATGGTGAAACTTGTGTCATTAATTAATAGAGAAAAACCTCTTCTGATAACAGTCCTGAAATGATATACAGCTGTATTTTCCAGCAAAATCATATCTACGTTCTTCAACTTATTCAAAAAAAAAGTTGAAATTAGTGTTTTGTCTGAGCTCTAAAATAACAATATTCAGGATGCCTTTCATCTATCATATCAGCACTGTCATACCTGGGGAGGATCCACTGATCCAGCACCCACCAAAAAATAGTTTCAAAACAAGGAAGTGAAGGGCATAGTCCCAAATCCAGGGCCCACTCCACTCCTGTTGTGGCTGTAATACCACCTCCCATCAAAGCTTCTGTCTAGATGCTATTGCAAGGGGAGAGCAGCTCGATCAGGCTGATGACTCCTTGGGAGGCATTAGCAGCTGACAGAGCTTAGGGTGGCCTTGAGGTTGCTCTAAACTCAGTCAAGCTGACAAAACATCAGCTGAGAGTTTGGAGAATCATAGCAAGCTTGATATTTCCCTCATTCCCACCTGTTCATGGTCAATGGAGACTGACTCCAGCAGACTAACTGGCTCATGGTATATAAACTGTAAAGTTAAGGATGTTAGAAGTCCCTGAGGATTTGTGTATGGTCGAGGGAGAGGAGGGTTAGAAGAGGGTACTTTCAATCTTTTATTTTCTTTTTTTTTTTTTCCCAGATAAAAAACTCCTGCACCTTTACTGAGGAGTAAGAGACCTTTTGTTTAAAGAAAAATGAGTCATCTCCATCTGACCTGACACAGCCTGCATATGTGAGTCTATTGTGTTGCATTCTGCTGACAAAGGACTTGATAGATGCTGGTATGAGTGTAACATCCGTTGTCCTACAATACAGTAGGAACTAGGAAAAGAAGATATTTTTAAAAAGCTGTTGCCTACCATTTTGCTACCTTACTCCAATTATTTACCATATACATTTTCTTCCTCTAGGTATGAAACATAATTCCATATGCAGAAAATATTCATCATGGCTACATGCTACCAACTGTTTGGACCCAGCAGCCTGGGTTCATAACATCTCATCATGATTAATAACATTTCAGACCAGCATTTTCCTCAGGGGACTATGGTACAAGAGAGAAGAAAAAGGTGAAGAATAAGCTGTCGTAGTCATCAAACCAGCTCAAATCAACTAGTTTTTAACCTCACTATATTATGCAGAACACCAGAGGATGAAAGCACAGCCAGAATATTATGGAGGGAAGAGAGGAGAGGTTAGGAAAAATATTTGGGTGGAAAAATATTGAGAACCCAACTTCTTACAATTCTGGTAATCTTTCTCAGCTTCCTTTTTTCTTCTTTAGAATCATAAGCAGACGTGAGAAAATACATGTGTAAAACGCTGAACTTCCACCTTAAGTAGAAGAAAAAAAGCCAAAAAAGCTAGCAAGCAGAGCCTGCAATAGCAATACTGTGAGAACAGTTTTGAGGAATTGAGAGGTTTGGATAAATTTCAGGAGAGCTTCTCAAGTTTCAAGTACTTGTCTGAACAAAATCTGGTCTCCAGAACTTAAGGTACACACCTTGCAACCTTCATTTCTGTGCTAAAAGTTATTGTATGTTTAAGAGAGAAGCAAAGCTTGCAAAGTTAGCATTCTGCACTTATTCTTGAATAACTGTCAATTGTTTTTTCTCCTCAGTCCAAATAAATTTTATAGCTGGAAGCAGAATAAATTTCTCTACCATCACTACCATTGTTCAGCTTGTAGACTAAGTGAATCCACACAAGAAAAGGGGTCCAGAATAGGGGAATTTTTTCCAGCAAAGCACATTTATACTGTATCCGGAGTACGGGGAGGGGGGGGTGAAAGGGGAGGAAAACAGACATACTTCCAACCATTCAAACCGGAAGACCCAAATCCCAGTCCCCTATGGGAAGCCCAATGGTTTAAAAAAAGACCAAGTAAACTTAATTTAAGCACGGCATTTAAAGGTAAGCACTGAATTTCAAAATGTGCTTCCACTGACATAATGGCTTAATTTTCCTGTTCGACACTGGAGTTGCTCAGTCTGGCAATTCTGTTACGGTATTCCTTTAATTTCTCCAGAGCGAGTTAAATCTAGCAGAACATAGCTGGTAATTTTCAGGACAGAATCAACTATAAACATAGCTGACTGTCTAAATGCAGCCCAAAGAATCAGTATTTCTGGGGAAAAGTGTGGTATGTGCATGTACAGACATGGTGTAAAATTGCTTCATTTCACACTGACAGTTATTTTATTTTTGATTCTCAGCTGCTCAAGAAGTTTTGTTTGCAACCTATCATATCCCAGTCATGCAGCAGCATTTTATGAAAAAATACCAAACTGAGAGTAAACCAAAGTGCAGATCACCAGTTCCTGTAATTTGTAATATCAAACCTTTCATCTTCTTTCGAAGTCTGCAGCTCCCAGAATCAAGCAGCTGCACAAGAATCTCAGCTTTCAGATGTATAAAAGTGAGTCTCTAACCTTTATAACTGCGGAAAGAAACTGAAAATATATGGCAAATCTACTTCAACTCCTCAAAGACACCACAACAAATTTTAAAACCTCAATATGCACTCATCATATCCTTTTGGGGAAAGTCAGGAGAGTCTACTGCCTGTTTGTTTTTTTTTTTTATTTGACATTGGCAGGACTGCAAGTGTCTCACCATCTCTACTGCAATTGCAGTAAGTGTCATAAATAAAAAGCTCAGTATAAAAGAAGGCATCAATGAGTCCTAAGCTGCTAAGCCCATAACGAGTCAAACACACCTGCACATACCTTCTGGATCACTGTTGTGTAGTGGCAAAGGTGAAGGACTAGAGGCACTTCTTTATAACACGATTTGGCATCATGTCAGAGACCCCAGATTAGCTCTGAGCATGCTCGCACAATTCTCAGGGATGCTAGTGAGCTGAGCTACGGTGTGGGCTGAGGCAGCTGCCCAGCTTGCTGGACCTTGGCTGAAGTCAGGCAGCACTTACATGGGTAGCTCTTGTACCCTGCTCCGTTTCACAGTACACAGGCAACCTCAAAATTCACCATGAGAGCAGTGCTGGTCTTGCTGTGTTGTTTCAACAACAGCATTCCTGAGTGCCACCGTAGAATTCCCAGGCATAGGCATAACAATGCAATGAAAGATCTGCTGGCAGAATGCAGTTAAAATGACCTCTGAAGGATATTCCCTAACATTTCACCACCACAAGATTTCCCAAATCTAATCACTGCTGGAAACCTCTCTTCCTGATAAGAAGTCTAGAGAAGAAGGAAGATGTTCGTGAGGGACTATGACAATGGCTAAGAAAATGAAAGGGACTTTTTCAACTATTTAAGTAGCTTTCGTTCTTCTTAAGGCAACTTTTATCGTCACAGGCAAGAGCTCATGAACCCTGGTCTCCATTTGAATAGATATGGGCATTCAGGTTCTGGTCCCAATCCATAACTATTCACTGGCCTTCAGCAAGCTGTGTGTCTACCAAAGTTTCTTCATTAGTAAAATAGGCATAATGTTTACATAAATCTCAGGCGTCTTTTTGCTAGTGTTAATAAGATAATTTGAGATTATAGAATAAAACAGATACTATGGAAAGGGCCATTCTGTACTGTAACCCAGCCTTTCTGTTATGGCTGGGTGGGGAGGGATGGTGTGAGGAGGGCCAGGAAAATCTGATAGAGACCTTCCTTCCAAGGCAGAAAAATTCAAAGATTTCTGCTAGATTCCTCAGATAGCTCATAATTGCTGGGCATAAAAAATCAAACAAAAGTCTAGCAAGTAGAGTGGGAATGAGCATTAATTTGGGAAACTACAGCATCTAAAAGACTGGAGTGCAAGCTCTTTTTTCTCCTCGTTACTCCCCTTGATCCCTCCCTATTTTGTATAAGTCCGGAGCCTGGGAGTACTCTCTATCCTAACCCTACAGCCTGGTGTCCATGAGAGCATAACATTTCAGAGTCTGCGATGGTAATGCCTCTGTGCCATTGTACGTATTTTGCTATCAAATACGAGAGCCATGTCTTGTATATTTATAGAATCAGTGAGGCAGAAAAGCACAGGAGCAGAGGCAAGAGAGAAGTGTGTAAACAAATCCACTTAAATGTCTTGTTTGCCTTTGTTAGACGTTGTCAGAGAATTCCACACAGAAGGGTTATTTTTCACGGTTCTCAGCTGTGCCTCCAATATCCCAGTAGCCACGAAGTAGAGCAATTCACACATTTTAAGCAGCCTCAGAAAAAAAACTCTGGGTTTTTTTTTCCTAAAAATAGGTTAAAGGGAAATTTTCAGCCTAAAAGATCTTTTACCTGATCACAAACGCATAGGCAGTGCTTGGCACAATATACAGAGAACAATGGGATACAGAAGTGCCCGTCTTTTGAAAAACAGTCAGTGCAGAAGGCAAGTAAAAGCAAGCTGTTGCACACAAACCAGGGTCTGCGCTTACTGAATAGCTGCCAAAATAATTTATGCTGTCATGTGATCCATCCTTATAATCAACAGTGAAGAAATGAGAGCAGGGGAACAGATGAAAAGTTTTAAATATGGCGGATTTTTTTAACAGAAAAAAAAATCAAGCAATCTAATGAAAAATTGTAACTGTTATAAGGAGAGGACATTATCCTCTAAATGAGGAAAAGGTTCTGGAAAACAAATAGTTCACAGAGATATTTTTTGCACAAACTCTCACTTCATTATCCTCGTAAAAAACTTAAAATTGCTGAATTACCTTCAGCCATTGTGAGTCTGTTTATTTCCAGCTGCAAGCTCTATAGAAGTGCACAGTGTTCAAAACTTGGAATTTATTAAAAAGTGGTTAACAATAATGTGAATTCCAGCCAGCTGAAAAGAAAAAGGGAGACTATTAAACTCGAAAATATTGTTATTCTGACCTCTCTCACCACCATAATTTCAGTCTGTTTACTTACAAAGACCTTAAAGAGATAGGAACTAAAAAAGATTGTGCTGTGGTACTCCTGTCAACTATACTCATATGGAGAACAGAATTTTATTGGGGAATATATGTCTTTCATGATTGTCACATGGTGTCCAACACTCACCTCCTCCCCAACCTCTTTTTTTTTTTTGGAGGGATTGGTGGAGGGGAAGAAGAAGGAGGAGGGAGAAAACAGGAAGGGGGGAGGGAGGGGAATGTTTAGAGATTAAAATCACTTACACTTTTGTTTAAATATACAGTGTGTGTATTTCCCAAGGGTAATGAGTTTACTAGGGCAGCTCCAGCACAGGAATTATAAACCAGTTTTATAGATCCAAAACCAGTATCATATAAACTTCCAGTCTGGCAGTATCTTCTTGGAACAGGCTTTACATTAGAAATGTGGCAGTAAAGTCAAGAAATTATGGAGGTCTTATTGCCTAAAATGCTCATTATGTTTATGAATGGGCCCAATCCTGCAGCATAATGGCCACTTTCAATCCCACACATATCCTCTTTTTTTTTTTTGTATTTTCTGAGATTGTGCTTAAAATCAATATGGTTTCTCAAACATCCTAGTCCAATAATTGCTTAAAACACTTCTTTATTGCAGAGATAAGCTAATGCTGTAATTAATTATATTCTATACACAGCAACTGACTTAGATATATCTTCAAAAGCCAGGTGGAGATTAAAACTAAGATCTAAGATTCCCTAAAATGCAGGTCTTCCCCAAAGACATTCAAGTGTACACATGCTTTTTCCTTAGTATAGTTAATATTCTGTGAACTGCAGAAGATATCATAAATAAAAGAAAGAAAGTGTAATTAATGTTACTCTTGGAATTGTAACTTCAGCATTTTTTGACCATGTGACTTAACCCATTAGCTGGGGTTATGGCAGTTTTTGTAACCTACTTACCTTCTCGTATATAACAGGAGGCATACTTCTGTTGCAATGTTTTTAATCAATTCTTACAGATAAAACCACAAAATATTTCCCACTGAAAATTCTCTCTAGTTTTTATTCCTTCTTTTTCTTGCTATCCCTTTACTCTGTGAGGTTTTGTACCTCTTGTCCTGTAACTGCTCTATTCCATCTTTTTGTTTGTTTGTTTTTTAGACATGTTTCTGCTCTAAGCTTAACTTGTTTGTAACTCCTTCCCCCCATACTTGTCCTAATATCCTTTCTATCCTAATCATTCCTCTCTACTCAGCACTAGTGAGGCTGCCCCTGGAGCACTGTTTTCAGTGCTGGGCTTCCCAATACAAGAGGCACATACTGGAGTGAGTCCAGAGCAGGGCTACAACGGTGATGAATGAGCTGGATCATCTGTCATATGAGGAGAGGCTGAGAGGGCTGGGACATCCAGCCTGGAGAAGGGAAGGCTCAGGGTGTCCTTATCCACATGTATAAATACCTGATGGGAGAGAATGAAGAAGAGGGTCAGGATAGGAGGTGATGGCAGAAATTAAAACATATTAAATCCCACCTATACACAGAAAAACACTTTTTTTTTTTTACTGTGAGGACAGTCAGGCACTAGCACAGGTAGCCCCAAGAAGGCCATGCAGTGTCTGTTCACAGAGGAGTTCTGGACACAGACCTGAACAACCGGCTCTAACCAACACTGCAGGGGCTTAGACTAGGTGAGCTCAAGAGGTCCTTTCCCACTCACCACCTGATTCTGTGATCCTGTAACATGTTGTAGTTCATTACACTAGTCCTTTCCTTTTCTGTCTTTTCCTCCTCCCCACCTCATCTCCATGTCCCATCTTGATAGTCTGCTGCATTGCTTTTGGTTTCCTGCAGCTTCTTGTGGCCTTTTCCCACAGGCTTTTTGTGTGACTCTGTTTAAAGCCTGGCCCCCTTGAAAGACCCGCACAGGCCCTTTGCTAAAAACGGGGGGGGCAAATCGATAGATTTCTGACTCATTCAAGCCTTTGAGTGTGTGTTCTAAACTTGAAATGATTAAACTGAATAAAACTGAAACCATCCCAAGCATACAGATCTTTCAGCTTGAGAGTTCAGAGTTCAGTCAGACTTTAGAAACCAAGAATGGAAACCTAAGCTGAAATTATTTTAGGACTTGTACTTTGTGGAAACAGAATCAGAAGTTTCTGCTTCAGAGCCGAGGGTGTAATCAGTATGTTTGGTGTTATATACAGTTGATGTGGGGAGCAGCTCAAGCACTCAGCTGCTAGAGCAGGCTGTGATTGTGTTTCTTCCTCTTCATCCCTCTACCCATGCACAAAATCCTTTGCATAGGCTCTCTCTGCCACTCCCTCTGGAGTCAAGTGGGGAAGATCAGCTGTTCTGCTTTCATGTGTTTCAATAGTTCAGTTGTCTCAGCTCTTCCAAGCTGGAGCCAGAACGCTGCAAGAAAATTCATTCTTGCTGTCAAGTGACCTGATCAAACAAGAAGTTCTGGGACTCTCACAACAGAACCCAAAACCCATGAAATTTCACACCTGCTTTCCAGACTGAAAAAGGTAGATGGATTCAATTAACCTATTCCCTTCAAAATGAGCTTCTGCATTTTATTTCATCCAGCTTTATTACATAAGCATCTGACTACCAGAAACCCTTTAGCATATCCCTTGACCAATTCAACTTATGTGCAATCTGTTTGAAACCGTTCATACTCATCGTGCTGTGTAAAGACAACAAAATTTCGCCTTATTTCACTATGCATTGTATCACTATGATTCTTTGCAATAATATTTCGCTCCAATTTTGTTTTTCCCCTACTCCTTTTTTTCCTCATCTCCACCGCACTCTTTTCTGGGCACACCATTCAGAAATCTGGGGACAACTCTATCAACACTATCTTACTTTCTAACGCCATGTCACACAAATGACTCCTCTTTGACTTGAGCGTGGTGCAGTGAGTCTGAACAAGAAAAGTAAAGACATGCAAGCTGGTGCAGAGCGGAAAATATTTACAGCAGCCTCCAAAGGTTACATAACAAACAATCAATTTCATTAAAATTCTTAATGAAGGTAAGTATTTGAAGTATCCTGATATTTTGACACGTACCAAGAGAAAAGAAGCAGCTGTGTGTAAATGAGTGTTTGTGTGAATGTAGGGAGCTGCACAGATCTGTGCATGTGTGTGTTTGTGTGTGTATTTAGTTATAGAAGGAACAAGAGAAGATCTCTTTGCCAATAGACTGACTTGCTGGGTCCTCCTGGAAACTTTGCTAAGGCACATGGAAAAGAAGGAGGTGACTGGTGACAGCATACATGGCTTCACCAAGGGCAAATCGTGCCTGACAAATTTTGGTGGACTTCTAAGATGGCATTACAGTGTTGGTGGATAAGGGAAGAGAAACAGATGTCATCTACCTGGACTTGTGCAAAGCATTTGACACTGTTTCACATGACATCCTGGTCTCTAAATTGGAAAGACATGGATTTCACCGATGAACCACTTGGTGGACAAGGAACTGGTTGGGCGGTCATACTCAGAGAGTTGTGGTTAATGGCTCCATGTCCACGTGGTGAGCAGTGACAAGTGGTGTTCCTCAGGGGTCAGTACTGGGACTGGTGCTGTTTAACATCTTTGTTCATGACATGAACAGCGGGATTGAGTGCACCCTCAGCAATTTTGTCGATGACACCAAACTGTCTGGAGTGGTTGACACGCTGGAGGGAAGGGATGACATCCAGAGGAACATGGGCAGGCTGGAGAGGTGGGCCTGTGTAAACCTCATTAAGCTCAATAAGGCAGAGTGCAAGGTCCTGCACGTGGACCAGGGCAATCCCGTGCACAAATACAGGCTGGGTGGAGAATGGATTCAGAGCAGCCCTGAGGAGAAGGACTTGGGGTTGTTGGTGAATGAGAAACTAGGCATGAGCCAGCAATGTGTGCTTGCAGCCTAACCGTGTCCTGGGCTGCATCAGAAGTGTGGCCAGCAGGTCAAAGGAGGTGATTCTGCCCATCTACTCCACTCATGAAACCCCACCTGGAATATTGTCTCCGGCTCTGGAGCTCTCAACATAAGAAGGACATGGACCCATTGGAGCTGGTCCAGAGGAGGACCACAAAGATGATCAGAGGGCTGGAGCTCCTTTCCTTTGAAGACAGGCTGAGACAGTTGGGGCTGTTCAGCCAGGAGCAGAGAAGGCTCCAGGGAGACCTTATACTGGCCTTCCATTACCTAAATGGGACCCCTTATTGGGAAGGGACTCCTCAGGGACTGTAGTGATAGGATGAGGGGTAACGGTTTTAAACTGTAAGCCGGTAGATTTAGATTAGTTATTAGGAAGAAATTATTTACTGTGAGGGTAATAAGGCACTGGAACAAATTGCCCTGGGAAGTTGTGGATGCCCCATCCCTGGAAGTGTTCATGTCCAGGCTGGATGGGGCTTTGAGCAGCCTGGTCTAGTGGAGGGTGTTGGAACTAGATGATCTTTAAGGTCCCTTCCAACTCTAAGCATTCTATGATTCTGTGATTAGAGCAGATCCCCCACAGTACATCATTGTACATTTGTGACTAGATCTGCCAACAAACAGATGATCTGTTAATCCTACCCTGATTTTTGCCCTTGTTTTGGAACAGAGCAGTCTTTTTTACAAAGATCCACTCACAAGTTATACAGACCTTACGAGGCACTGAAAGCTGAGGCTCCAAAGTAACTGATGAAAAAGATTAAACATTTTCTAATCAATATATATGTTAAATGTAGTTCAGCTGCAGATATTTTTCTCCAGCAGCTCCAGAGGGAGCACCATATAAAAAAGCTAGATCAATTTCCACTAGGTCACCAAAATAAAAATAAAACTTGAACAGCTGAGGAAAAAGTGTATGTGAGTGAAAATTCATTTCATTGTGGAGGAGAAGATGCAGCAAATGGATATAATTTCATAGAACACGACTTATAAATAAAAAAACAGCTAAGTATTTTCAGTGCTCTAGTACAAGTAGTAAAACACTTCATTTCACATTCATGCAGCATTTAAAATAAAAGTACTTAGCTTCATGTAAAATATAGTGAAAATAAGTCTTTGTGCTTTCACTGTAGAAGTATTATGCGACAAAGTTTTAATTTAGTTTTAGATAGAGTATGCACAACACATGTATGCATTTATATTTGCACGTATTTTTGCATTTTCCCTCTAGCTTAAACATATAGCACACAGGAAAAGATGCTTGGGTATGTGTTTCAATGTATCTAATTTTGCTCAAATCTTCAGTTGCAGCATCAGAAAATTGCATCCTCTGTTTTTTATCCACAGTTTCAGGTATGGTGCCGACAGCCATAATGTGAGTTTTGTTACTTGGCCTTGTCAGTGACTCTAAGCTGACAGTAGATCATTGCCACATGGCCACACTACTCTCTAGGGGAGTGGGAGACATTAACTGAGTCAGCTTTGCTGTGCGACATTAAATAACGCAGTCCTATAAAACAGGCATCAGTCTGCTAAGAAATGGAGTAGAAGGCAGGAATGATGTAATAACAAGCTTTAAAAAAGGCAACTTCCTGGGTGGACTCCCCTTGTCTAAGGGGTGATGCAGCCATGCAATAACTATGTCACACTGCATGGTTGCAGGCATAGTGGTTTTACAATATATAACGTTATTGGGGTTGGACTCTGATATGGTAAATTATGGGTAAAATCATGGATTAGTCACAGTAAAAATGTCAAAAGCAATAGGAATTACAGTTTAAAAAAACACATAAAGTTCTATACATGAAACATGCCTGAGGTCAAGTTACCATTTTAGACCACCTGTGGTTACAATAATTTATTAGTATTTATGCAAGATTTTTTATGGGACTATATTGATAAATAGAAGACAATACCTATCCCAAAAATTTACAGTGTCAAATGCCAGTCTTGTCACAGGAGCTTGTTCAGCTTTAAGAGGCCTAAGAGGCAGGAACATTTCTGCTAGGTCCCCCCAACCTTTATGAATTTCAAAGCTGGATCTCCAAACCCCTGCAGTTGAGTACTTGGTACTGTTTAGGGGTGCAAAGAGGTCAGGAAAGTAACACAAAACAGGGGAATTGCAACACAGGCAGGAATCAGGCCGCCTTTTCTACTCTCAGAACCAAAGCAGGAAGAGGAGTAGCCCATCAGTGATCACATCTTGGCTGGTCCTGAGGTTGCACATTAGGCCAAGTTGATACCCAGGATCAAGGTGGCGCAAAAACATTTATACTACCATCTGTAGGGACTCAGACACAGACGGCACTGCAAACAGAGCTAGAGATGATACACAACTCTTCTTTGGAAGATGAGCTACTTGTTAAGGGAGCCCATCAGTCATGCATGTCAGCTCCAACGGTGTTTTGCCGGGGGCATTAACAGATAAACTAACAGTTGTTGCTGGAAGGAATCTATCTTCCTCGTGTTTGCTGAGTCCTACTTTAAGACATCATTTAGCAAATAAAAAGCATCACTAATATCGCTTTTGGAGGAGGAAGGAAGAAGAACAGCTGAATAGGTGAATCTTGTGTAAGAGTTACAGCTCCCAACTCTTTCTACCTTTGCATTACACTGATCACTGTGAAATCTGTGTGATTGGGAGAGTATGTGCTTTAAGAAGCATGTGAAATATCCGTGTCATCGATAACTTGACAACTACAATTTGAGTGGCAGCATATGGCAAAGTCAATGTTATGACAAGCCATTCCTTGGGGTGGGAATACTAATGATTAAAGATTTTACTTAAGTGGTAGCACTAGTAGCACTGCTAGTATTAGAATCAGCTTAGAGTGTTTTCATTGCTTGAGTCAAGTGAAAATGGGCAAACAAGGAACCTGATACAATTAAATGCTTTTATTAAATGTTAAATGTTTAATTCTTTTTCCTTTAATGAAAAGGCATTTACTTCATTTAATCATCTTTAGAAGAAAAATATCTGAAGGGCTGGGAGCTATCATGATGTTGAAAAAATAACTTTGAAAAAGAAAAGTAGTAAAAAATATTTGGAAATCAGGACAATGCACTGGATCTGTAAGATCTTCAGACTATAATGTCTCTTTTGCCGATTAAAACACCTAAATTTTGGTCAATTAGTAAAATTAAATTACTAATGCCCGAAATACACTAATATCTGAATGGTTTAGAAAACAGCACCGTTGCTTTAAGGTGTTTATAAAGAGATGGTGGTCAGAGTGCCATAAGGTCTTTGAAAAGAAACGTGCATTGTTGCCACAAAAATAAGAGAAACTTTTCTCAGTGGCCTGTAGGGCTGATACTCCCAAACTTTCAAAAATTATGACATATTGCAGAGAAGCCATGAGAATTTTAGGAACAACACATTTACAAGCCTATCTCTTTCCTGGGTTTTTACCTTATATTACTCACAATAGAACCATCCGCCTTTTTTCAGGACAAGGACTAGGGATTCATTCTCTAGTAGAAGTTGGACTGTCACGTCACTCCAGGATATATGACTACAGGCAAAAAAACATGCCAAAGTTACTGTGAGCGAGCTAAAAAGATCCTTTCCACAAGAGCTAAGGTAACACTACCCAGCCAGCTGGACCTCAAGAAACCTCTGAAGCTCAGAAGTGCCATTGTCCAGTCTGTCATCTCTCCAGTCTGTTTTCTCTAGAAAGGTCTAGTGAATCACACTGCAGGCAGAAAAGGAATTGAGAAAAATGCACGCCCAGACTGGTTGGGAGAACTTTTTTTAATTAAAGGTGGACTAGAGATAACACATGTGTGTGTATTATTCTTTCTTTCTGTTAGCCACTGGGAGCCGCGCAGGCCACAGGAAGGTTTAACATGGATTAAAATGAGAGAATTTCTGTATCTTTCTGTTATTCAGATACAAACTCAAAAGGTCTGGTTTCTGTTAAAGCATTTTTCTTTGTCTAAAGTCTGCATTTTGGCTTGGATTTGGAAGGTTTATGAGAGTTACTTGGAAGTATTTTCTGAGGTAGTTTACCTGTTTTGCTAGCCATCACCCTGTTTACAAGGCAAAAAAATATATATTAAAAAAAAAAAAGAATGCATGTCACCCCAGAAGGAGTAAATATACACACAGAAAAATGTCAGAAAGGTGTGGTAGATATGGTACAATATTTTTTACGCAACCCCCTTTTTTTTGTCCACATATCACTTCCTCTCCATTAACCTATATATCCATGCACTCCTGGAGTACAGAGCTCAGCATTTGCTTAAAGGGATTTCGTGTCATATAAGGACAACTGGGGGTCAAAGAATAAAATTGGATAGATACAGGGAAACATGCTATGGGAGAAAAATGGAACCAAAGGAGTGTCAATATAGTTTCAATTGGTCAAGTAGCAGAATTCACAGGGATAAGAACTGGGAATCTTCCCCAGTCCCCACAACCCACCCTCAAAATTTCATTCCAAGACAAACTGCTGTTTTAAATGAAAAGCATATTTTCTCATCAAGATTAATATATTACTATCAAGTTGTTTATCAAGTTCACTACTAATAAAAACATTTTGGAAACCTGCTGTGGTCCCTAGGGTTGCCTGAAGCATTCTATTCCAGGATGCTTCAGGAATGCTGGCCAGCTGCAAAACTGCAACGAGAGAGGAAACTTCTGGCATGCCCGCATAGACCACAGGATTTTCTCCCTAGAGAAGCTGTTTAAGAACATGGTGTATTATAAAAGCGATGCCTCAAGTGCTGTGAAATCCAACTTTTCATTAAGAGCCTTAAGTGGGAGTTTTAGTTAAAAGTCATCATGTATGATTTCTAGATTGAAGATAATTGTCTGCTGGTTTTGATACAAAATCTGAAGTTATATTTAACAAGTGTCCTTACTGGCAGTCATAATGCTATTTGGTAATTTAAGGAAGTATGACTGAAACTATGAAACATCATGTCAAAGTCCAAGATATTAAAAAACACAAGTCAATTAGAAACATGACTGCATTTGTTCTTTATGGAACAATTGTTGGAAAGACTGTGATTTCATTTTTCTACATCTACATATACCTTAAATATAATCTTTCTCAAAGACAAATGATACAGTTTTGATGTTTACCTCAATGCATCTGTACTAGCTAGGTTTCCAGGCCAGAAAAAAAAATGAACTGAAAAGTTAGAAAACAACAAGTTGTTTGAGATTTTTGCTACTTCCTACATCTGAACAGTCTGATAACATGAAGAGACCCAAGCTTTCTTTGCAGTATTTTGGCACTTTAAATCCAGATCCACAGCAAAACGAGAATAAAAAGAGGGCAAAACATTAAAAATCATTCTGTCTGAAGCTCTATGATTTTGGTCTGTCTTAAAGTAACCCTTGTACTTTTCCAGCTGCGTAAAGTATATGTATGTAGCACACAACAGGTTTCTAAGATCTATCTCTTTACCATCAAGATCAATTTTGGCCGCTAATTTCTTGTTCTTTATCATAAAGAACCTTCTGCTTTACCATAAAATTATCTTACAGCTTTCACTCAAGAACAAATAATATTATCACCTGTATCTGGAAGGAACTGGCAAGGTGAAACTTCCTTGATACTACTTCAAGACACAGACAGCTAGAATGTCAGCCTAAGACCAGTACAGCCAGCAAAATCCAACTCCATTTTCAAGTTACCCCAAAATTCTGGTTAAAACTCCAGGTTCTCTCTCTCAGGGTAGGCTTACACTTACCCTGAATCCAGAGGTTTTAATTGAGGCCTCTGTCCAACACTTTTCTCAATAACAGTTTACACCATATTAGGAATAGAGAAAGAGGTCCTGTACTTACAGAGGTATGTGTGGCACTCAGAGGGTACTGTGTCATGTGCACAATAAATGGAAAAAGCTGGAAGTCAAAATTATCCTCATAATAAACACAGAAAACACCACCTTTGGGGTCTGATGGGGAAAGGAAAAATCATCATTTACCAGTTCAAAATTATTAGTCTACAGGAAGAATGTCATAAATTTATTTTATGAATAGGGCTCCTTATGATGTCTGTCTCCATGAAATAATATATAGAAGTTTCAGCATTGGTGAACTTCCTAGAACTTTATTCTCTAAATATGAAAGTCTAAACAACGGTAGATTTAGTGCATGGTCATGCTTGAATCCATGGTGAGAACCCAGATTTTTTATTTCTCAAACAAATACCACTGTACCATGTAGAGCCATATTTAATTCTCCTGTCCCTACCTCCAACCTAAATAAATAAATAGGAGTGTCACTCCTAAAAAAAAGGTAAGGAAACCAGATCTTATAGACTCCAGGCGATGATGAGTCCAGGACCCTGGCAATGCCTCACTCTCCTAATCATTATAATGTGGGGTTTTTAAAGTCTAACCTTAATCTTCCTATATTCAATCATGAGCTTTGGTTTTCTGTGTTTCTGAGTGATAATAAAGGAGTTGATACATTGTCTTTTTTCTTCTAACATGAAATCTAATAGTTTTTAGAATGTTCAAATGCTTATAGGAGGAAAGAAAATGGAGGAAAAGTACAACCTCCCGTTTGGCTTAATGTTGTACAATCCCAACCATTAGTGATAATACAAGGCTGTATATAAATTAAGTGTGAGAATCTGTATATCCTGGGCAATGTTTTAAAGAACTCTGAATTTATCTTCCACCAAGATCACCTTTTTATGTGTATCAACCCTACCTCTTAACAGATATTCTTCCCCCCATCTCTTCCTCCCCACTCACCAACATAATACTTCTTATCTTGTTCTTGACTTTTCTGTTAGCCAGTAGGAGTTTTAAATATTTTGGAAGGAAAACAAGAGAAGGAAATAAGAGTGGTTTTGGTTTTATGCCAACTAAAACTGAAAGCAGATTATCTTGTCCAATCAATCTGATGTCTGTGTTTTGGTATTCCCTCATGACACCACACCAGAAGTCTTTACAGGTGTCTGCCGAGTGGAAGGAGAGCGCTGAAAGAAGAGAGAGTGAGCCAGAGCTGCTTTCCTTCCCATCCTATTCCTGGAACCCAGACTGAAATGTCATTGGGACATCACATCATCTTTTCTCAGCATGACTCACTTGAGTCTGCAGCTGTCACTCACTTCTCCAAAAATTCACTCATTCATTATTCTATCCGTTAAGATTACCACCTATGAAAGCTAGGATATAACAATTTCTGGTCTTTTTTAAAATAGGCTGTTTACTCATGTGTAGCTGTTCTGCAGGCAGTCATATATATGTTCCATTTACTATATAAAAGCAGGACATGGCTCTGGAGCTGCTTCACTGAAACAACAAGAATATAGTGCAGAAGGAAAAATAATTCTGTCTTCCTCACGTGATACCCACCATTAACTCCAGGTCATAATTATATAACATGATGTCACAATTCAGGGAAAAGCTTGTTTTCAGAAGGCAAGGGGAGAACAATTTGCTGCTGCTTCCCTCCAAGACGTCTATTCCTTACACCCTTCTTGGTCTGCAAATATCTTTTACAGCCTGCACAACCAGCTTGCCAAGATTACCTTTTTTTTCTATTCATCAGTGAAACCTAATTTTTACAGCAGTGAAACCTGCTTTTTAATGTTCTTTGTTAACAGAGACCTAAAATATAGACTCTGTGCTCTAGTAAATACTGCAGAGAAAAGGACTCAAGAATTTAGGGTTCTCCTCCCACCTTTATCAGCAGCCTGATGGGTTAACTCTAATCAGCTTACCTACCCATGACTTTGTTTCTCTGTATTTTGAGGTTGATGGTACTTTGTAAAATACTTTGAGATATATTGACAAAAAATATCTACAAAAACCAGTCAGTATTGTGCTTATGGTAGAAGTTACTTGCATTAATCACTCCTAATATTTGCTGCTTAAAGTTATCTTATTATTTACAGATCCCCCTTTGTCTGAACATTTTTACCTCCTATTGCTCCAGACAGCACCTTTGTGCCTTTGATGGTTCTAATAATTATCACAGATTTCCACTTCTAGTCAACTAGCCCCATTGTTTATATGAAAATTTGCTTTCACATGAAAAAGAAAAATCAGGGTTTTTCTGGGAAGAATATTTGACTGCAAGACTGCATTAATTGATGTAACACTTGGAAGTAAATGTAATTGTTAAACTGAAACTTTTTTCCTGTTTGTTTGGGGGTTTTTTTCAGTTGATGTGTCTAATTATATGTAAACTTTAAGTGGCCATTTAGGTAGGCAACAAAATATTTAAGACACTAATCTGTCCATACTGAAGTCATTAGGAAATTTGTGCTAATTTTACTGGCAATATGAATCTCACTCTGAAATTTTATCTGAAAATCTTGGGTATTCTGATTTCTCAGACATAAAACTTTCTCCTGATTTCTGATGTTCACTTTTGCATTCTTCTGACTGCTTCCTAGCATCCTACTTTTTCTACCCTGCACAACTGTATAGGAGGAAAGGAAAAGAACAAAATCTTTAGTTTTTAAATTCCAAAAGGCTTTTCTGTGAAGAAAATTACCAGTATTCTGGTATGATATCTGGATAGCCTTGTTTGTCTTTTGAGGTAAGGATGGTTCCTCAGGGAACATACAAACGCATG
Organism: Charadrius vociferus; assembly: GCF_000708025.1. Lineage (NCBI taxonomy): Eukaryota > Metazoa > Chordata > Aves > Charadriiformes > Charadriidae > Charadrius > Charadrius vociferus. The sequence goes on from NW_009649951.1 coordinate 1,821,851, forward strand.
CTTATACTGGCAAGAGATGGTCAAGGGTGCTGAACTCACCAAAGTCACTAAGTGACTTCAAGTGACCAACTAGAGTGCACAATATTATCAGGAACACATATTATATTCAGGCAGAAGCAATATGTCTTCTGAGAACCACTGTTGCACAGTAAAAAAGAAAGATGGGGTACAACAATAATCCCATAGCCCAGTGTTGTCACCCAAGCTGCAGTCAGTTCTGTGCTTTTATGATGATACCAGATACTGAGGAAGATATCTGTGAAAATATAATTTCCTTGCACAGAATCTCACACTGTGACTTGCTCCTCAAAAAACAGGGCATTGTCTAAACGGTAAAGCATTATTAACATAGCAGAATTCTTTCACCTCAACAGTTAATTCTTTCTGAACATCAAGTGTAATTACATCAATCAATGCTCACTAGTGATTAATTTGTTTCATTAATGTTAACAACTCCAAGTGTTCTACTGGCAGGCTGTCCACTGTCCTGGTGATCTTCAGGAAGAGGCTGCTCCTCTGGATATCTGGCTTTAATCTTTTGTCCTTTACTTTCACTTATAACCATGTTGCTTTTGGATGTTATAGGTTTGAATTTTTTGGCGTATGTGTGTAACTATCACTTGTTAATAAATTACTAAAACAAACATGTACAGGACATCTGAAAAAAAAACCAAAACGCAACTACTAAGAACTGGCCAGCTTCTACTTAAAATTCAAGTGCAGCAGCAATTTAATAAAACTAACTCCTCCAGAATGTGGCCATAAGGAAAGAGTTTGCACAATCTGTTCATCTGCATAATTAGTAATTGAGGACCTGAGAACAGTTGGAACATTGCTGTGGGCAACCCAGGTCAGATCACTGATAACATAAATAACGAAGATTCAGATTTCCAAAAACTACAAACATCAGAATGGAGCTAACAGCAACCCTAATAAGAGCACACAAAACAAACAGAAAGAGAGATAATTCAGAAAGCCATGAAAGACCATAAAGCTACAGCAAAAACTAGTATGATATAAATTACATCTGAGGCTTAAAAGAATCATGAAAAGAAAACTGGGGGAAAAAAAGAAAAAAGAGAAGATACATGAGAAAACACAGTTACTTATTTTGGTTATCATTTGCATAATGGTACAAGTATATGAATACTTCTGCCAGACACTTGTTTACAAGTATTCCACTAGAGCATTTGAGAAAATAATAAATCCAATTATTTATACGATGTAGTAGTATGACTAATCATCTCAGGAGCAAAAATTCTTGTAGCCACAATGCAATCCTTTGCTTTCACCAGATTATGGTGAAAAAACACGGAGTGCACAAGGCACTGCAGCTGTTCTGCTTTAGAAGATGAAAAGTAACACAGGAGTAGTAGTGATGCACTAATCAGCTGTGGATTATTACTCCCCAGTGATTTAATTTGCTGCAAATTCATTGGATACAGACATGCATCAGGGCACCAATCTGCTTCAAGTTGAAACAATGCAAAGGACTTCAGACCTTTGCCAAAAGCAGTTTGGCAAAAAAAAATTAAAAAATCAATTCAACCAAGAGGGCTTTGATCAACTTGAGACACTACCTGAAGGTAGACCCTTGCTAGATCTGAATCTTTTATGCAATGGCTTTAGTTTGTTAGCTTCATTTCTTATTCACAGTACAAAAGCATTATCCAAATGAACTGACTATCAACATGTAGTTTATGTGCATTTATTTGTTTCACCCTCCTGGCAGGTCACAAGTAATAATGACACAGAAGTCTGTTGATTTGTATTGGTAGAAGGCCAGAATTTTGCCATATGATACTAGACCACAAGATAATTTTTTTTGGCAAAAATATTAAAAGTAGCCTATCTGTTTGGGTGTTCAGCAATGTTTGATTAATATAAACGCCTGAAGACCCAAAGTATCAAATAAAGCAAAAGGGGACTAGCTTCTCTGCATTTACAAAAATCAAGGTTGATTTATCTAAAACTCCGATGACATGTGAGATAATACCTGGAGGCAGAACTATGTTTACAGTTCTGTCCCTTGTAGGAACATTATATTATTTGCAATGGGATTAACATAATGGTTGGAACCGTAATGCTTTTGTCCCTTGGGTATGTAAGGTAAAAGATTACGGTAAAGGATGAACACAGTAATAAAAAATGCCAGAAGCAGGAATACAAAAATGTGACAGCCATGAAGTCAGTTGCACAGAGTATAAATACCATCTATCAAATAACTACTGCAAAGGACAATTGTTCTTATTTTAATTACATTTAGTAATCTTAAAGATATGTACTTACTGGACATGAAAATACTATCAGGTGGGATCTGCAAAAATCTACCCAAACCTCCCAAAACGAAGCCCAATGAGTTGATACCCCAGTCTTTTTGTCAGAGTCTAGAAGCAGACATGGGAAAACTATGGAAATGGCTGAACATAGAAAACCATACAGCACTCAAATGAAGTACAGATAGAAGGAAGACTTGAAATTCTTTCTAATGGTGGTAAAACCAATTATCAGTAACACTGACAGAAATAAAACTGGTACAGACAAATAGAATAAAGCTTTTCCCCAGCTTCACTATGCCCTGCAAAATTAGCTTAACACACGTGGCCTATTGCATTTCCCCTTTTTGAGCTAAAAAGCAGTTACAGACTGCAGTCTGAAATACAGAATAAGTAAAACAATCAAGATGCAGATTACTTTTAATAGAAGAAAATTTGATATGGCTGATACCATTTTTTACAACAGTAATGTGGAAATAATGATGTATCTATCAGACATTCCTCTCACTCTTGCTTAAAATTAACCACTTACTTACTTAAAAAATTAAGCTCTCCTGGACCCTCAAGATCCTTAGCTCATTCTGTTGAAGGAAAAGATCTGAAATCATTTAACAGGTCAATAATCCAAACCCTAACTACAAATTAAATTCTTTAAGCAGGTCTCATCTGACTTTTGAAGCATAAGATTTGTCAAAGTAGCTTCCAACTTAATTATCATTAATGTCACTCTGGTATGATTTTTTAGAATCATTCTATAACAGTACAGTTTTACAAGCACCAACTATGTCCATACACTTTTCTTTACTTCACCACACCAGTGTGGCATGACCTGTGATGTTGCTTGACCAACTTGATAACTTTCTGTGATGAAACAACCATCTGGATAGACAAGGGAACTGTGGATATTGTCTACATGGACTTCAGTAAGGTTTTTCACAGTCTCCCCTAAGATCCTTGCAGACAAGATGTAGATGCATGGGCTGGATGAGCACACAGTGAGGTGGATTGAAAACTGGCTAAATGAAAGTAGGTTGGCAGAAAATTACCTGCTACAGTTCTAATCTAACTTCAAAACTGGAGTCACCACCAGGTCCAAAAGATCTTGTCTCTTCAGTCTCAACAAAATTTTCAGAAATATCATAAAGGCACAATTGGTGCTTTGAGACAATTCTCTCGTATGTCACATTCCTTCAACAAGAGGAATAATGGCCACCTGGAACTTCTCTGAAACTGTTTTCACTTTCCAGGAATATAACGCACAGACAGAAAGGGCTCTGCTAAGCAGCTTATAACAAGGATTATGTAACAGTTTTTCAAAGGACTCAGTTTACAAGAAAGATAGTCCCTAAAATACCCAGGATATGTCATGCCCCATATCACCTTCAGAAGGCAGAAAATGCATACACAGTCACTGTACACAGCAATGGGTGCTTTTTTGTTCCATTGTGCAACTGACCACCCAAATCAGTTTTCTTCTTCCTTACTAAATTGTCTAGATTTTAAACAGATGAATACTAACGAAAATCAATGCACACTTGCAATTTTTACATATATTTTTTGTAAATCTCATTAATATTTCATGAATCTCACAATCTATTCCTGGGTACCCAAGGATAGTCTGTACGCCTCTGAATAACTTGCCTCAGTTAATTAGAATACACTGAACTCAGCACTTTTATTCATGAACACAGTCATCGGTCTGGTTTTAGTTTTGGAGATCATTTGTTTGTTACAATTCTGTCAGATCCATTCATCTGTGATCAAGAAAAGCCATCTGTCTGGATGGATAGACATGATGGTACACACATATATCTCTGAATACCCATATGCGTGCAGTATACACAGTGCAGATCGTGACCAGCTTACGGTTAATTCGTAACATACAATTGCTGGGTCCAAGCCCAGGCAGGATAGAAAGCAAATGAGGATATGGGACTACTGCACCTTATGTAACTCCTCTTTTCAGCCACCATGTTTAATTTTTTTCTCTTCTTCCCACATTGTGGGCCTTATTCCCAATTAACAGGGAACTCCAAATTAACTGGAAGGGATTTCTTTAGGAGAGACAGAGGGAAACCATAATGACAAGTTTGTACTGGTTTGGAAATGCCATCAAAATCCTGATTTAAAAGAAAGCCAAATTTACATTAAACATTTAAGATACTGGAGGTAGACTAGGGGGACTTGGTTCTTTTGACTCTTTGGTGAACAGTTTCTCCCATGAATAGCCTTAGTTACTGATAGCTGTATTGTTGTATTGCTGGGACTGTTTAGTTTGAGGAAGAGGACGCTGAGGGGAGACCTCATCACTCTCTACAACTATTTGAAAGGGCACTGTAGAAAGGTTGGTGCTGCTCTCTTCTCATAGGTAATTAATAACAGAACGAGAGGCAATGGCTTCAAGCTCCAACAGGGTAGATTTAGACTGAACATTAGGAAAGAATTTTTCACAGAAAGAGTGGTTGGGCACTGGGATAGGCTGCCCAGGGAGGTGGTTGAGTCACCATCCCTGGATGCGTTTAAGAGACGTTTAGATGTGGTGTTGGGGGATATGGTGTAGGGGAGAATTTTGTAGAGTAGAGTAGATGGTTGGACTCGATGATCCCAAGGGTCTCTTCCAACCTAGACAATTCTATGATTCTATGATTCTACGATTCTATGTTCTTCTGAGTGACTTTGCACTGGTAAGAGCAAGGGTCCATCACCTGGCCTTGCACTATGTGTAGTACAGATAGTGTGGGGTAGGAAATGCCGGAGACACCTAGCGTTCTACCTAAAGGAGCAGAAAAGTTTTGTCACATATGTCAGCAAATGTCTTTTAAACTTGATGCAAACTTGAGGTCTTGAGCACCTGTGATTGCTAAAGATCCCTTGACACCTTTTCCGGGAGTGGAGAATGTTAGCTCCAGTCACTTGGCCAACTTTCAACAAGGGTGATTATATTCTGCCAGCATAATTTCCCTTGGAACTGCAGTTGGAGCAGCTATTTTTCACTTCCTCCTCCTAAAAGCAGTGTTTTGCTTTTTCTGGAATGGAGGAGTTGCTGTGTTCTACCCCAGAGATGGTTGCATTTCAGTGGTGGTTGAATTGATCTTTAAGTTCATACAGCTGGCAACACCCTTGGAGTCCCTTATGGAGTAGAAGGTATCTTGTAAGTATAGAGTAATCTTAAGAAGGTAGCACAGATGAGATGTTATACACCAAAACCTGATTAATTTCTTAGTCTCCCAATTTGAGTAGACCAGCCCTCAAATCAGATTAGTATGAAAACATATTTTGGCTCTGAATAGTTAGGACAATTACTGAAAAAAAATACAAGTTTTTTGCTTATAAGATGTAGGATGCTACATGTTGCTTGGTAAAAATATGTGAATTTGATGCACCTCTCTGCCTTCCTTCTGCCTCTCACAAATACACACACTGCATATTAAATAAGAATGACCTCCTTGATTTAAGAAACAGGCTTGGTGGGTGGCGATTTTTAAAGTAGCTTAACACAAAACACACAACAGAACTATGAAAAATGCTCTGGTTACACTGTTTGGTACTTAATGGTTTGGATCAATCCCAAAGCCAAGCCACTGAAAAAAATCCTCCCACTCCAAGGGCTGTGCAAGGTGACAACGCCTCCTCTCAGAAACATAAACTTTACTCACATGGTGTAGCTTGCCAATTGTTCTCATCTAGTAAATCACATATTCTTTGAATGTGTTTTGGGACTAGTAGGGGGAGGAGGTGTGAGAAGTTAAACTGTGCGGCTGATGAGGGAAGAGCTGGCTCTTTGACCAACAGACTGAGCACACAATAGAGTAAATACCCTTTCAATATTTTGCTCATTTCAGCAAGCAGCACCAGGAAAAATCATTTTCCAATTAGTCAGCAGGTTTCAGCATCATTAGCTTCTATATCAGATTTGCTCGCATTCAAAAATGCATCAGGAGACAAAGCAGGAAGAGTTAAGTATCTTTACTGGAATCTGAGGTCTGTAAGGAGGTGAAATTAGATTAGCTCGGTGGAAATGGGGACAGTTTACATTACCAGAGGGGCCCTACCTGTCTCTAGGCTTGACAATGAACAACGCCTTTAGCATATGGCATTACAATGGATTAGTGATCAAGTGCAATTAATCCTAATATATCTTCTCTTGAACCTCAGTGGCTTGTTAGTTGGAGAAAGAAAAAAAATCTGCTGTCCTCAAAGTGTCAGGTGAAACTCTCATTTGAGGTGAGGCTACCATGTGGAGCTGTGCCTCCATCTGGTGACTCCCTTTTGTGATATTCAAACAGAAGGTGTTTTAATGAGGCTTTTATAGCAGGCACCACCTGCCACTGATCTTCCTCTCTAAAAAGGTATAATTGAGGGTTGGTTTTACAGTATGGCTTGAATCTTAACCTTGGGAATTCATCAGGAGATGCAAATCTGGGAGTGATGTTGTAATTCTAAAATGCCATTTTGGCTTTTGGTTTAGAGTGAATTCGTTAGAGAAAATTGTGGTTTGGCTAATTGCAACCAGTTATATGGTAGCTTCCCCCTTTTCAGATGGATTAATAGAAGCGTCATCTCAAAATTAAATATCCAAGCTGATGGTGACCATATGTCTCCATTCAGACCCTTGTATATTAGTGATACAGCTAAACTACAGGAAGCTCCTAGAACAAAATGGTTTCAGCACTACTAATATTTACACGGCTTTGATTTTATGACCCCTTATAATGTTAGTAAGTCTGTATTAAAAAAATGGTTATGTCACATAACAGTGTGGAAAGCTGAATCAACTCTGCTTTTTCCTAAAAAATAAATTTGAGTTACAAGAAAAGCAGTGTCTATCTTCCACCACCATGCATTTATTTGTGAATTTTGGACCTGCTAATGCCCCTTCATTAATTCTTCAATGACTGCACAAGTTATTTTACTGAGGTACACACAACACTCTTCTTTAGTACTCTGTATTGAGGCTCTTGCTGGCAGCTGACAGCATGGCACAATCACCATTGCTTCATGCTATTCTTGAAAGGGCTGCTGACTGCCCTCCCTCCAAACCGAGTGTTTACCTTAATGTTATGCCTGTGGAATTAGCAATGAATCCCAAAGGAGTGCCACAAAATTAAATCAGAATAATTTTGTGAAGCATGGCATCAACATCACTCCTACTTCCGTCCTTTCTCCAGAATACTCTAACCTCTTTAATGGCAGAGATGTGGACTCCCTATACTATTTCAAGGGTACTGATTAGTCCTTGCCTTACTTGTTTCCCATTCTTGTCCACTCATCTGCTCAGAAGTTCAAGGGTAAATCATTTTCCCTTTAAATTGAGTGCCAGAGTCTCGACAAGTTACCCAACATGACTTTGAATAAACATGCTTCAGAAAACATGTGTTGGGATAGCAGGGAGGGAAGCATGGCATTAAAAAACCCTTTGCAACTAAGAGACATTTTAACTGTGCATGACCTTCAACAAATCTGAAAATAATCACTATGACAGTAACAATGGGACAGCAATCCTGTGATGTTTAAACTTCAGTTTTAAGGCAAGTTTGAACTACAGAGTTAAATGAAGAAGAAACTTTTACTCCAAAGTAAAAAATAACTTATTTTTTTTTGCATCGTGGTGCCTTCAAGTCATAGCCTGGGTACAATTTAGCCTGAAGGGTGCAGCAGTCTTTCCTACCTCAGGAATGAACAAGATGAAGGTCCTGGCTTGGTCTTACAGAACTTCTTTACACTTTCACTACCCAGCTAAATTGGCTTCACATGTAGGCCCAGCTCAGCACTCCTCAGATGCACGCAGTGCAAGCTGACTGAGAACCATGCATACAACAAGCAGCGCTGAATGTTATTCTCAGAGTTCACTCAAATCAAAGCCCATTTTTACCTTCAAGCTCCCACTGGCCCTTCAACAGAGACTGTTTCCATGCCTAACAGTTGCAACAGGAAAAGTAGTTTCTTCTATATACATACAGCTCTCCCCTCTGATGCATGTGCTTTTCAAAAGAATCCGGGGCTGGGGAGCAAAGGCAGCAGGCAGATTTTCCAGGCAAAGCTAGAAAAGTTAAAAGATGAATGTTTCATCAGAGTATTAAGTGGTGGAAATAGGAGTTTGGAGCATAAAATATTACTCAGTTTTAGCTGTGGAAGTAACAAGCACCTACAGGACATGCATTTGTGCATGTCACAGAATTACTGTATTCAGATGATGCTCTGTGAAGAGAGAAAGGGAGAGTAAGGTGTAGACTGCAGGAAGGCTGAGCTGCCTGGCCTGTGCTCTCAGCTCTTTAGTTCTCAGCGTCTGACAGCTAATAACAGTCCTCATCAAATCATAGATCAGAAAATAAGATTTTATCAGAATCTTTGTTGTACATTTCATAAAAGGTATACCTTGCTATAAAAATTCCAAGTCTTTAGATGTGAATTCATTACCCATAACATGGGATAGCAGATAACAGTTCCCTAAGCCAGTGTAACATTTAAGTTTCCCTCTAGAAAACACAGACAAGAATTACTTTGAATAAGACTTGTTTCTGTGATACGTTGCCCAAAAGGCTAGAATTTGCATAGCTTTAGCGCTGGATTTAGCCTGAACCTTCAGCAATAGGAAGTTAGCCAACTACACCATGGAGCAAAGCAAATTACTTTCACAAGGCTCGTAATATGTCATTCATTAAGATGACTCTGTTGGCATCCAGTGTGGGTGTCCGCTTGCTCTACCATAGAGCCTGAGGGAATACGAATGATGCCAAGCCACTAAAAGAGCTGAGCAATAGAAGCCACTGTGGTCACAGGGCTAATGCCAGCACCAAAGGCATGTACCAACCAAACTGCAGATGTTAACTCTGGCTATGTAGCTCAGTATGTGGGCCTTTCAGAACAAATGAGCTGAAAAATTACAAAAGTTTCATCCTCTAGCTCATGTGCATATGTCTAAGTAGGCCTATAATTCACTGTTGCTCAATATAATCTTTAAAATTTTTCTCCCCTTCACATTCACTTCTTCTCCCAAACTTACTTTAAGCAGGATGATTCTTTAATGACTAATGTGAATTCCAGAAATGCTGTGTTAGGAATAACCTCCTGTTTGTGTGAGCAAATATTCTTACACATGGATAGGTGAAAATCTATAGGTATGGTCAGCAATGCAAATGCACACAATTATTTTCTGTGTCTCTATGTATGAAACACTTCAGACACACTGAAAATAATCTGCTCTATTGAGTCTAAAGGAACTAAAAAAACCTGATTGCTAAAGAAATTAGCATTCGATGCCTGAACTGCTTTCTGGAAAACAACAGATCTAACTTTTTAACTTTCATGATTTTATTGAGGCCAATGTAAAACAGGAGTGTTTCTTCTAAATGCAGTGGATAGCATCAAAGTAAAGGCTGAATGAAAGTTTTTCAAAATCCTCAAATCAATTAACAGTTTTCAACCAGTTATATACATTTAGAAATTTAGACTTTGTTAAGCTAGGTAAGTAGAGGGGAGAGAAGGGATAAGGGGTTTACAGCTGAATTTTATTTATGCAGTACAACTCAAGCTCCTTTGATGTGATGTGACGAACACACCTACATATCTGTCATCAATTGTCTCTTATGTGAACTCAGAATCTGATTTCTGTAAGTGTCTCTGTTTCTACAGAGAACCCAAAGCCTCGTTACATAAAAGTGAACACACAAATGTTGTGGGCTTTATATCGGAAAGCTCACTTTTGGTGACAGCTTAGAAAGAAACTGTTTCCTAGTATAACAGTTGACAGTATATATCAGAGCACAAGTAGAGTAGATAGGACCCAAGGATTACACCCAACGCACTTGCTGATAAACTGTGTCTGCAGGATAACCTCATGGTGTCCCCTGTTTACAAGCTAACAATTGCAACCTGGGAAAAGAGACTTCAAGGCTGAACACTGAGCTGGTTTTGAAGCCAGACTGGAATTATTTCTGTGGAACACCTATGAGAAACTATTAACCTAAGTGTTCTCTGCATTTCAACTTGTATCAGGCAGTCTCTCCGTCTCTGAATATCTGCCTCCTCTTCTTCCACCAGCCCACCCATACAAAAGCTTTCAGGCCTAGAAGTCTTTCCCTGCAACTTGGTACTCACAGGCTGAAACCCCTCGGTACTTCACTTCAGAAGCCTATGTGCCCTGCTCTGTGATTCTTCCTGTTTGCTGCCAATTATTACACTGCTAGGAATATGAGCTCCTGGTAGTATAAGTCCAACCAGCCTTGCCAACTCCCACAGTTTTATTATGAATGTTGCAATATGTATTCTTAATTAAAGTTTCATATGATACTATAATTCCTGACTTTGAATGTCCTAATTTTCCCTCATTCAAAACATCAGTCACTGTCTATTTCTGTTAATGAGGCCAAATTTAAGGTGGTTTCCTTCTTCACAACTTTATGAGTATTTGTGGGGCTACACTTCATAGAGATGGCCACCAGCTCCCTCTGTTTTCAGATTTGGTGCAACCAGGACTAACTGAGGATGCCCAAAGAAAAGCAATAATCCGCCTCATCTCAGGAAGCCTGATAAGAGGCAGATGATGCGAACAGCTGGCAAGAGTCTTGAAGCTTAGGCTAAAAACTTTGGAGGTGGTTGAAAACAGGGAGTGGAGAAAATGTCATCAAAGAAAGTAGCACCGGGACAGTCTGCATATGGCCACATTATAGAAATCAGGTACTGATGAAAGGCTAAACCGTACCCTACCCCAGAGCTCTCTTCTTTTCCCACCCCTTGCTTTTTGCATAACCTTGTTAAAGCACAATAGTGCTATTCCTCTGTTATGCCAGGCAAGGAGGTCCAGAAAAAGTTGTCTGTGAACAACTCCCAGAACCCACTGATGAAATCTGGCAAGCAGCCATATGAGCTGGAACCATGGCCTTGCCCCTGAAGACCCTTCAGATGTACTCAGAGGTAGCAAAGGCTTCTCCCACTACCCTTTTTCTTCTTCCAGAAAGGACATGGGAAACAGGCTGAGTGGGTCGAATCCACCATTCACCTTAATTTCTGCTTGAAATGTAGGGAATGTTTGCAAAGACAATGGTCCCGCTGCTCAGGAAAATAGGTTGGGTGAGCTCCAGAGCATCTGCCACCTCTGGTTTCTACAAATCTGTTACTGAGATTTTCTATTTATTTCCTACAATTCCTTTCTATATCTGGAACTCAAGTCTTTGTGCAAACTGGTGTCAGCTGTTTCATATCTGGACATTTCATAATGGCCATTAATTTGTTGTCATTTTCTTTTGTATCCTCCCCCCTTCCTTGTGTTCAGAAATAAATCTGTTACCTTTTCCCTTTGTGTGCTTTTTCTCGCAGCTCCTGTTCCCCACCTGTCTCATGCTGCATCAGGGCATTCTGTTGCCTCAGAACAGGGGCTTCCCCAGCTGGTCCTGTATATTTTCCCCATATGGCATAGAGGAGTCAAGTGATAAAGTTGTATTTCTGCATTTCTGTGGCAAGCATCCAGCACCAACACGAGGCTGAGAATGAGAGTCACAGGGTTGTCAAAGCACTGTTCAGTTGTGTTACTGCATACAGTAGTGCAACTGGAAAGAGTTTTCTCACTGTTGTGCTCTGGAGCAGCGGTTGGACTCAAATTCCTCAAAACGTAACTGAAAAATGTTTGCATTCTAGCCATGATATTCAACACATATTATACTTCACTGTTGATCTCCAGCACTGAAAATCTCCAGACCCCAAATGGAGAGACTGAACCCAGATGGCAAAAGGTTCCTTGCTAACGAGGAGCACTCAGTCACTGCAAACAAATGTCTCGTCAAACCTGTTGTAACATTTATGGTATCTGGGGGTTGGAGAGATAGAAGGAAAGGGCTGGGGGTTGTTTGTTTGCTGGAGGAAATTTTTTGAAGTGGGGGAGGAAGGGAAGGGTTGCCCTCCTCTGAGGGATGTGCTTGAATATTCAGCCCAAGAGCAGCAGCTGAGGAATCCCCTCAAAAGGGTCTGTGAGACTGTCCACACACTGGGGGTTAAATTAACCCAAATGCAGAGGGCCAGCACCATGTTTGCAAACTCACTTATTTAATTAAGGTCTTAAAATAAGGGGTTTGTGGTACTTGAGTGCTACACATATGCTTTGGGCCTTCATCCTTTTCTGAGTGCTGATATTTCAGTGAGAAAAACAACATGTGACTCACCATAAAGAATTAGCTGTTGAGCAAGGTCACTCAGTAAGCATATTAATAAGGCACAGCACCGGTTAGAGAAAAAAAAATAAATCTCATGTCAACATTGCTTTTCCTTTCTTTTACAGAACTTTTATCTGTTCTTGGGTCACCTTGAAGAAAAGCACTGATACAGTAAGGAAGAAATCCTTACTGGACACCAAATATAAAATTCATTTGAATAAGTTTTAAGAGAAACATATCTTCTTTTTTATTTCACTAGCTAGTAAACAAATACATTAAATACAGTTAAACAAGCTGGTGGTATTCAGGTCACTTTTGTGGAGCATGAGACTAAAATGGCTGTGATAACTGTGTCATTATTGATACTTTAATGTCTGGCAAATTCTTCCCATCCTAGCCATCATATGTCCCTTATCACCATAACATCTAACGACCTACTGTTTTTATTACACCAACAGCCATGCTACCTTTTCAGTGTAGACAGAACTGGTGGGAGGTGAGGGGATGCCACTGAGTCAGTGGGGCTGGAGCCCTTGTCCTGCAAGGAGAGGCTGTGGGACCAGGGCTGGTTCAGCTGGGAGAAGGGATGGCTTTGGAAGCACCCAGCAGCATCCCCGTCATCAGCAGGAGAGGATGGAGGAGACATAGCCACGCTCTTTACATCAATGTGTGGTGGGAGGGTGGGAGGCAGCAGTACAAGCGGAAACATGGGAGGCTCAGGCTGGCAATAAGGAGAAACCTTTTCCCCATCAGGACAGCTCAGTGGTAGGGCCAGAGCCCAGGGAAGTTGGGCTGTTTCCAGCCTTGGGAGATTTCCCGCCCTGACTGGGTGAATTCCTGAGTAGCCCGGTCTGAGGCCACAGCTGAGCCTGCTCTGGACAGCATCTGGGGCTGGACACCTCCTCTCCTGCCAGTCTCTATTGTCCTGTGATTTCTATGCACTGTTTTCCCCACCATTTTTGAAGAATGGAAGCACAGAGAAACACGGTGACTCATTCCATGATCCAAGATTCCACAGAAAGCCAATGGCCAAGCAAGGAATTTTGTTCCAGTTTCCATCGAATCACGAACCTTTGGATTCCACAGAATCCAGGGACACAGGTTTCAAGACGCCAAGACATAATTGCAGCTGGAGTTCTGTTGAAGGGATGTCCAAAGTACTGAAAATTAAAAACACTTCTCCTTTTAGTCCCCAGTCATTTATGCTGTTCCCTGAAGTTAATTTTGTGGAAGAGAATATGCAAAAGTATGACCAGTAACAACCGATTACTTGAGAGGCCAAAACAATTAATGTGAGGAGCACCTCTGTTATCAGGCTGCATGTGCTTCATATAACCTGTGGGACTAGAGCTATTTGGAGGATGAAGGGCTGTTACATGCAGAATTTATATCTTGGGTCAGGTTAGCACAGTGTCCTGTAGGAAACAAAGGCTAGACCCTGTACTCCTTCCTTGTAAATGTACTTTGGTTATGTAAGTTGACACTGAAGCACACCAGACTGAAAAGCTACAGCAGTTAGCTTTTACATGTGATTTACCAACTGGATTCAATTTGATTAGAAACAGGACAGAGCACAGAGTTAAGAAACCCACAACATAAAACTCCCAAAACATTTATGCTTAAATCAAAGGGTAAGGATTCAAAATTACAGAGGAAGATGGAAATGAGGGAAAGATACTGTAAGAGGAGACTTTGGAGCTGTGACAGATGTGGTTGATGTAAATGGAGAAGTTATACAGCAGAGGATCTGATCCAAGGACCACTCCCACAGTGAGCAGGACCGTAGCGAGCAATCTCCTACCCCCTTCCTGTGACCCTGGAACAAGCTAATATTAAACAGCGAATAGGCAAAAAACTTCCAAAAACTTCAGATGAAAAGAAAGGCTTATGGCTTGACTGAGATTTCTAAGAACTGAAAGACTAAAGAACTACCACTTGTTCAGTGTCAATGCAAAAACTGGGTAAAAAATGAGTATGTCAGTTTGTTCCACACAACACTTTCCTCTAATACTGAATCATAGGCTTCCCAAAAAATGTATTAACATCTGGGATGCACACATAGAGTTCAGAAAAATAACGTTTGGATGCCTCTACACCTAGTAGTTTTTTGGAGCTCAAAGAGTACAGTAAGGTTGTTTTTCTTAGGAATCTTGTAATTAGTGGCTCACTGTAACAGCTGATTTAATTTTTTGTTGACACTTTCATTTTTTCAAAGGTTGTTATTTTGTTCCAGCTAGTCATCAGACTTACTGAAAAGGCAACACTGGCATGTTCTATTCGGAAAGCAGTTTTTTGTTTTAGTTTGACCGACACTCCCACAAAGCATTTTCTGTTGTTTCGATTTGTTCCAGAGCTGTATGTAATTGAATGCTGTCTTATGCCCTAGCCCTGTGGCTCCCTTAAAGCAGGTGAATAAAATGTTTCAGAAATCCTTAACTTCTGACACACCAGCTAGCATCATGTGCACTGATACTAGTGACACCCCTTGTATTAATAAATGGCTCCATGGCTGGTGTCGCCACCAAAATTTTGGGGGTTTTGATAATGGTATGGCCTACACAGCACCAGGACTCCTGGCATTAGATGGTATTCACCTTTACCAAAGGGGGACACAGGACTTTGCTCATGAGTTAGCAGGGCTCATTGACAGAGATTTAAACTAGACTTGAAGGCGGGAGGGGACAATATCAAGCTTGCCAATGACAAGCTGTGGGATGACACACCAGGGTTAGAGGGATCGGACGCTAGAGAGAGCGCTCAGCCTGTTGCTCTGAGATGTGCTGGCTACACTGCAGCACACATGAAGACTTATGGAGATGAGCCAGGGGCTTCTGAGGTAACACACCAGTGAAATACCTCAAATGAATTAAGGTGTGTTCCTCTAAATAGGTGATACTGCCTACAGCCCAGCTGAAATGCCTCTACACCAAGGCACTTAGCATGGACAACAAACAGGAGGAGCTGGAAGCCACCATGCTGCTAGAAAACTACAACTTAGTAGGCATTAATGAAACCTGGTGGAACTGATCTCGTGACTGGGGTGCAGCTATCAATAGCTACAGGCTGTTCAGAAGGGACAGGCGAGGAAGGAGGTGCAGGGGGGTTGCCCTCTATGTCAAGAAACAGAGTGTGAAGAGCTGTCTCTGAAGAATAGCCATGAGGAGGTTGAAAGTCTACGGGTAAGAATTAGAGATGGAGGCAACAAAGGGAACCTTGGTGGTTGTGTCTACTCCAAGCTGCCCAATTAAGGGGAGCCTATTGATGAAGCCTTTTTACTCCAGCTATAGGAATCATTGTGCCTACAGGCTCTTGTCCTGGTGGGAGAATTCAACCGCCCCAACATCTGCTGGAAAAGTGGAAGGGTGAGCTGTAGGCAATCCAGGAGACTCCTGGAGTGCACCGTGGATAACTTCTTAAGCCAGGTAACAGACAGCCTTACCAGAGGAGATGCAATACTGGACCTGTTGGTCACCAACACAAGTGAGCTCATCGGTGATGTCAAGACTGGAGGCAGCCTGGGCTGCAGTGATCGTGCACTGTTGGAGGTTGCAGTCCTGAGGGATATGGGTCAGGCAAAGAGTAAGCTCAGGACCCTGAATTTTAGGAAAGCAAAATTCCCGTTCTTCAAGGTCCATAGGACCCCACGGGAAACTGCCCTCAGGGAGAAGGGAGCAGAACAGAGCTGGCAGATCTTTAAGGATGCTTTCCACAGAGTGCAAGAGCTATTGATCCCCAGGTGCATGAAATCAGGAAAGGAAGGCAAGACACCAGAACGGATGAATCAAGACCTGCTGGTCAAACTAAAGGGCAAGAAGGAAAAACACATGCAGTGGAAGCAGGGACAGGTATCCTGGAAAGAGTACAAGGATGGGGTCAGGAAGGCCAAGGCGCAGCTGGGGCTGATCTAGTCAAGGGATGCAAAGAGTAATAAGAAGGGCTTCCATAGGGTATGTCAGCCAGTAAAGAAAGGTCAAAGAAAGTGTATCGTCTCTGTGAACACAACTGGCAAACTGGTAACAAAGGGCGAGGAGAAGGCTGAGGTATTCAACAATATTTTTGGAGTCTTCACCGGCAACCTCTCTTTCCACACCCCTCATGTGCATGGACCACAAGGCAGGGACTTGGGGAGCAAAGTCCCTCCCACTCTAAGAGAAGATCAGGTTTGAGACCCCCTAAGGACCTGGAACATACAGAAGCCTATGGGGCCCAACGAGTTGCATCCCAAAATCCTGAGGCAATTGGCTGATGTAGTTTAAAGAAAGGTCAAAGAAAGTGTATCGTCTCTGTGAACACAACTGGCAAACTGGTAACAGAGGGCGAGGAGAAGGCTGAGGTATTCCACAATATTTTTGCCTGAGTCTTCACCGGCAACCTCTCTTTCCACACCCCTCATGTGCATGGACCACAAGGCAGGGACTTGGGGAGCAAAGTCCCTCCCACTCTAAGAGAAGATCAGGTTTGAGACCACCTGAGGACCTGGAACATACAGAAGCCTATGGGGCCCAACGAGTTGCATCCCAAAATCCTGAGGCAATTGGCTGATGTAGTTGCCAAGTCCCTCTCTATGATATTTGAAAAGTCATGTCAGTAGGTTGAAGTCCCTGGTGAGTGGAAAAAGGGAAACATTGCACCCATTTTTAAAAAGGGTAGAAAGCACGACCCTGGGGACTACTGACCTGTCAGCCTCACCTCTGTGCCTGGGAAGATCACGAAACAGATTCTACTAGAAGGCACATGTTAAGGCCCATGGAGGACAGGGAAGTGACTTGAGACAGCCAGCGTGGCTTCACCAAGGGCAAGTCCTTCCTGACCAACATAGTGACCTTCTATGATGGGTTGACTACATCAGTGGACAAGGGAAGAGCTACAGATGTCATCTATCTGGACGTCTCTAAGGCCTTTGACATGGTCCCCCACAACATCCTTCTTTCTAAATTGGAGATCTCCAGATGGAGATCGGTGACAAATAGTGTCCCTTGGAGGTCAGTACAGGGACCAGTACTGTTTAATGTCTTCATCAATGACAGACAGTGGGATCAAGTACGTCTTCAGCAAGTCTGCAGACAACACCAAGCTGAGTGATGCGGTTGACACACCTGAGGAATGGGGTGCCATCCAGAGTGACCTGGACAAGCTGAAGAACTGGGCCCATGTGAACCTCATGAGGTTCAACAAGGCCATGTGCAAGGTCCTGCACATGGGTCAGTGCAATATCAATACAGGCTGGGGGATAAAGGGATTGAGAATAGTACTGCCAAGAAGGACTTGGGGGTACTCATGGGTGAAAAGATGGACATGAACCAACAATGTGTGCTCGCAGCCCTGAAAGTCAACCATATCCTGGGCTACATCAAAAGAAGCGTGGCCAGCAGATCAAAGGAGGTGGTTCTGCCCCTCTAACCCATGCTGAAGAGACCACATCTGGAGTACTGTATCCAGCTCTGGAGTTCTCGGCACTAGAAACACATGGACCTATTGAAGCGGGTCCAGAGGAGGGCCACCAAGATGATCAGAGGGCTGGAGCACCTCTCCTATGAAGAAAGGCTGAGAGAGTTGGGGTTGCTCAGCCTGGAGAAGGGAAGAGTCCAGGGATACCTTATAGCAGCCTTCCAGTATCTGAAGGGCGCCTAAAGAAGGCTGGAAAGAGACTTTTTACAAGGGCATGTAGTGATAGGATGAGGGGTAGTGGTTTTAAACTGGAAGAGAGTAGATTTAGATTAGATATTAGGGAAAAAAAAAAATCTCTATGAGGGTGGTGAGGCACTGGAACAAATTTCCCAGGGAAGTTGTGGATAACTCATCTCTGGAAGTGTTCTAGGCCAGGTTGGATGAGGCTTTGAACAACCTGGTCTAGTGGAAGGTGTCCCTGCCCATGGTAGGCGGGTTGGAACTCAATGACCTTTAAGGTCCTTTCCAACCTAAACCATTCTATGATTCTATTCAGCCTGGAGAAGAGACTTCAGGAAGACCTTAATGCGGCCTTTCAGTACTTAAAGGGGGCTTATAAGAAAGGTGGGGACAAACTTTTTAGTAGGACTTGTGGCAATAGGACAAGGAGTAATGGTTTTAAACTAAGAGAGAATGTTTAGACTGTATGTAAGGAAGAAATTTTTTATGATGAGTGTGGTGAAACACTAGATTAAGTTGCCCAGAGAGGTGGTAGATACCCCATCCCTGCAAATGTTCAAAGTCAGATTGGACAGTGCTCTCAGCAAGCTGATCTTCTTGAAGATGTCCATGTTTATTGCAGGGGGTAGGGGGTGGACTGGATGAACTTTACAGGTCAAACCCAAACCCGAAACTGCAAACTTTCAAACCCAAACCTTTCTATGATTCTGTGGAAACAATTAGGACATAAATGAATTCTGGTGTCAAAAGATAGTGGCATCAGATATTAATCTTTTGCAGAAGATTGTGTAACTGTACTCATTTTTCAACTAAAATATACCTGTGGCAACTGAATAGTTTAATTCCCAAGTTCTGCTCTCAAACTTTGAATCAGTCTGAAGGTATAATTAGACTTTATCCAATAGAATCATGGGATCATAGACTCATAGAATGGTTTGCATTGGAAGGGACCTTAAGGATCATCTAGTTCCACCCCCCCTGCCATGGGTATGTACACCTTCCTCTAGACCAGGTTACTCAAAGATCTATCCAACCTGGCCTTGAACACCTCCAGAGTTGGGGCCTCAGCGACTTCTCTGGGAAACCTATTCCAGTGTCTCACCACGCTGACAGCAAAGAATTTATTACAGCAAATGGCAGTCTTTCCAACTGCTTTTAAATGTTGTCCTCCTGAAAAGAAGTAGAGAAAAAAGGTTGCACAGAGAAAGTAACTACCCCATGCAACAGCAGATTACAACCAAGATGGTGGCATTTTTGGAGCTTTCATCCTCCATTTGGCTGTGATCCACTGGCCTTAGGAAAGGAGATAAGATTTTATATTTCTTATCAGCCACCAGATGGCTTTTAAAACCAGAGGCTGTCTACTAGGATTTAAGTTAATGAACAAAAGTGCTTTTATGAACTACCGGTATGTACAGTCAGAGATGTAATTCTGGTTATTCAAGACAGTGCAAGAGAATAGATCCCACTGTATTTAACAACTTAATCTAACAATTGTATAACAGCATTTCTGACTCATTTTCCATAAGCACTGTAACTCTAAACAGAAATGGATTAGCCACAGTATGTTAAAGCTTTTTGGAAATGTGCAGAGTTCAGTATCAAATAGAATTGGAGTGCTGTTCAGTGGATGTTGATACAGAATTTTATGACTGGAAAATATTTTTAGAGCAAAATAAAGCCAATAAGGCATTATATCTCTCTGTCACGTAAAGAAAATTTGATTTCCTATCATCACTACAAAGATGTGTGATGCCTGTTTTGGGAAGACAGTGCTGCAAATCTAGCAGTAAAGCTAAGCATCTAAAAACATCTTCTTTTGTAGAAATGTTAATCGCTAGCATTATACTAGCAATTCAGACAGAACCAAATCCTAACAACAGTCACTGCCATACTGAGAGCCAACAGAGTAACTGAAAGTATAACAGAAACATTTTCTGGAGCTGGTCCCTTTACATAGGATTGGTGAAATTTGTTAAGACCATATGTTAGTGATATTGAAGGAGTCATGGTTTAACTTTATGAATTCTGGACTTCTCCCAGGAAACTTTCAAGGTCTGATGTCTCTCAGATTTGCTGAATTGCTCATGTGACTGCAAACCGGGTGCAGGTTAAAGGAAAAGTAAAAGAACTGATAGAAGAAGTTAAAGTTGCTTCCCATCAAGCTTACTATCAGGTTCCATTATAAATCCTATTGTTAACTGTTTTATTACAGTGACTAACAAAATTTGGCTTGATGGAGAAGTTGCCAGGTGTACTCTGAAAGACAAGCATAACTTTTCTGCAGAGACTGAAGAAAATCTGACCAACCTTTTTTTACATGCAAGTTATTACTCTGGCCAGTTTTCACTATCCTATTCTTTACGCATTTCTGATAAAATACGACTGTGAAACTATCCATCCAAATGTTATTTATCTTTAAACTGCCTGCTAAATGTATTAGTAAACCTAACTTTAAAAAGAAGATGCAGTCAAACAATTTACTCTGTTGCTGAAATCAAAGAAGTTAGCTAGCTTAGAAAATCTATAAACCTTTCTATTTCTTATGCAAGGATATGAGATGTTTTCCTTTAATGTGACTGGTAAGCTTCTTTTTTTAAAGTTTTGTTTTGCAAAACAACAGAATCCTAAAATTCTAGGAATAAAATAAAATGAGGACTTCGTCCAGACATATAAACACGCTGCATATTTACAGACTCTCATTGCACTAGCAAGCACCCAGAATGGTTCTCAGTGAAGTGGGTTTCTGGCCTTGACCCCCAGCTCTCATCAATCTGAATAAAGATCAATGGCATGAATTGAACTTTTTTGTTGTTGCTGATCTGAATTTATGCCTTTCATAGCAAAATGATGCACATCATATTTTAAACATTTCATCTGTAAACACTCGTGTACTGAAAAGGTTAGTGACGAGTATTACTGTACAGTAAATTTATGCATAGATACTGACATAATGTTTGGGCTTGAGCCTGGTGCTGAGCAACACCCCAGGAATTATTGCTCCATAATTTGTGTCTTTTTGCCGAATTAACTTCCAGGTGTGGTAATAATTTTTTTTGCATCAATATATATTATCTCCAAGGCATAAAATACATCACAATCATTCCTTTTACAGGCTGCGTAAGATGGTAAAATAATGTTGTTCTCATTACTAAATTTAGAGTGAAATCCAAATGTAAGTGTTGTTTGAGCAAGACTCACTTATCCTGTGTATTTTATGCTTATATTAGTACATTTCATGTATTTATTTATTTACCACATTCTTCTAGGGGAAAAAAAAAAGAATTAAAAAACACATATGTATACCTTGGTTACACTAGTGATACCAAAGCATTTCAAATTTTTAGAATTTGATTTTTGAGTACTTAAGCTCAGAACTCTATCATTGTGTTAATGAAAGCTCCCCACTCTCAACTACTGATACCCACCTAGCTCAAATATCAGATTTTTTTCAAAAACAGAAAGGAAATCCAGAGATACTTAGTTTACACAGCTTACAGAAGAGTTCATAGCTTCACATGCACTTCAGATTTATTTCTCCACTGTGCCTGACTTGGCTACATTTCTTTACATGAAATTTTCACTTTTCTATCTATTGTATACATACAACTTCCTTGAGAAAACCTATGCATCAATTAAGTACAGTGAAAGTGAGAGCCAATACTGCCCTCTTTATCAGCAGAGTAAGTACAGGAAGTTGTTAACCAATTTGTTGTTCCTAATATACATGCCAAGCATCTGTATTCAAATAAAGAGCATCAGGACATAATTTAAGGTGCTTTTCCCCTGTCTTGGGCTAAAGCCTTGATCCCATCATGCTGCCTGTATCCAAGGATGTGTAACAAGACATCTAACAGATAAATGCATAATGCAAGAGGTAAGAACCATCCTGTTGTGCAGTATACAGCATGGAAGCCATTAACAAAAATTCCTTTGCATGTTGGCTGAACAGCTCTGTATGAAATAGTCAGCTTGTGACATCCTTAAACCACTTCCTGCTATCAGACACACCTAATCAATAGCAACTACATCTGCATCTCAAAATCTTGTCTGTTTTGTTGTAGCTATGGCTACAGTAAAGGTAAAGATTTTTTACCTGAAAGGATGACTATCTTTTTTGGTAATTTCTTACGCAAAATGGCTTTTCTCTTTTTGTTTAGTTCCAATGGAAAAATTATTTTAGTTTGAAAATGGTTCAGACAGTTATATGTTCCTGAAGACAGGCACAGAATGTGTAAGTGATGCTGTTTGGCAGGACTTAGTTTTATACACAATGGTGTGAAGGATAGTTTTTCATTTCACTCCTACTGCTGTGCCCCTTTTGGAATAACTGTGCCCTATGCTCAGTAAGGCACTACTGAAACTATGGGCAAGATACATTCAGGCTGTGTTATGCATATAGACCAACACACATACCCAAGTGTAGTATCTACAGTGTACAGTCATGCAAGGATTTTATTAACACATACACGTGCAGGAACAGTGCTGAGAACCCTTAACAAACTAATATAATGTGAAGACTACTAAAATATGCTTTCATCACTTCAGAAGTTGAAGAAAACCTTTCTAAAACCTTAAAGAAAACAAATGAGTAGCTTTTATGACTTCTAAACATGTTCAAGTTTGAAAGCATCTTCCACTTCTCTTAAAAGATCGGCTTCAAGTCCTGCGGGTGTGACTCATAAAGGATAGATATCTGTGATTCGTCGCAGAAAATGGAGGGGAGTCTATGCAGAACTGGCAGATGATATCAGCTGCTAGCAAGTAACAACCATTGCACTGCTATGTAAAGCTTCACAAATTAAGAGTATGCAGCTCAGAGACAAATAAATTTTTCCAGCTGCACATTCTTACCTTCCGCAATCTACAGCAGACAGAGTGGACACAGATTAGCTGCACATACAGTTTCCATATGAAGACTTACATGCTATCTACAGTATGGTCTTCATTTTCTGTTCAATGCAATCACTGTGATAAAAGGTTCTGTTTTGTATTAAACCAGAGGAATGCCCATACTCAATGTTATCAAAATTACTTTAAAAATCAAGTAAAAAAATAAAATATTAACCACAGGCCCAATTATATCATCTCTAAAAGTAATTCAACACCATTTTTCAAGAACCAAATCTCACCCCTGATAACACCCAGGAATATTTTTATATTTACATACATGCAAATTAACTTCCAATTCACTGAAGTATTGCACAGACTACAAATGGCCACGTTCTGGCATCCTTAGCTGAACAAAGTTAATTTCACTAGGAGCTGTTCAGGAAGAGCTACAAACCACTCCTGCCTATGAATAATCTGTGTGAACGCTAGCATTTCAATACACCTGTGGTTTGTGGGCATGAATATTGACTGCAGTCTTACAAAAGCATTCCACTGACTTTAATGGACAAATCCCATCAACAGCTTTGTGCTCTGCAGTCAATAAAATATTGTCACTAAATACATAGCTGTAGGTACCTACACTTGAGTTCTTCGGCTCCAATTCTTGCCCAATCTCCAAAGTACCAAATTTTTTCTCTAGGACGCCTTCATTAGCTTTGATTATAAACATAATCTCTCTCATGTCTGAAACAAAATTATCTCATACTTCCTAACAAATAAGAATTGTTTTTTATTAAACCAAACAATTAGTGAATATCCAGTGTATTTTAATTCCCATGGAGTGTAAATTGCTAACGTGGATACAACAGATTTTATCAATATTGAAGACTAACATATATTTTTTTCTTCTTAGAAAGATAACTTACCACAGAAAACACAGGAAGGGTGATGAAGCTACAGTCATCAGGGTGTTAATAGCTGAATCACTGTCTAGTAAATAATATAAATTTCAGAAAAGATAATTAAATTGATTATAAATTGAAATATTAATCCTTTGAAGCACTGGAGTTCATTGAACTCTTTCAAACCAAGTAAAATTGGCCTTAGAGATTCTCCATTGCTTTTTTACAATATTTTAGCTCTTACTTCAACAGTCAAAGGATTAAAGAATAAAAATATTTCTCTGATGATTACAGAGAAAGTGCCAAATCTGTCTCTGTGGTAGAAAGGACTAGAAATATTCTTGGTTTGTTTACATGTGTTTGTACGAGTTTCACTGATGCTATCCAATTCTTATGTAGAACTCTGTGGCTGCATGACTAACAGATCCCAGGGAAAAAACAGCAGACACTCCATTAAGAAAGATAAGGGTCACTGTGTTACTACGTACTTGAGCTTTTGTAGTGGCTGGCTAAAATACAAAAAGACACAGCAAGCTTTTCCCATCCCTTCTACTACAACTTAGTGTCCACATGCCTCTGCTTTTTGCAAATTGTTCCCATATCCATATGCTTAGGCATCCACAGAGTCATTTATCTTTTCCTACATCAAAGTGCAGAGTTCAACCAGCAGCAAACGACTGCTGCTAGCGGTAGAGTAGCTGGTCTGCTCTACAACTGATTTCCAGTCGGACGGCTGAAGTATGCTGCTTATCTGTGGTAACATCCAGAGTCGCCTTGGCTTTGTTCCAGTCCTTCTCTTATTTCTTCAGACTGTCTCCTGTTACAAAGATTGCAGATGATCTGCAAGCAATCCCTTTAAACAGGATGTAAATTGGTGCAATAGTGGTTTGGAGCTATTTTCAAAGTTAGGCAGGTGCTTGTGCACTTTTTCTGGGCCAAGTCCAGTGTGGTCGGTAACTTTTCAAGTTCACTGGAGAACACCACAGTTTTTCACGGAAATAAAGCCACTGAGAAAATCAAAGCACAAATCGTATCATTCAGGCATTTGCTGTGAATGCCACCACCCTATCACCTTTGCTACCCAGAGAAGAATGTCACTCATCATGACAGTTATTATACATTACATTTAGATTGTGTTTTAATATGTGGAACCAATCCAGACAGTCTTTAGGAGGTAACCTTCCCCAGACTGTCCTGATGTTCCTGTAGCACTTATTCTCCAGCACTTATTCAAAACTGTGTTCTGCTTTACCTCTCGAGGGATTGCAAGGCCAACAAAATCTCCATTTCTACTATGCCACAGACAAGAGTTCTACTAGACATTGGAAGTGGAGTCTGAATCTGATCTGAAATCCTTTCTTATTTCTCAGATACTATCTTTTATATTTTTAGCAACAGGCACACATTACAAGAAATTCTGTTAGCTAATTAAAAGGGTATCAGTTTTAAACAGTCTGTTTGCCTTAATGTTAATGACAGTTGAACATGTTAATCAGCAGAAAAGTATACCCCTGTGGTTGTGAACACCTCAAGAATACAATTCTTCTGATAGCTATTCATATTTGAAATATTTCTGTTATCACTTGGAAGTCAGTTGAAAAATTCCAAAACAGAAATCTTTTTCTGATATATTTCACTCCTTTATAAGCAGCTCCAGCTGCTTTTTAATGGTTACTACCTTTATGTGGTCATACTAACCCACAGTGATTTGGAGTTCAAGTTTTTCCTATCTGCTGGGTTTTTGTCCGTGTAAAGAAGAAGGCACCAGCATACAGTCTGCTTATTTTCTGTGGATGCAGAAGTAAAAGTGTCTTTGGACTCAGTCAGCCACATCACCAGTATTGAATGAGCAACAATGCTCTATTCAGCTCTCATATTGCACCCTACTTTGACGTTAATTACATTCTCAGTGGGGACATATGTGTCACTGAAGTATTTCTTTAAACCACATATAGTATTTGTTGAAAGTGTGGTTATGGTTAGAATAATAACTGTTTAAAATGGCATCTTGTAAGGCAACAGATCTTTGCATAGGAAGTATTCTGACCTCATACTGATTTATTTTCTTATCACTATAAAATGATACTACTCTTCCTTTTTTTGGACTTCTGCTAACTCTGCAAGGCCAATCTAGCTATGAGAGACAGAACCATACTCTAGTTAAGACACCACTGATGAAAAGTTTATACTTTAGCTCCAGCTGCAGACTGTGTAGTATCTGGGTTATAGAAGTACACTAGAAAAGACAAAGGCTGGCTTTTAGAGTCCTGGCTGAGTTTCCAGAGCAGGAACGCTGGTGGAAAATGCAGGATTTAGGATTTCTTGTTATTTATTCTGTAATTTCTTACTTTTTTTTTTCCTTTTGATTCATCATATTTGATCTTAGACTTGCTAGTAAATTTTCTTTCATTATAAATGCATCAATTAATTCTTGCATAGTATATAGTGCATATACCCATATAGAATATCTCTATTTTCAGCGTTTCTGATATTTTGTCTTCCAGCTGAAGAGACAGAACATTGAATGCAAGTCTCAGCAAGTCAGAATTAGTGCTGGATAGGCACTTTGCTTTCTATTGACCCACCTTTGGTGAAAATCTAAGATGCTTCAAATTAAGCCTACAGATATACAATAAATGGCTAAAATAATTAGGCATCCCTGTAACTCTTGACCCTATATGTATTTCTGCTTCCTTATAAGTAAAAGGGATCATGAAACTTTTGCTTCTGGATAAGGAAGCTGCACGTGACAGACCTTAACCTTCATCCCACTTCAGAAATGTTAGGACTTTAAAACTTTATGTAAGATGGCAAATGCTGCAAGAAAAAGGAAAAACTCCATAAGAATCATCAGCTTCAGGTGCAACTATTGTATATATTGGTTTTCTGAATGGAATTTGACTGATTTTTAACATAACCTCTATAAAATGCCACCTTAAAATATGAAAACATACACTCTTACTAACCCGGTCTTAAATAGAGTGTGATTTTAATTCTTATAGCAAGTTGTTTTTCATCTTACTACCACAACTCAATCTTCCGAAATATCAAAAATACAAAATTACCAAAACAGAAAATGGGACAAACATTTATTGTGTGATGACATCAACACTATTATGATACAATGACAACTTTCCCCAGTCCTGCCCCATTGCCAAAGTCGCACAACAACATTCGCTTTTAGTAGCAGCTCAAGCCAAGTGAATTTTGCAAATAATTTTCTGTATGCATCATCAGCCCACGTGACCCGGTGAATCATCTTCTGTTATGAAAGTGCCCCCTTTTTTACTGTTTCCCAAGAAACTCAGAGAGATTGGGTTTTACCAAGACAATGGGACACAAAATAAAGTGATGGCACTGCTGGTATGTCTCTCCACAAAAGAGGTATTAAGTTGACATATACAATAATAATGAGTTCAAATTCTCATTTGCACCTCCAAATAAAAAGCATGGCAAAGGGTAGTGTTGGTTGAAAGTTTCCACTGCAAGGCAGCTTTTGCCTCAGGAAAGCCATGAGACTTGCAATTTGTCACCTACATGCAGCCAAAAGACTTGCCTTTTAATAGCTCGACCTACTCAAACTTCTTCTTTGGGACAGGACAAGCCCAGAAAGTCTGCAAAAATTACTTTGGATTTTTCTGCCCTTCTTTGTTCTTTCTTTTCCATGAAAGGAGGAGAATCATTTGCGCTACGTGTTTGCAGAAAACATCTAGTTTTGCCATATTTAATATTTCTATTCTGCCAGCCAGTGATGGCATAAGAGGTTCAACATAAATCTGCAATTCAATAGGCAACATATTAAATATGACTTGATTAAATGGGTATATAGAAATTCTGGATTAAGGTAGACCTTATGTCAATATCTTTCCCAACTGTATAAAAGATTACAGGAGAGGTCTTCTGAGGGTTCACAGCCTGGTGTAGAGTTTTGCTGCATAAGACTTTCTTTGATTTGAGTTGGAAGTCCCTGAACAAAAGATTAGCTACACAGAGTTAATGGTACCTTCAAATCTTTAAAGGTTTTCAGTCTGAAATTGCATCAGTTTCATCAGAGTGACATTCTCATTGCACTTTTTCCTTTACTTCTGACATGCTAGTCTATGCGTACAAACTGCATGCATGGAGCCAAATGTGACGCTGGTCTAAGTCTGCTGGTATGCCATTTTGATATTATGTTACCAAAGAATTTGTCCTCTGAGCTTTCAGTTAGATTTGTGTCTTAAATGCGCCCTACTATTAATGTAAGAAAAAAACATCCTGTCTACAAAATCAGCCCAGAAAGTAAAATTCTTCAGAATAACTTGTGTATCCCTGAAGAAAACAAGCATTTCTGTTCTTTTTGCAGGTTTTCTGTAAGATGACAGTAATAAGAGCATTCACACATTTTTTTTCCCTTACATTTTAAAAACGCCTGTATCTGCAAAAAGGGTGGAAAAAATGTCCCTGTAAAGATCTGTAAGTAGGTCTTTTTCAAAAATTACAAATGCTTTCTGAACTAAACCTAGATAAATTTGCACAGCTCTAGCTCTCTCATGGCTGCTGTACTCAGATTTCAAACTCTGCTGCAGTCAAATATACTTTCCATACACCGCATGTGCCTCACTATAAAACAGCTCCCGGTGCAGAGCTGTCTCAACAGCAAATCGTCTGTATATGTGATGAAGTTTTTGCCGTGTTACAATGCCTTTAAAAACTCTATTGTCAGGAATCATGCTTTCAAAAAAACAAAAGACATAATGAGCTCTTGATTTGCCAATTTCTAAATGGCATAATCATTTCATAAAAGAAATAAAGAAAAAAAGGTGAAGAGAGGCCCATGAACCTCCTTAATACCATATAGCAGGAACATAGATCCTGCCATATGAGCCTCACTGGGGAAATTCAAAGAAGGAGTTCTAGCAATGTAACGTGATTTGGCAAGAGCTGAATTTGAATGTGGTTGTGAGGTCCCCATAAGCAACATATGCTTTTACTAAGCTGCAGTATTCCTTCCTTTCATAGCCCAAGCTTTTAAACTATTACTTTATATTTTCTAAAATTATATAGTTCTATGCCAAACCGAAGTTGTTAGCTCTTGATAAAACTATCATATTATGAAATTACAGATCATCCAGAGGAAGAGAGAAAAAGAGGATATTTAATTCTGACCTTTAGAAAAAAAAGAGTGGAGAGAAGGAGGGGGAGAGAATGAAGGATAAGAGGGAGGGAGATGTCTGCTTATGATTATGAGATGAACTTTGAACTTTTTCTATTCCTGCAGCCAGGGTTTTCTGATTTTTTAAATACCTTACTAGAGTGAAAATTTGAAGTAGACACTGAACATACAAAACTTTTACTTCCATGGTTATGGAAAATTATACATTAAAATGGAAAAAAAACCCTTCCAGACACAACTGGTGATTGAAACGTGTCTAAAAGCAAAGCCACCAATTTGGAATTTGGAAACAAAGAACATTCTTTAATTTCTTTTGCTTCCCACTTGATGAGTGGGATGACAGTGCTGCCGAGGAAGGTTCAGACATGCCCTCAAATTGTTCTGCATACTTTTACTTCCTGTTTTCTTCATCATGTGAAAGCTGACAAGCTTTCCTTTTCAAAACAGATTAATTTAACAGTCTTAATAATATCACCCTTATTTTTCTTATATTATTATTAATACCACCCCAGAAGCATGCCAGGACAGGAAAAAGATCTCTAGCACACAAGCTCCCACTGTTACCACAAGACCAAGACAAGAACACTGCTTCCCTCCTTGAGGGGATTGCTTGCAGAGGGAAGACATACAAGGCTAAAGGAGAAAGACTAGATGTTTACTAGGATGATTACTTTATTTTCAAATGATATTTCAGAAGTCAGTGTCACTGGGCTTATGCTGCTGTGCAGAACCAGAGCTGTGGTGTAAGGGCATGGCCCTGGTCTGACACGGGTGTGCTCTGCCCTCCTTGCGGTAGAAGAAAGGACCCCACAGGCAAGCAGCATTTTGCCTTGAAGCCCATCCTGGCTTTGGAGGAAGGATTGCTTCCCACTTCTCCCTCTGTCCCAGGTGTGATGCATCTCAAGTGTACCTTCAGACTTTCTCCAGGGGCTGCTTTAGACTTTTACTCAGTAGCGCATCTGCAAACTGCAGGCAAGCTACTTTTTCAGCAAGTGAAAAGAAGATAGAGCTGGGAAGGGAGAAGGAGACAGTCTTTTCCAAGGGAGCTGATATGAAAACGGACATCCCTTAATGCCAAACGATGGAGAAAAACAATGATGACAAAACCAACAACAACAAAAAAGAACCACACAAACAAAAGAAAAGAAAAACATCCAGAAAAATCCCTGCTGGTTGTATTCACTGCCCAGTCTAACACTGCAGGTTTTTCAGACCATAAAGAACATAAAGATGCCCAACAAAAACTTGTTACACCCTACAGGTACAAGACCAGGAAGAGAAGGTGCATTGTTGAAAATTATGGGAGAGGGTGTCTCCTGCAGAGTAAGCCAAGAAAACCAATCATATCCTGGGCTGCATAAGAAACAGCATGGCAAGCAGGTTGAGGGACGTGATTCTCCTCCTTTATTATGCTCCTGTGAGACCCCACCTGGAGTACTCTGTCCAGCTGTGGGGTCCCCAGCACAAGATATGGACCTGTTGGAGTGAGTTCATAGGACGGACACAAAAATGATCAGAGGGATGGAACACCACTCCTATAAAGACAGGCTGAGAGAGTTGGAGTTATTCAGCCTGGAAAAGAGAAGGCTCCAAGGGACCTTGTTGCATCCCTTCAATATATAAAAGGGGTTTATGACAAAGACAGAAAGAGGTTTTTTTACCAGGGCCTGTAATGACAGGGTGAGAGGCAAGGGTTTTAAACTGAAAGAAAGTAGATTTTGATTAGACGTTAGGAAGAAATTCTTTACGGTGAGGGTGGTGAGGCACTGGAACAGGTTGCCCAGAGAATTTATGGATACCCCGTCCCTGGAAGTGTTCAAGGTCAGGTTGAATGGGGCTTTGAGCAACCTGGTCTAGTAGAAGATGTCCCTTCCCATGGTGGGGGGGATTGGACTAGGTGATCCTTAAAGGTCCCTTGCAACCCAAACCATTCTATGTTTCCATGATTCCAAATGCCATGTAACTGAAAGTGTTAATTGAAAGTGTTCATTGCAAAGTCTTTGAAAGCTGACATTTCAAGCACCTTTTGAACAAGATGTCCAACTGAAATAGAAAATGTTCATAAAAGGCATGAAGGGCAGTTCAGTTTGTCTTTTGACTGAGAGACCACGACAGAAACATGAACAAATTATGTATATAAATCTATTATTTTATGATTGGGCATACAGAAATATAAAGCTGCATATCGGAACCACTTCAAACACCGAGAAATTTCAAACCTTCCACTAGACCCAACCTGACCTATTCTTCATAATAAGCAAAATCTAAGCATCCCAAGCTCTGAGGAGGTTCAGATCTGATTTCAAAGCCAGCAGCTTGCATTCTTTGCCATTTATGATGAAGTACCTATTGCATGGTCTCTAGGCATAATTATCACTTACAAGCAAAATTAATTGAGACAGATACCAACACATAATAATTTTCAAATAACAAACAATCCACTAGTTAAATGCCAGAAAATATGGAAAATCTGTAGGAGTAAAAAAGCACAATTCTTAACCAACTTTTAGGGCACGATACATGCCTCTTAAATTTCTGTTCTGACTAATGCCTCAGTAAATAGATGTCTTGCATGGTACCCTGGAGGTCAAAAGAGACAGATGATATCTTATTTATGTCCTAGTATTCAAAAATCTATCCTCAAAACCCACTTTTGTGTGTTTCCAGGATACTATTACTACATCGGTCTCTAGATATAGCAGGTGTATTAATATAGCTAATTTGCAGTTCAGTCCTGTTTCAATAAACAAATGGAAGGAAGACAATGCTGATGCATTTTTAAACAGCTTCTCTTTCTTCAGATTCTACCATATCCTGCTTATTGGTCGGGGATATTACAAGATGGGCAGAATAAGTCAAATACAACTAAATAACAGAATTTTCTCTGTAGTTTCCTCAATAACCATGACTGTAGTTAAAAAACAAAAAGAAAATACAATTATGGCAAACAAGCCTCTTGAATCTGCTTCATTGCTGAAATTGTTGGGGAGAAGTTCTTCCTTGTGAAAAATACAGCTCCTGTAACACTGTCAAAATCATTAACTGGGGATGATGACTGGCACAGTAAGCACTAGATTTGTGCATTGAAAGAACATTACTAAAAAGAATTTTGTATATAATTTTTTTTCTCTGTTGCTTTCAATGTTCTTAAATAATGTTTTGTGACTTAATACTCATTTTCTTTTCCTTATAGCATATTTTTTATTACAAACTCCACAAGGAAAATTGTCAAGCCATATTTATATTTGCTTACTTTATTATCAATCAAGAACAATACAGGAACTGAATGTTAATTAATTGGTCTAGTGGTCACAGCCTAGAATTGATAATAATATGAACAAAGAACTAGCCGTAGCTTTAACACAGGATTGCTGTGTGACCTTGGGCAAATGGTAATCCCAGCTAAATTACTTTCTCCATCTGTAAAATGGATTAATGCTATCTGTACCACATTACAGTACTATGAAGCTTGATTCAATTACTCCGTAAAATGTTTCATGACTTTCAGGCAAAAATTCTGGAGAAACACTAAAAATAACTATTTCTGCAAAGGCCAATGAAAAAATCACAGTAGCACAAAGTGGTTTCTTTGATGCTTAGTGATTTACAAAAAATTATCTGCTATTTTTTTAAAAAAGATATTTAGAAGACATTTTTACCTGCATTGTTCAAATATTCTGCCATTAGTTAAGTGAGTTTTCAAGTTTATTTCTGAAAGAATTCTAGCATCATTCCTTCCTAAGTTTTTGAAATAAAATTAAAAGGGTGTGCCTTTCTTATTAACCTGGAATAATTTAAGAGTTTTCTGTAGGGTATCTCTTTCTTAATTACTAAGACTATTTGCTAATTTCATCTACTCTTCCCATTTTTGCTTCTGGCAGATCTTTTCTTATATAAAAGAGCAGTTTTACTCAGTTTCGTTTTTTAACATTTAGCAGGAAGCCAAAACAAAGTAGTTGGAAAGGTTTTTAGTGGAATTTTGGCACTGAAAAAGTGAGATTAATAAAGTGTTTTCCTGGGTAATAGAGTTTTTCTTATTGTATCAAAAGATTTTTGTTCCATGTTGGCAAAAATATCCCAACACACTAATTCTTTATTCTATTCTTTACTTGCATGACATGACAAATATTTTACCTTTCATAACAGTGACAAGCTTTTGCTGTACTTTTTTGTGCTTTTACAAGATTTGTTGTCACAAAAAATGCCTCAGAAATTAATCACTGTGTAATTTAAACTATTCAGCTTTTTCTTGTTGTTTTTTGTACTATATGAGACTGACAAGACATAAGAGAACAAAACCTGTAAAGATATCCCTTACCTGATACAGAACTACATACAGGTAATTAGCATTGCTAGTACTCACATTCAGTGACGTACTTGTTTGCTTTTGGATCATACATTTTCAGTGTACTACAATAATAGAGTGATACAATAATAGAGTAGAATCTATACTTAGTTTTGTGTGGCACATACAAAATGGGAAAGCATCTTAAAAATGTTGGGGGGCGTAAGGGTTGTTAGGATTCCTTCTTTTCAGTTGTGCAGTTCTGCAACCCAATGAGATGGCGAATTTAATTTCCATTGCTGCAGACATTATGAGATCAGAAAGTCAGGCTTTGCATTCTGCACTTCGCAGCACCTCTTCTACCTTTAATAGGGCCTGTCAGGTCAAGCTGAGGTGGCAAAGTCATAATGCAAGAAGCAGTACAGAATCCATTTCCCATTTCCATGCTCTGCTACTTGACTGCAGTAGGACTTGGAGTGCTGCATTAAAGACAGAGTACTCAAATATTCTAGCATAGCCAACGGGGACATCAGTGTTTGCGTGAACACTGTAGTGGATTGTGATCCCATTGTTTTACTGGTTCTACCAAAACTGAAGCTTAAGCTGGTAAGCAAAGCAGGGAAATGGGATTCCCAAACACAAAGATATTTAGATTAAGATGCTAGGCTTTATACTCTTTTTTTAAAATGTATCCACCCTTTAACTGGAAAGGAATAATGTTCAGCCAGTTAATATTACTGCAGAGCATTCAGTATGTCAATGGATGGGAAAAGGAAACCCAATCTGCAACCAGAAACCTCTCACAGACACAATGAAGGCTAAGTAGCAGGACACAGGCAACAGAATGACACCGAAGTCAACTGCTGACTTATTTCTCTCTCTCTCACTCTCTCTCTCTTGTCCTACCCCACCCCCCCAACTTTTTTTAAAGTTTGGCCCAAGCTGCAGGTATCTAATCTTAGCTGCTGTACCGCATTCCACAAAACAAATCAAGCATGGATCACAGCCCTTCCTCCCCCTGAACACATACATTTACTTGCCAGTAGATCTGAAGCTTCTGTTCAGATCCAAGACTTTGTCTTTCTCCTTCTACTGCCAAGCAAAATACATTTGGTAACACTTAATTAAGGTTCCTATTCAGATTATATGGTCTCAATACTAAGAACAAGGCTTTAGCTGCCTAACTCCCAGTAGCATGGTTAAAGCCACAAATATCAAATTGGGAACATAACCCTTCATTTAGATTTAATATGGAGAGTTATTGTAAATTAAATAATTATCAAGTGATTATTAAACCTTACCTAAAGATTAACAAGCGTTATTAATTTCATAGCTGTTAACCCTCTATAATTGCGTTCTTTGTAATCAGTTGGCATTTACTCATTAGTCCTACAGAGTGCTGTCATAGCTTTGAACATTATGCAACTGTTTTACCCTCATTAGGGATATTTTAATAGTCTTTAGCTATTTGTAATATGAGAAATAGCCATCTTAATTAATTAGCATTTTATGTTCTTTTGAGAACTGAAATTCAAAATACTACCTAATGGCCATATTACAGTGTGAAGTCAAACAGTAAGAGGCATATTGGGCCTAGCGTACCAGTTACAGCATACATTTTGACCACAATAATACAAACTTTTTGGGGATTTTTTTTCTCATGTGGGAAAACATTTTACAAGCAGAAACTCACATCCAGCTGATGTAAAATACTGAAGCAGGCAATATTGAACACAACGGTGTCTAGTGTTCCAAAATTTAATGCTGTGAACTTAATTCTGCAGAGCACATGTGTAGGGTTCTACAAGCACCAGTGTAAATGCAATATGGAATGTGATGAATAGAACATGGAAGCAAGACAATCTGATTCCATGTTCATGAAAGCACTGTGGTGTAGTCACACAGTGACTATTGCTGAAGAAAGAGGCAATGTTCAAACAAGGGTCACTAAGGACTTAGTTCACCAGCTGATAATCTCACATGAGCTCCTCTATACCCAGGCCAGCTTGCTGCATATCTCTGTCATACCCATGTTTTTTCTGTTTTCTTTTAGCATCTTGGTAGAAACTTGGTAGAAACTCCTCAATACAGAATGGCCATTGCTTCATTACGCTATTGCCCACATAGAGGATTTGTTTATATTTGCATTGGATGCAACACTTTTCAGCTCCCGCAGTCTAGATGTATGATTAAAGTGATGCAGTTTGGAGTTTCTTTTTTTGTCTATTTCTTTCCTTTCAGTTCTTATATCTGCATGTAAGTAACTATGCTGTCCCACACAACGCCCGTCCTTCCAGCCCCAAATGATTTATAGCTTGATGGAAACAGTCAAATCTGGCTGAAAAAACAGAGGGGAGATGGCGGTGGGAAAGCAAGCAAGCCAGAACATAACATGTCACTGAGAAGAGTCTGTTAGCAAAGACCAAGACAACACAGAGACACATAAAGTCACTGTTACTGTCTGCAAATCAGAGCATCTAACCATCACAGGGTTTTCAGATCCTTGTCATATTTGTCCTTCATGTGGTATATGCATACATCTATAAAACAGCGGTCCTTCATAGTTCAAATGTAGTAACAGTTGTCCTGGGGAAGAGCTGGAACACCACTTGGGTGCAAATAGGTTATTCCAGATCTTTTCCTCCCATGCTATGGAGATGATATTAATCCTTGCCAAAGACACAGTGATGGTCCAGGCATGCTTCAATACTGATGCATGGTAAAAGTCTGATTGTTCCTAGCTATAGTATGGGCCTTTCCCCAAGCACTCACCTAGAACATCTTCAACCACATCCATAGCTCCATCACAACTGTCAGTTCTAAAATGTGGTGGGAATTTCTCGTGTTGTTAGGTTCACAAGTACTAGCAGGTCCTTTTTTCCTGGGATTTTTAAGCCTTACTTTGCAATGTAGAGTTTGGCTCACCTCCTGAGATTGTTTGGACAAACCTTACGTAGGCAGTACACTGCAACATCAAGAGGTTCAGGTGTTGGCAGTACCACAGTCCTTCCTGTTCCTTCTCTGGACACCTTTGCTGCTTTCTGACTGCAGAAATGCTTAATCCAGATGACAGCTTTGAGGCTGAATATAGGGATAGCTAAGTGAAATTTTAATGGCCTGTGATGTACAGAAGGTGAGCTGGGATGACCTAATGGTCCTCCCTGGCCTATTAAATAAGTCTTAGGAAAATAAACTTCATAAGAGCACCTTCAGGGATAGTTTTTCCTCCCTTTTATTGTTAATTTGGCAGTATTTCTGTGTGCCAATCAACTATAGGTATGTCAGACTAATGAAAGACTGCAGAGTTTCTGTCCCTGGCTCACCCCTAAATGGGCTGATGTAGTCATGTGGCACCAGTTCAAGCAAGAACATTTCCATCCTGTCTCTGCTATCTGCTATTAAAAATTGATTCCCTATGTAAGTAGTGGGAATGTAAGTGTCTGCAAGCAAACTGTCCCAGCCCAACCATTTTGTACAAACTAATGAAATTACATCACTGGGCAATGACAGGCCCAGCCCTCACAGAGACCACATTAAACCCTGAAGCAGTTCAGCTCCTCTCTCACAACTGTCTCAGACTATGGGTAGTGACAGTTTGGAAGATTTAGAGGGTGGAAAATGCCTCTGCTTTTACTTGGCACTGAAAAAAATGAGACCAATTATATTTTATAAAAAAAAAAAAAAAAAAAGGAATTTCAATCTAACAGTAACAACTGAAAGTTATATTTTCTCATTTGTAAAGACTTTCCATGCAAGTTAGCTGACTGATTAACGGGCATCGTTAAATTATGGTATTTAAAATGCTGTAATGTACTCAAGTGTTGGCTTGTTGTCCTCCCAGGACCAAGGATATGAAACACATTTGCAACTCTATAACGATGCTTCTAAAAAGAAAGTCACAAAGAACACATGGCTGCTTCCTCTGTAAAGTAAGCTGGTATGTCTCCAGTGGCTTCAGCAGAGCAGGAGTGATGTGTACCAGCTGAGGATCTGGCCCGCAGTATCTATTTTTCGTCACCAAAAGAAGCTTCCCTTGCCTGCCTCTATACATGCAGATATTCAGCCTATAAGAAAATGATGGGAAAATGTACTAAACATGAAAAGAATTACCTGTGACAGTCACCCCAGGAACATATCTAAAGATCACACACACACATTGATGAGATCTACTTCCTGCAACTGATCGTGAAAACCCACTTGCGTCTTCCTGAAAGAGTAAGGCAACAAGGCCCAGTAGGGAAGGGTCATCCCAGTTAAAACATTCACCTACCCCAGGTACAAGTGGAACTGGCCAAAGACAAGCAAAGGTTTTGAAAGAAGTTTCTCGTTCTTGGAAACTTAGTCTCTAATAGGCTGAAAACATGAAAACTCTCATTGCATAACATGTTGATTTTCAGCACGCTAAAAATCCTCAGAACCCATCAAAAAAACTTGCAGTGTATCTCAGAGGTCACTGTGAGGTTAGCACATACAATAGACCACCTACGTAGGGAAACTGCCATGCGTCTTTACAATTTACTTTCTCAAAGAAGGACAAAGGAACTGTTTTAATGAGGTGTTTTTCAGTTGTCTTTTGTTTCATATTTTACACAGGAAAAGGGAAAATGTTTCTTCAGTTCAGGGCATCTGAATCATATTTCCAATGGGACAGACACTTTTAGGACAGTAAGTTCTGAGGTATAAATAACCTTCAGTGAATTGAACCATAGTCATTCAGTTTTCTCATATGTGGAAACACTCAGCTTTCAAAAGTTGTGCTGAAGTTCTGTTTCAGCTAAATATTACATCTGTGTTTAAATTAAAGGTATTTTGGAACATGACAGCTCAGAAATACTAATTGGACAATACAGTACATCACATATTGATGAGAAATTCAGCTGTATCAATGAATGCAAATTTATTCCAGGTTTCTGCTTAAGGTCAGAATCTCTGGTCTATAAATTGCACAAGACTCTTCCAGTTCTGTGAAAATTCATTCCAACAGTTAAGTACTAACGGTTAAAAAGGGAAGATGGGGAATAGGAGAAAACAGAACTTCAGAGCTGAGGACACACATTAATCCTCTTCTCAGAAGATATTTTAAATGGACAGAGTAGCATGCTTGTTATTTTTTTTTTTGTTTCAATTCTGGTGCTAAACACTCATTTTCCGATTAATCTATTTCTTCAAGCTTTCATTAAGGTTAATCTGTGTATCACAGTTAGGAAAATGCAAAATACCACATTTAATACCGTTCAGTTCTATACTATTTTAATGGCCTGTTTGGTAGGAGCAGAAGTTGAGTGCATCTAGGATAATCACCCAGCTGTCCTGGCGTGAAATGTCCAGGAAGTTGTGATGACCGTGACTGCAGTCTAACAGCCACTTCCACACAAGCTCCACATACAGAGATACCCAGAGAGCCCCAGAGAACCCCGGAGAAGGCAGTTTATGGGTTCAGGACTTTGACTTCCCTGCCTGATGCCTTTAGGTTTCTAAATGTGTATGAGGCAGCTTAGAGCATCTTGGAGATGCTGCCTGTTTTATGAGGCGCAAGGGACACAACACTGTTATAAAAAAACTTAGATTGATTCTTTCTAGTTCTCTAGCCTAAAATAATTTAGCTCGGTACTGATGTTTTGAAACACTTCACAGCAGCTGATAACTCAGCAGCAATGCAAGCTAGATCAGTTTCAAAGGAAGCAAGCCTGCCCAGTAATACTGATCAGAAAGAGTGCAGAAACACATACACAAACACAAAAACAGTCTTCAGGGTAAGATTTTTTACAAAAGAGCAGTCAAGCTGACTATTCAAAGTCCAAGGCAAAGTGAATCTTACAAGTGTTTAGAAAAGGTGTAAAAAGCACACAAACAGTAACTTTCACTATCTGCACATTTTAAATTTCCAGCAGTTTCAGGCCTCTGCAGAAAAACAACAGTATGAAAATAATGAAATATTTCTTCTGACATTGTGTTTCCTGCATGGCAAGACCTTGCCTCAAGAACTGTGTCCTCATACGTGTTTGTACACTAACCAGTGGACCTGCTTCTCCACATGGCAACTATCTTCATGACAGTAGTAAAAATATGAAAAAAAAAATAATCATTAAATAAACTCTTCAGGGCTCAGCTCCTGAACGTTTCTGAAGAAGGAAAAAACAACTTATACAGAGAGAATCAAATACACTGCTCCTCCTTTCTCTGTCTGCAATATATCACTCTAGGGCTTTAATCACTGTGAGTCATGCCTGGAAGCTGGGACAGTGCTCAGAGCTTGGGCTGGTCTTGCCTCCAATACCAATGTTTCACAGTACTGCCTGTGGCTCGTGCTCTGTCAGGTTTCCTTGTTTAATGAAAGCAAAGTGTACAAAAGACACGGTGATCAACATCATCTTCTAGCAGATAATGAATCCATCATTTTTTCCCTGCTTTTGTGTGTGCAGAGAATGGTCTCTGATACATGATCATCATGCAAAAAAAAAATACAAGTGAAACACTGCACCGATCATCTGAGTCCAGTCAATACCAGGTGTGCTACAGAAGACAAAATTTCTTGTTGAAAAGCATGGTACATCTACCCAAGGAAGACAGGTGATACAGAAAATGGAGGGAGTGAATTGCTATTTTTCAGCAGCTCTTGTTTTTCAAACAGTTTCTTCAGCCTTGAAAAAATGCAATTAATACTGTCCATACCAAGAAC
This sequence comes from Charadrius vociferus, assembly GCF_000708025.1. NCBI lineage: Eukaryota > Metazoa > Chordata > Aves > Charadriiformes > Charadriidae > Charadrius > Charadrius vociferus. Next base: position 1,861,754 of record NW_009649951.1, read on the forward strand.
AGTATCAGAAAATTATTGGTGCTATCCCAGAGTCAGTGACTTGAAATGGACAGCACCATAAATCTAGCTAGAAGGCATTATCTAAATTTCTTTTACCCTAAAACCTGCTATATTTCTGAGCTATTGACTGTATAGTGCAGATCATGAGTGATAAATGTGCATCACGATCCCAGAAAATTAAAGATTATTGGCACTATTTCAAAGAAACTAAAGAATTCACTGGGGTTAAGTCTACCTCTTTTTTAAGTTACTGAAGAATTTTTTATTAAAGCATCATTAAGTTTTTCAATCAGAAATTATAGTTATCCTGCATAATAAACATGCAGAATTTAAGGATTAGTCAGCTAAGTGTGGGGTTTATGATGAGTAAATGGACATACTTGATAAAATTTAATAAGAGTTTAAAGTTTTTCACATGTAAAATTTTCCTCTCATAACTACTGCTATGATTTGGGTTAGGAAGTGAAAGAAGACACATTGAGATAAGGTCTGGGGTTATTCAGAGGCTAATAAAAGAAAAATATCAAACTCAAGGATTAAGAAGCTGAAATATTCCAACAATCATAGCAGTTAAAATTACTCCTCCGTTGCTACCCCTTTCTTTTTCCTTTGGTTTTAAAATTTAACCTTGGTAGTGGGGAACTTGTGTAACACAAAGATCATACTCAAAAAAACTATGAGCCCATTGTGCACTGAGAAAAGAGGCATGGAGAAATATTTCTGGGTAAAAATCTTGAAATGTAGATTTCCTTAAAGCTGTGAAATTAATGATAAGTTTCATTAATTTTCAAGTGTCAACTTAAAAACTTATCATAAACATGTTCAGTGTGGAGATCTTATGTTTACTTCCTGTAGATAGAAAGTTTTAGCCACAAGTTTTTAACTAGAAAACTTTTACCATTTTTGTGCCAGAAGACCTTTTGACGAAAACCTTTGAAGAACTTAGGGGACTGTCTATCCATCTCAAAATTACCAACTCTCTTTTTGACCTGAATTGTATTGCAGTTTGAGATAATATTAGATAGCAGAACAACACCTGCATACTGATTAGTCTAGCCTAAAGCTTACAACACAGGTAGCCATAGAAGCCCCTACAAAATAATAAATGCTAATAACATTCCATTTGTAGAGTCATCCTCACCCTCAGTTCTTTAAAACTTATAACATATATTCCTGAGCTCATCTCAGAGCTCAGTTTGATGATAGCAGATTTATTAAAAAGATTATGAAGAACAAGCACAGACAGGTGACAAGTAAGAAACCAGTTTCATTGCAAAGCCTGACATGAACAAGAATGATTGAGCTTTTTTATATCACTTTTCATCTTCAGATGATAGCTGCTTTCACACCTGGAGAAACTGAGACTTGTGACTAGATAAGCTGCCAAGTTAAAAGAAGCAGCAGCAAAATTAGGGAGAAAAAAAGACTAAACGGGAAGCAGTCAAGCCGAGGTTCAGCTTCCTCCCCCAGAACCCTTTGTATTTTGGAGAGATGCCTTTGCTCTTGGGGAACTCACCTTGGGGAAGGAACTATGGAGAATGACTGCACAAGTGGTCAAAGCAAGACACCTTAGGCACAAAAAGAAAGTGACCAGCTTGACGCAGCTTCTCCTTTCCTCTTTGCCTTAACTACACCTGACCCTCTATCCTCTTCTTATTTTATCCTGTCTCTTTCACTTTTGCTTCCCTTCATCCCATTTTCTTTAAGTAACCTTCCTCACCTCACCACATGTTCCCTCCCCCATCATCACACCAGAGTGGCATCTGCTGTTATTGTGTTGCTCATGCTGCTATTGCAGTTGAGCCTTTTCTGTCGTCTTTGTCCCTTTCCTCTGCAACAAGTAATTCACAGCAATTCAGCAATTCTAAGGGCCCTTTGCTCTTTTTTTTTTTTTTAAGCCTCTAGGCCCTATCATCATAAACATAATTAGTTACATTAAAGCAAGGAGCCAGAAGTCAAGATTAGAAATCTCTGCTCCCAGTCTTCTTTTGAAATCATCCTGCTTTGCCACTGCAATTTTAACAGGTAGCTGGACCTTCTACCTCATTCCATTTGTACTAAAAACCTCTCGGCTTCTTATGTTTGTGTATTTTGCTTTGTTTTCAGAAGCATTACTGTACTTACTCTGTACATAGCCCATAAGGCTACATGATTCCACTACCTTCAGTTAGTTTAATATAAAAATCAGATACTTTGCTGAGATAAACTAATGCGAAATGAGAACATGTGAGAATCTGGCCCATATATTCTCAGTGTTTATTATCTCTCTATCATCCATCCCTAACCGTAATTAAAAATAGTGACCTCAAGAAAAAAGCAAACGAATAGTCTCCTTTTTGTGAATGTAAAGGGGAAAATCCCTGGTTTCTGTTTGTAGCCTTCCGAAGATATGTCTAGATGCATGATTTACAGTGCTTAGAAATAACTGTTAAACACAGCCAAGATGGGAAAGCGGATGTATCTCGTAATTAAGATAAATCAATGAATGTTTTTGCTCTCTTCAGTTTTACCTATAGGCTATGTGCTTTCCATAGAATTGGGCCACCCATTGAAGCAACCCACCCCAATGGTGGCAACTATTTGTTCAAAATCCCCGAAGAATAAAATGCCTCTGTATCTCAACAAGTAGAGTGTGAAGAGGCATAATTATATGTACTCATGTAACTTACAAATTTGCTACTCAACCTCAAAAAAAAAAAAAAAAGAGTTTGGTTTGCTTCTGCTTTTCCTCTCCATGCTTTTGATGTTAGATCAAATATGACAACGCTTATCAGTCAGCAAAATGAAGCAAACTCACTCAAAAGCCTCAGGGAATTCTTTAATCACATTCATACCAGTTATGAGGATTTCACCTACCTGTGGTAGTACAGTCCAGCATTAACTGTTGCGATGTAACAGCTCAAGAGGCAAAAAAAAACCCCACATATGTTATGTCCCCACTGCTACATAAGTGAGGAGGATGAGTGTAAATCATAAAAATATATTTGCACATCAGTTCTCTTGTTCAAGGAATGCAAGGGGACTTCTAGTAAGACTGTCCTTCAGAAAGTATACCCAGTCTACTTTACAAGTGAACTAAGAGAAAACTGCAATCTTCTCAAACCTCTAAGGCTGCAGAAAGGGAAGATCTTCTATTTGTGTGTCATCAGCATAGGATTTGTGCTGAGAGATAGTGGTAAGAACTGCACAGTGGTAATCAGAGACAAACTGAGAGTTAAAGCTCTCTTTATTTTTGTGGGGGCATCATCTCATCCAGCTTGACCAAAGATGCTCCTTTGCTCAAAGGAACTTTGGTTTTGTATGAATTCCAAGATTACTGTTTGTACAATATGCATTGCAACAGATAAAGAATGACAAAACAGATCGAGAGTGCAACCATTGGAGTAAAACGGGTAAGAACAGCTTGTCTTCATCTAAACTGCAGTACTGAGAACCCTCAGCCCTCCAACCCTGAGTAAGATTAAACAATCAACTTTCCTAAACATTATCACGCAGTATCAGCCTTTCCTCATATGAGAGGTGCTCCAGTCCTTTTGTTGTCTTTGTGGCCCTTTGCTGGACTCTCTCCAGTATGCCCATCTCACTCTTGTAAATGGGAGCCCTCAGGTGTGGCCTCACCAGTGCTGAGGAGAGGAAAAGGAACACTTCCCTTCACGTCCTGGCAGTGCTTTGTCTAATGCAGCACAGGATCCCATTTACCTCCTTTGTGGCAAGGGCATATTGTTGGTTCATGTTCAACTTGATGTCCACCGGGGCTCCCAGGTCCTTTTCTACCAAGCTGCTTTCCAGCTGGGCGGTCCCCAGCATATATTGGTGCATGTGGTTGTTCCTCCCCAGGTGCAGGACCTTACACTTCCTCTTGTTGAACTTCATAAGGTTCCTTCATCTTCAATTCGTTCAATCCTCATTGCTTCAGTCTTCATAGTTATTAGTACATTGCTGTGATGTCTTGCTAGTTCTTCCATTCAAGGTAAATAAGATGAGTTCTAGAAAGCTTTTATTATGCCTCCATGGTCAACCATAGAAACTAAGGGACACATTTTCTTCTAAATGAATTTAAAATCTTGCATCACTTTGTGGAAGAGTAATGGCTCAACTGTGCTTTCAAAGTCATCCTTTCCTCAATATGGCAACAGCAATATGCTTCTCACAATTAAACTCCATCCTGATAGTGGTTGCATTTTAGTGGTGATATGTATTGAGTTCCTAAGGCTGCAGGAGAACAGCTTATACCCTAAAGCAGGACTATAATCTGAAAAGCACATTTGATTCCCCCTGAATAAAAGGCATTATATAAATGCGTGTTGAGATTGCGTAGCACTCTGTGGAAAGTGTGTTTGCTATTTCCAGCTTTTGTGCTGGAAAGTATTAGAAAGAATTATCACTCAAATCAAAGGTGAATTGAATCTAAGGGGTCCTCAGAATGCCACATGGAACAGCAAAGTCCTGGGGCAAGGACAGAGGAAATCAAACCTCGTTTCTGAAAAGCTTTGTGATTACCCAAGAATTTCATCCCTGCAGAAAAAACAGCAGACAGGTAGAAGAACCAGTCTGCCCAAAGTGCCAGTCTGAATCCCAAGACTCAAAAGTTGCATCAGCAGCAGGAGATTAGTAAAAGAAATGAAAACACAATTAAATAGTTTTCTTGGTTTCTTCTCACAACCTAAGGCTTCATCAGTGGGGCTAACTCTCAAATCTGAGATGAAATGATGCTTTCCACAGGAACTACTTACTACAAGAGCAAACTCTATTAAGAGAATATCTTATATCTCTGACCACTTCAGCTGCTACAGCAGTCATCAAAATATGTTTAAGTGGTTAAAAAACAAGGGGCCAATATATGCCATCAAGTATGGTTCCTGGAAAGAGCAGGATTTGTAACATTTCACTTATCCTTTTGGCAACTGCTTTCTCTTGTGAGAGATAATGAGAAAGGCTGCATTCAGCCACTACCTATCCCTGTGTCATACGTCTAGAAAACACTCCAACTCACATCTGAAGGGTTGTTAGTATCAGCACTGCACTGATGTGGAGATTAGAAGCCAAGTGTTTCTTTGTTAGGAAGGGTTAAGTAATAACCATTACTCAAACAGTGATGGTCATCTCGTTCACTTTCCACAATTTCTCCAGAAGGAGTTGCTGCAGTGATCAGGGAGAAATACTGAGATATCTTAGGATAAAGGTCATATCCTCAAGCCCAAACAGATCAAGAGCAGAAACAACAGCCTTGTGGTATCGGAGGCAGGGCTTTGCTGTGGGAACATTTGCAGTCTTGGATGTTAATTCAGGTTAGACATGTATGCCAAAAATTCAGGTTAACTGTGTAGTACATGTTTACACCCACAGCTGACTCCTAAGTTGGTTTTTTTGCGCTTTTTTTTTCTTGCTGGTCCACCAGAGACACCTTATTTATGGCACATTGATATTATAAATCAATTAATTGGATACCACGGAAACCCCTGGAAAGGGGCTGCAGCAGAACCCTTTACCTTATTAGACATATTACTATTCAAGTACAGGGTCAGCCTGTCACAGCATTCCCAGTTCTTGAGGAGCAGAGAACAGCTGAGGCACTCTGAAAAAGCACTTTGCTTACTAGAAAGCAGAGTCATGTCAAAGTGTGACAGTACTGGTATGGATGTCTGCAGACCCCCGCCATGAACACTCATAAAATCATTTGCCATTTCCATCTAGTTAGCCTGCAGCATATTACAAAAACGGCAGCAATGAAAAACACGCATTGCTAGCCACTTTCTGAAACCGAGTGTAAGTCAATGGATGCACCTGGCTTACTCTAGTTCAGTAGCCTGAGGACATTTCAGCAAACCAGGCCAGGGAGCCATGATGGGGAGAGTATTACAGCTGTCAGGCCACAAGATGAGGCAGAGCTTGACACCACTGTGTGATAGATCCAAGTGCTTATTTGTACAAGTAGATCATCCAAGCATTCCAAGAGATGTGCCAACACCATTCAAGGTGAGAGCATGCCAGCTAGCCTGGTTCAGGATCTGCATTATTGGGGGAACTAACAAAAGTTGTTTCGTTCCACTCAGCATGCCAATATCCCCAAATCTGCTCATCTTCCAAATCAGAACAAATTTAATTGATCATTTTAAATGCAATGGAAATTAAAAAATCTCAGACATTTGTTTTCCATTTGTCTACCCTGCTGTGGTGGTGGTGTAATGTTGTATAAAAGCTACATCTGGTCAAGAGTCTAAACAATTTATTTCAACAATTTCTGTCACAAGGAAAAGTTCTGATATTAAGGAAACAGCTTATTTTTCAGTTTCAGGTGTAAGACTGTTGGGGAAAAAAAAAGTAATCAACTGACCTTTCTTGCATTATAGTAAGGTAAGCACACAGAGAATGCAGAGGTTTGTCTCCTTCGGGATTTGAGGCATCTCTTTGGAAAGGGATCAAATTCGGCTTTACCTGTTTGAATGTTGATTGATTTAGCTAACTGAATTAAGTGCACTGAGGATTAAGTAGTACTTTTCTGGCTACAGATTGAGCTTTGGCTACATATTTTGCTAACAACCTCCTGTAAAAACACACACACACATACTTCTTTAAAAGTGAAATTGTTTATAATCCAGTAAAAACACTTTGGAGCAAAGTAGATTAATAACTTACAAGACATAGCACAGAAAAATGAAAGTGAAATCTTATTTTCATACATTATTTTGACATATACATTGGAACCTAAACAAAATCTTTCCTTTCTTCTTTTAAGTTTAGTAATTTTAAGGTAACTTAGTTCCCTATTCAACATCTATATGGCTGCATTGCCCCTCTTCATATCTGGCGGTAATAGAAGAAGTACATAAGCTATATAACCATCACTTTTTACAAGAGCTTGCTGACAAAACAGAATACATCGATGTGCTCATAAACATGTCCAGAAACTCTGCCGTTTTGCATGCTTTGCCAGGTTTGTAACCACATGGGTACAAAGAAAGAGCCTCCAAGACACTAGCAAGCAGATAAGCACAGAAAGCAGTTCAAACAACTTCAGCCTTCCCAATTCCACTCCTGAGAAATGGAGAAAATTAAAACAAAAGCTTTGGGGTTTCAGAGTTTTCTTAAGGTCTGTTTGTTGTGAAACACAAGGTGATGACACCCTCCTTTCTAGAAAGAACATGGGAACATGAACAACAAAAGAAGATTTAAAACTCATCACTTGCTATGATCTTGAGGTATTTCAAAAGGCCTATTTTGGATTTTCAAGATAGCTATGTAACAGTGCAGAAAAAGGATAGCATTATATGCAGTGCACAACCCTCCTAGAGATCAAGAGCAGTAACAGGCAATAAAAAAATAGACAAAATAAATCTAATCCATTTGCAAAGAAGTTACACAAATTTGCACGTCTGAACTTGCAAGGAAGAATTTGTTTCTGATCAGAAATCTGTATATCTGCAATTTCTAAGAGTGAAGGATGCTCATGTAGCTGCCTACGAATGTATAGTGTTGATATTGCTTTACATTCAAAAAGTGAAAATTAGAACTGAAATTGCACGAAAACAACTTTAGCATATAAAGTAGTTAGGAGTGAAAACAGTTCCCTAGGACAATATTCAAAATGAGCTAATACATTGATGACATCTACACAGTAGGTATAAACTGGGTGATGAAATCCAAACAGCAGGTGTAACGTTTTGTAAACAAGTCTTTTCAGTAGATATTTGGATACAATATTTCAAACACAGGCAGAAAGTTTCAGAGTTTAGTTTGGGAACCAGACTTTTTTGATTTTTGTAAACGTTCAGTACAGGAAACTATTTGAGGTGGTCAGGAGGGACTCCTGAATTCACACTTACATCATTGTCAGTTGTCACTTTCAGCTTTGGTTTAGAGCATGGAAAAGAGATTTGTTTCCCTAGAAACATTCACAACAACAGACTAGTTTAAGTCTTTCAGATAAAATTGTAAGAGACAGCATCGTCGTGGTCATGTCAGGCTTTCATACATCAAGATGGGCTGAATGCCTTTAGCAGATGCCAACATGCCAAATTTCGTTTCCTGCATGACGTTTTTACCATATGAAATTCTGCCATTAAAAACATCCCTCCACAAATCCGCCATATTAAGTCAGCCAAGGAGGAAAGGGACTGTAAAGGAGAATATGTACATCTTGCCTGTCCAGCTTGGAGGAGCTGCTAACAGGTGTGCCAGCTCAAAGCTATTCCCAGCAGATTGATGCAGTTTGGTCCTCTTCAACCAGTCAGGTTTCCCAGCAGAGCTATCTACTAGTTTGGTTTTTTTCATGTCTGCTCCATGTACAGGTATTTTATGTGCAATAAGAAAGCGATTTGTCTGTGTTAAAAAAAAAACCAAACAAACCACAAAAGAGTGAAAGTAAATCTTTTCAAGGGGTATTCTATTTTACTGATTTCTCTTGTCATTCAGTTTGTGTAAACAGTTCCCCAGGTGGCTCACACAGAGAAAGACCAAAGAAAATGCATGTTATTTTTGTCATTTTTCTTGTTGATGTCTGTTACAGTAGCAAACCACGGGTTAAAAAAAAAAGATACAAAAACTACATGGTCGATTTTAGATTGAAGATCTTCTTTTCCTACAGTAAAAAGCAAGCTATCTGAGGGAAAAATTCATTACCTTATAAATGAGTGCATCAGTATCATATTATTGAAATACTTCAAGAAATTGCATTTCTTCTAGCTAAAGGTATTTGAGAGAGTGGGATGTCCTGAGAGTGTCCAACTTGGAATAGCTTAAGAAAGATTTTTAAAATGTGTTTAATGTCTGCAAGACCAACTAAAGAACCAAGCACTGGACACTTGAAAAGACTGAGACCTCTGATGTCTCAGATTGAGCTCACAGTCAAATTGACCTTAATTTTCTGCCTGTAAGTTGCAAAACAAAAAAACCCAAAACCTTAGTGTTTTGACTTGGGTTGAGTACCAGAAAAAGTAAGAGGCATTTGTCAAACCTAATGGGTTCGTAGGTGGAAATATGACATGGCAAAGATCTCCCTATCCTGGGGTCTTCTTGTACCTGAATATTAAAATGATGAATCATATGTTCCCCATGGTTTATGTTTGCATTTATGTAAATTTTCAGTTTGTTATTTATTGCAAAAGTGTGTTGACAGATACGTAGTCTTCATATAGATTAAAATCAGAATTCCTTTACCTCTCAGCAGGATGTAGAGCAGACTGGCATATATTCTGGTCCTCTAAAGCAGCTAGTGTACATAAAAGTTTAACTGGAAGACCAAACATTTAGCAGCACTGTTGCTGTGTGAATGTTATTTATTCTAAATTTCTTCCATTGATATAATTACACTTTTTTCCTCCTCTCCTCAGATTCACAGCAGTGTCATTGACTCTGAGAATGAATCAGAAAAAAAAAAAAAAAAAAACCCTGCTGTTAATTTGTGTACTTACAAGTATCGCCAAATTTGCCTGCTTACAGAAGTAACATTCCTTACTTTTCCAGCAAATCAACACATTTGATATGTTGAGAATCCAAATGTGGCATGAGTCCAAACCCCAAAGTCAGATCCAAACCTACATCAAACATCTTTAAAATGTGGAGTTATTTATAGCAAGGGGGGCAGTATGGGTATGTCTCCAACCCAAACCTCAAACTGAACTTTGGTTTTGATTCAGTGTTAAAACTACAGGTTCCTTCTGATTCTGTCCAAATCATTTGCTTCATTACTTGTCTGAGGTACAAATTACCCAAGCAGGAATTGGCCAGCAATTTGTCCACTGAATAGTGATTTAATCCTTTCTGCAAAGACATAACATTAGAGCTGATACTATAAAGTTTGCATTCATAGATAATGCATTTGCAGTTGGAGGTGGCCTGCACTGGGAATTCCTTAGGAGGCCCTAAAAACCACAAGATGTACAAACTACTTTTTCCCTTCCAGGGCCCTTCCTTATTATTCTTTTTCTTTTTTTTTTTTTTTTTTTTTTTTTCAAGGGCGCAGTTTGAACTTTTTTTTTTTTTTTATCTCAGAGCGCAGTTTGAAACTTGATCCTGTTTCAGGAGGTGGGGACTGGAGTGGAGCAGGAGGGAGAGGAAAAGAGAGAATTTTAATGCCAACAGAAGAAACACACCAGTAACGCTCCAGAAGTATGCTCGGTTGTAATTAATAGCATGAAGTTACAACTTGCAGCTGACATTGGTTACAGTAAAAGGTCAGCATCCTGCTGCCCTCTGCATTTACTGATTTGGAAGATTGTTTCAGACTGTCTTTCCCACTCCCATGTACTCACACTCCCCTGGGTTTCCCTGTCTAGCTGATCCTTGCAGCATTCTTTCCTTTAACTTCCTTACGGTCTCTATAAACAGTGGGCAAAACTCCCAAAGGCAAATTAATTCAATGCACTACTTCTCCCTGCCTGTTTCCCATCCTTCTCCCTCATCACCTTCATACGCCTTTTTTATTTTTCTCACTGCTCTGGGATCAGGGCTGACAGGACATCACTCACCTCCCTGACTGTGGGTGCGCACCCCAGCCAGGTCCCAACATCTAGAGGTGGGAACCAGGACGGCTAAACTAGAAGGGAGCAGCAGCCTGATTTTTGAACTGTATTGCTGAGAGACCAATCCCCAGGGAACACCTGGAGGGTTTGGTTGCCTGTGGCACTGTTTCAACACAACAGTACACTGCTCACACATGCGTTGCCTAGCAGTATGTCCTGGTCCCCTCTGCAGCCTCTGGACACTATTGCTGTACTGCTAAGTAACACCCAGCCATGCTGTGAGAGCTAGCAGGAAACAAAATTTCCCTTCATTTATTTTTTGCTTTCTTCCCTTTTTTTTCCAAGAAAGCAAAACCTGAAGATTTCTTTCCGCTACCTCTAATTGGCCGGACGTTTGCTGTTGAGCAGCTAATTTCGCTATTAGCAATTCTTACATGAAAAACAGAGAGACACTTTGAAAATCACTTTTCTAATGGAAACCTGGATACGAAGGTAACGACTGCTGGCAACACTCCTCACAAGAGTTATATGCTTCTATGAACAGCTCAAATACCAATTATGCCTTGGGGACCCAAGGAACAGCATGCCCCCTGTGCTGTTGCTGCTGAACAAATACCTAAGAATTTTACAGAAGGAATGGAAATACACAAGTGGAGAAAGTAACCATTATGAGTGGAAAAGAGAACTTCAAGAGTCTCAGAGACTCATCTTAATGAAAGGCCTGTCTCAGAGTTGGGAAGAAAGTGTGAGTAACCTATGTCTGTATTACCTTCAGGATAAACCCAGGTAGAAGGAAAAGGAGGCTGGCTGCATTATAGTTCTGCATTATTTTGACTACTGTTTTCATGGACAGTGTTAAGTCACTCAGGACACAGTACATGGGTAAAGACTATCAGGAATTGTTTGAAAATCAGGACAAGGCCATGGTAATGAGAGCTTGAGTTCATTGCTAGCAATGTGAATGGCAGACATTGAAGTTAAATGGCAGCCTTGCAAGAAGACATGCAGTTGAAACCATCCAGAGTAAAAGCAGTATTTGGCTGAGAGATAGTGTGCTGTTTTGTGAAAGGTGGTTGCACACATTTTTGTGGTGTGCAACACAGCTCATAAAACTTATGAGCCATGCTGGACAGTGTGACCTGACTGCCGTTTGTTCAGCTTCATTGGCAGGGTAATTAAAAACAGTTGTGTATTTGGAAAGATAACACTTTTAATCCAGCATGTGGCTTGAAGGCCAAACTGAATTTACACTGAATAATGCACATTTCAGGAAACTTTCGCTTAAAAAAAAAAGGGGGGGGGAACGCCCAGCCAGGGGAGAAAAGCAGATCCCAGAACACAGTTTCTGGATGACCATTCCATAATGAAACACTGCTGCAATTTACTGTGCCTGTGGACCTCACCCCTCTTCTCTCAATTATAGTCAGTAGTCCTGTGGCGGACAGTAGGTTGGTTTTGTTTAGTTCTCAGTTTGCACTATGTTCCCTTCAGGAGAAGCATTCCCTCCCAGAGAGAGGGAGGGAGGGGAGTGCTGGGGGCTGCAGGGGAAGGGAGCGTGCCCTGGGAAAGGCTGAGTGAGCAGCCACACAAGCCAGATGTGACAGAGAGAATGTCATGACAACTGGAGGAGGCTGCAGTGCCGCCAAAACTCTGGAGGTTACAGAAACCAATTCAAAACAAGCATGGGACCTACCTGCTAGGCCACAGTGGGAAGTGGGAAAGCTGTGTATAAACAATATTTTTAAAAAGAAACCTATTCTGTCTCCCTTTGACGTTTTATGTTTCTCTTTCAAAAGTAAAATGCCCCATTGTTTATTTTTATAAAATCTAGCTTTTTTTTATTTTGAAAGTCTTCTATTCTTACACTGGGAGATGATCTCAGCATATTCATCTCAAACTTCTGTTTAACTTGGTTCCTGTAACATATCAAGGATTATGACATTCCTCACTAACCCCTCTTGCAGGAATTTTTGCAGACAGGGGACTGGCATTTTCTCTTAGAGACTGGAACCGTACCCTGACGGTTAAGTTTCTCAGAGAAAGCATGGTCAAGCCATTGCAAAGCAATTTTTATTATTCGTAGGCAGTTGAAGACCTTTACAGAATAAAGCACAACTCCTGCAAGTATCTTAAGCAATGAGTGATCACTTAACACTACAAAGGACCAGACAAACCAAGAAAGTATCTGCTAGGCTGTTTGTGTATGTATAAATAGCACTCCCATCTATATTTGTAAACAAGAATCCCAGCAAAAGGAAGAATAGTTGAAAGATTACAGTATCTATTCAGAGCTAGCCTGGGCTGATGCATTTGATGTTTTTAATTTGAAGATCCACCTGAGTTTTCCTTTGGCTTCTTTAACGAGGTCTAAGAAGAAAACTGTAACAAATGGGTTTACCAGAAGTGCTATATGACACTTATGGGTGGGAGACTCTCAAACAGAGGATGTAAAGAGAAGGTAATATTTGGCAGTAGTAAATGAAGCTGAAGGGTTAAATAGTGCAGTTTGGAGGGACCAGATCAGAAATAACTACTGGAATAACTAGAGTTAACCAATATAAGCAGTCATCTCTTTGAGGCCAAAGCTTATGGAAAGCTTTTCCCCAAACAGATTACAAGCAGTTAAAAAAAACCAACCCAGGACAGACTGAAGGAAGAGACCATCAAGATAAAATGACCAGAACAAGTGGAATTTATTCTTAACAGCTGCAGTGTTTATTTTAGAAGGGAACCCTTGGAGGTCCAGGTGCAGGATACCTCAGGGCCTAATCAGGCGTTCTTGTGAAAGTCAGCTATTAGGTGTGGTATGAATATTTGTGATTGTGTTTTATGCTGTTGATTTAAGAGTTGGGGAGTTAAGTTTTGGCTGGGGGAAAAAAGATATGATAACATAGATTATGTCTCTCCACAGCAGGGAACCTGAGCACAGGGATATTGCTGTCACACACAGATAGTCAGCACAAGCTGGAGACTAAAGCAATTGTTCCACAGGTGCCACAAACTTTCTTTCCCAAACAGTCGTTCCCAAACAGTGAAGTGTAGGCAAGGCACTCTCTCCTTCAGTTTACATCCCTCTCTGAGACGAGCAGACCTCGTGTTGCAGGAAATAAAACTGATTATCAGCTGGTGTTAAGAAAAGACTGCTCCCATAGCTAAACTGTTGCACGATTTTTTGCCTTGCGAGTAATCTATGCCATACACTGAGACACCTGGAAATTGCTGTAGACACAAGATGGGCCTAAGCAGTTCATTGGTTTGTTCCACTACGGTAATTATTAACATTAAGTTATAGAAATCTTATAAAGATTTGTGAAATAACTTTGTAGAGCCAGAGGTTCAAACAGGCCAGACAAGGAGGACCAGCACTAGAGCAGGGACTGTGTGAGGACTTCTACATTCTCCTTCACAGTTCAGGAGGTGCTCTGTCAGGGAGTCTTCTGGGTAGGTATCTATGTGTCAGCTCTTAAGTGCCAAAATGACATTAGGTAAAACAGAAATGTTTCAAAAATATCCCATTAGTTGTCTAACCATGCAAATAAATTTTTAAACACCTTAATATTGAGAAAAAAATATTTTTGAGCTTTCTGTGTCTCCATTTTCCAATTACTAAAATGTTCTAATACTTCATAATTATGTCCAATCAAACACAAAACAAAAAAAAAAAAACCACCACCATTTTCAGGTTGCTACAATAAAATGACCTGAAAAAGACAATTAAGAAAAAGATGAATTAATCAGCTATGCAAGATGCTGTCTCATTTGCAGATCACAGAATCACAGAATGGTCAGGGTTGGAAGGGACCTCTGGAGATCTAGTCCAACCCCCAGATATATATCACACTCCTAGCACAATTTCTGTATACTGCAGAATAAAAATTTATATTCTTGAATCTTCTCTAAAAATGTAGATTTTTCTCAGAGTGGGGAAGATTACTCTTTCTTATAAAAGGCAGCAGTTGCACCATCACTTCCAGCAAAATAAGAGCATAATCTATAGCACAGCAGATTTTTTTAATATTAATATATAACAATCTTGCTGCATGAACACAAACATTAATAGTATTAATTATAATCATTTCAATTAGGATATTTTCTTTTCCTATAACATACGCTGGCTACAACGTGAGCTGGAGTTTAGAGTTACAAAGGCTGTGTAAAAATGTTTCATCCATAGGCCACTGAAGGACAGGACATACCATCCGAGTAGTCTTAAGCTCCTACAGACAGATTCCACCTACTCAGTGTAACTGCTCCCCCAATAGTAAATTACATAAACGGCATCTAGACTTGCATTATTTTTTTATTTTTTTTTCTGCAGCTAGGAAGACAGAGGTTGCTCTATGAAGTGTTCAGATCAGTGATGGAAAGAGGGGACAGGTAAAAATCACGGAATCACATAATCACAGAATGGTTGAGGTTAGAAAGGACCTCTGGAGGTCATCTGCTCCAACTGCCCTGCTTAAGCACAACCACCTAGAGCAGGCTGTCCAGGACCATGTCCAGATGAGTTTTGAATATCTCCAAGGATGGAGGCTCCAAAATCACTCTGGGCAACCCGTGCCAGTGCTTGGTCACCCTCAGAGTGAAAAAGTGCTGCCTGATGTTCAAAGAGAATCTCATGCGTTTCAGTTTGTGCCCATTGCTTCTAATCTTGTCACTGGGCACCACTGGAAAGAGTCTGGCTCTATCCTCTTCGCATTCTGCCTTCAGGTATTTATATACATTAATAAGATCCCCTCTGAGCCTTCTCTTCTCCAGGGTGAATAGTTGCTGTTCTCTCAGCCTCTCCTCATAGAATAGATGCTCCAGTCCTTTCATTGTCTTTGTGGCCCTTTGCTGGACTCTCTCCAGTATGCCCATGCCTCTTTTGTACTGTGGAGGACAGAACTGAACCCAGTACTGCAGATGTGGCCTCACCAGTTCTGAGAGAGGAAAAGGATCACCTCCCTTCACCTGCTGGTGGTACTTTGTCTAACGCAGCGCATGATCCCACTTGTCTCCTTTGTGGCAAGAGCAAATTGTTGGTTCACATTCAACTTGTGTCTACCAGTTGAACTGCCAAGCTGCTTTCCAGCTGAGAGCCCCTCAGCATATATTGGTGCATGTGGTTGCTCCTCTCCAGGTTCAGGACCTTGCACTTCCCCTTGTTGAACTTCATGAAGTTCCTGTTGTCCCAGTTTCCAGCCTGTTGAGGTCCCTGTGGGTGGTAGCACAATGATCTGTTATATTGGCCGGTCTTCCCAGTTTTGTATCGGCAGTAAACTTGCTGAGGGTATGGTCTGCCCCATCATCCAGATCATTAATGAAGATGTTAAACAGAACTGACCCAGTTTTGACCCCTGGGTACACTGCTAGTAACTGGCCTGCAACTAGGCTTTGTTTCGCTGATCACCATTTTCTGGGCCCGGCCATTCAGCCAGTTTTCAATCCACCTCACTGCCTGCTCATCCAGCCCATACACCAACAGCTTGTCTACAAGGATCTTACATGAGAGTGTCAAAGGCCCTACCAAAGTCACTTAGGCAATATCCATCGCTCTCAACTCACCTACCAGGTCCATCATTTCACTGTAGAAGTTTATCAAGTTGGTCAAGCATGACTTGATAATCTTAAAGGTCCCTTCCAACCTAGATGATTCTATTATTCTATGATTCTATGACTTCCCTGTGGTGCAACCATGGTCCTTGATGTCTTATCCTTATCCAAGGTCTTATCCTTAACATGCTTGGAAACAGTTTCCAGGACTAGCTGCTCCATCACCTTCCCAGACACCAAGGTGAGGCAGACTGACTTCCAGAAAAAAAAAAGAAAAAAAAAGGTTAGAGAAAAAAGTAGATACACAATGGTCAGATTATATATGAAGACTGATGTGTTGGTTTAAAACTGTGTAAATGTATTAATGGCCCAAGCAATTTTTGGCCAAGGACTCCACAGGCATCCCAAACACAGAATAAAGTCAGTAACAAATGAGCAGGGAAAGAAAGTACATTGGGTGATTCCACTTCTTTGCTATATCAGAGTTCAATACAGGAGGGTTCATTAACCGGACAGCACAATAGAATTCACTTCATGCACTACACCACCGCTTAGCTTTCAAAACACTACCTTATGCACCACTTCTGTGTCTCCTCCTACTCTGTACTTTCAGTTCAAGAATGTCATATTTAAAAGCAAAGGGAAAACAAGCCCTATATATGCAGTGCTTCAGGTCTGCTCTAAGTTAACTAGGACTTTAGAGTTAAGCACTATGTCACACATTCTGATGTTTGGCCATCCCTGCTTTTTTCCCCTCAGCATGGAAAGGCTAATTGTTTTGCCGAGGTAGTGTCATGTGCCAGAAATGGCTGGGAAGGAGTCAGATAATTAACTAAGCTCCTGCTGAGAATGTAGACCTTTTCCCCTTTCTTTTAGCTTTCAATAGGTTTCTTTTTTTCCATCCTCAGAGCCATTATTAACTTTTCCTTAACTGTTATAAATTGCAGGGAGTGGACAACCTCAAATCTAACACGTGGAAATGAAAAAGGGAGAAGATTGCCCTGTAAAGAATTCCTTTTAAAAAGTTTTCATGTTCCATAACAGAATATTAAAATTATGTAGGCACAATCACAATGAAAACCTGGTGTTTTATTAAAAATAAATCTTGCTCGAGGCACCCATGTCTGGGTTAAATAGCAAACTTTCAAATTTTAAAGGAATAAGGGCCCTTCAATTGGGCTGTATCTGGCAGCTGTCAAGAATATGGCATCTTTTTGGTATATTGCTATATTCTGGACACTGATGTCCCTGCCCCAGGTCCTGGTATGAAAAGAATAGATATGGCTACATATCCTTGATGAAGTATCATTTTTTCTACTTGTTGTTTTCTTGCTCCATGCATAGCCACCATGCTTTTTTGTCATGAGTTCGGATGTCAGTATTTTCTCTGTCTGACCTTATCTGATTGCTCCATTGGACTTTCTTCCAGGCCTGAGCTTCTTCCCACACTGAAACCTTGAAAAGACACCTTCTGGCAGGCATAGAAGCCCATCTGGAGAGACAAATGGGAGAGTCCCAGGTAGCACACAGTAACACTTATGCCAGTTCCTCGTCTGGAGGGTGGAAGAAGCACCTGGTCTTCATTAACATCACTGTTATGGTTAATGTGTTGCAGGTGTGAATGTGTGTAGCTGAAATCTGACAAAACACCTGTCTTTCATAGCAACATTAGATCTGTCTAGTGTGGGACACTACCCCCTCAGGTATGTTTTATCCTGCCTTGAAAGCCATAGTAAGCATTGCCCTGTAATTATGAAATCAGAGTCATCATTTGCTGGGAAGAATTCTTTAACAAATTATACCTAATTACTCTGAAATTACCTTTAATTCATGGTAAAAGCATGGCTAAACTCTGTTCTATAACACCTTCCTTTTTATCTTTATGCAAATATGATTACACACTATCAAACTGGCACAACCAGTCATAATAAACAGCTGCAGCTCGTTCTCTGGTTAATAAATAGGAACTGGACATGTGCCATAGATTATGTTTTCTGGAATGCTGCATCAAAAATTATCCAGTTCAACACTAATTTTTTTCTCTCCCGCTTAAGCCAGGAGTGTTTGGATTTGAGGTACTGGTTCCGTCCATTATAGAGACAAGAAAGAGCAGAAGAGATTGGATCTGTCCCTGAATTTCTTCAAATATGGTGAGCATTTGGAGCAAGAGCTTGAGCTTATATCTCAGTTTACTACCTCAGGGAGCCAAAACACAGCTTACAGATCTTGCATAATTAAGTTGTAGTTGAGTAAAATACAGATTTGTAAACATATACAACTCTCCCATTTTTCTAACTGTTCTTGTTTTCAACTTCAGAAAAGGTGTCCATTAATATATGCTAGGAAGAATAATTATTCAGAAGCACAACTTAGTATGGAAAGGGGAAACATAAACTATTTCACTATATAACTACACAAAAATATTTACTCATGAGAAAAATCTTTCCTCAAATACACGTAATTCATTACCATGTCATAGGTTGTCTTTGGACATGATAGACTTCTTTCTGAAATAAGGGTTTCATAAATTTTTTTCCACTTTACTCTCTTCTCCCAATCACTGTGCCTTTTAGACAACAGTTTTAAATGCAATTTCTTGTAAGATGACTAACTAATATAAATCTAAGTCCCTAGAAGCACCGACCCAAAGACCAGCAATGGTGAAGTTGACTTTTAAGGAAATTATACACAATAGCACCTTTCTTCCTCCAGGCAGATGTGTTCTGCAGTGAAGACAAACCAGTAACATTCTTTCTTTTTCTTTTTTTCTTCTTCTTTTTCTCCTTCTTTTTCTTCCTACTTTTTTTTTTTTTTTTAAGTAGGTTGTGGGAAATATACTTTTTATATGTTTTAACAGTACACGGTAAAACAGGGTCTCAATCATGAGTAAACCGTCAGGCATTACTGAGATGCAAAGCATACTGATACTTCCAGGTGTTTCTTTCGATGTCTGATGCATCATTTTTAGGGTCTGTCTTGGCATTGGGAGTTTGTCTTTTCTACAGTCACAAAGCAGTTAAAACATGGAAGAGCAGCTAGGCCTAGACTTAATGTTATTTTACTGTTCAGCATTTATTTATCTTAAAAGAAAACTTTTTAGATGGCCCTTTAGAAAGTATACTGAGATTCCTTTAAGCAATTTTATTTATGGAGTTTCCTCTTTCCAGTACGAGATGCAACCAGTGAGTCATAAATCAATTTTCAGAGTTCCTTTAATGAAAACATTCCCTTCTCATTTAATGCCTCCAATGCAGTATCGTATTCCCTTCTGTGTAGCTGGAATGTCTGATTGTTGAACTCACACAGACTCCTAAACTACTATAATCACAACCTACCTGCTCCCTAAACATTTTCAGCAGTTTATTACTAATTCAAATATGTTGTTAAAATGTGGCTTCATTGTGCAATGACTGGCCAGCTTTAAAGGAAATAATATTTTCAACATCTCAGTACCCTTGTATGGCAAAGTTTATACAAGTGTGTCACTGAGCAAAGAATTCCCTCATCTTTTTAATTGTTTTCAGCTTTCTTATTGAAATCAGAATAAGTCCTTCATTATGCAGCAACAGAGCTGCAAAGCTTGTAGGTGTGCTGATCTGCAGCATTTTGATAGTCTTTCTTTTCAGAGTGTGCATGACTCCTGTTTCTTTGAGCAGGTGGTAGAAGAGAGGCAATGAAAAAGGATCCAGTTGCATATACAAAACAACTCTCATCAAAAGGCCTCTGTTAAGCAGTTAGACTTTGTTAGATGTAGTTCAGACTCAGTGACCTCTTTCCTACTACAGTATTGAGCCATTCAGCTGAGAAACCTCTCATTCAAGGTTATTATTAGAGACAGTATGGCGCATAGGGGAAAGGCTCAGTGGGACAGGAGTGCTTTAAAGGTTCATTACATCAGTATTGTTCTGGGCACAGCTATCATATAGCAATTTTTCCTCCTTTCATAGAAAATTTTACTCTGGATGCTTATGTCCCAATACCCACTAATAGGCAAGCCATTAGCACCTTTACCCACTGACCCACAGTTGTGGATGGGCCAGCTGTTGCACAACCACAGCTGCTTCCTTCTTACAAATTCTCTGTTCTAGAGCCAAATCCAAAGAATGGTTTCCTTCCAGTCCAGCCTCAAACCAAAAACCCCAAGGTACCACAAAACATGCTACTCCTGGCAGCACAGGAATCCAAGAATACTTCCTAAGGTAGTTATACGTAGAGAATTTGTGCATTTCTTACCATTTCACCCCTTCTGTACTTGCACATATCTCAAACACACGCCCAAAGAAAGCCCTAGAACTACCAAGAACTGTAGGGA
>NW_009649951.1:1882071-1910485 GCF_000708025.1 Charadrius vociferus
ATATTTATTAAACAATTCCCTTTTTCGTGCAGACGTGGCCTTTCCTTGTCTCCCAGTATCCTGATACATCTTTAACATCTTTTCTGATCAATCCAGCAGCTTCTCACTCTGATATTCCTGGTCACTTTGATTTATTTTCTTTTAGTGGAAAGATTATGAAAGGATTATAGTTTTCCCCATACACTGCAATTATTTTAAATTGCTGATAAGTGATAGGTATTTAAAAACACCACATATTTTTTTGGCCCAAAAATGAAACTAGAGAACAAATATCTGTTAGATACAAATACACATAAAATTTGAGTGAAAAAGAGACCAGGTTTAGTGCTTGTTTCAGGGGAATGGCTGGTAGCTCTGCTGCCTGTTCAGAGAGGTCGTAGCTGTCCCAGCAGGTTAGCACACATCCCAGTCTAGACCAGTGCCCCCACCTGCTCCCTCCCACCCAGTCAGGTAGAGATGCAGGCAACTGTAGGCACCAAAGGTACTGGAGATGCAAAAGGACTTTGAGGTACAAATAGTTTTAAGGGTGGTAACATAAGTGTTAATGGTTGGTCTTGATGATCTTAAAGGTCCCTTCCAACCTCAACAATTCTATGATTCTATGAACTGAGGTTGCGGTGAGGTTGTGATGGAAGTTGAAACAGGACTCAAATTCTCTGAAAACCAGGCATCATTCATTATGTTACTTGCATACTTTGTTTGATGTTCTTTATAATTCACACGCTACCCTTAGCAGCATTCTTTAATGATGCTAATTTAATCATGATTAACCTTCTCCCAAATGCTCTGGAAGTGCCATAATGTTGCAGTTTACAATAAACTTGGAGAAAAACATATCTAAGTGATATCAAAGCAGTTCATTTTAGCTGCAGTACAATAAATATGGTTTCTAAATTAATTCATTATTAAGTGTGTGTTTGCATGTGTATTTATATGTGCATATATTCTGCCAGAGAAATTTAAACTGAGAAAAAAATGGTAAAAACAGCCCAGGCCAAAGTAGTAGAAGAACTTTGGGGATTCATTTAGGAGAAAGCAAGAAAAATAATTTATGTCTGAATAAATTCCGGACACTGAAATATATTTTCATGCAACATTCTCAAATAATAAAATTATCTTTCTTTGTAATGTGTGAAGTTTTTTGAGGCTTTACTGATATAAATACTGTGGAAGTGAATGCATCACTTACTCAAATCTTTAAGTTTTATGTCTGAAAGGGTATTTTATCACAAAGTGACTTGTGACCCATTCTGAGCAGTAATTGGTCAAATACTGCAGTACTGCAGGGAACAGGCACTCATGAGCTGATAAACACAATTCTGTTCCCCAGGCTCTGTGCTTAAACAAAATAGAGTTGTTTGCCAGCCTGGAGCAATGTTATCATTTAGTTCTACACAGCAACATGCTGCTCTGTTCCCATTTCATGGGAAATTATATCAGTTCTGTCTTTATTCAAGATTTTGGCTTGTCTTTCCTAAGATAGCCATTGGTTTGAAAGGTCATAATTGCCTCTGGAGAACCCTTGAAGTGTTCTCAGTCCATTTTAGTTTAACCATCCAGAGGGCTATAGAGGTTTTTTGAAGCACAGGAACTTCTGTCTTCATAGTGAGCAAGAGACATTTAATCAGGGTACAAATCATCTTCACTCGGTTTCTGTTTGCTGCTAATTGAGCAGCATTATTCCTCAGCCTTTTATGTGAGTGCACCGTATAGGTATAGTTATTTTCAGTATCCATACTTTTACGCATGTATCCCAGCAACTGCAACAACCCACTTAGGCTGATACAAGGAATTCACTTGCTCCAAAACAGGCATGCGGAAGGACTTGGATGTTTGTCAAAGATCCAGCTAACCAGCATCAGAAAAAGACAGGCTGTATGCACAGTTCTCCCATCTAGGGGCCTTGCCCACTTTTTCTCTTATTTTCTTCATACAGTAGTGACTCATCTTTGTCATCACTAGGATATAGAACGAGACCTGGGGCAATAAAACTCTAGTGCCATTTAACCATTCAAAAATATCCAGCAGAAAATTGCTGTGCTACTGTCAGCTTAATGCCCCTTACTCAAGTCACAGGATTTTGATGCAGAAGATAGAAGGGGCCATGTTTCCCTTCAAGGAGAATGCCTGTTTCCAGTGGTCCCTGTCAAATTAAGGCAGGGTTGGATGACCAAAAAAAAAGTCAGACTCAATTTTGTTGTGATTGGATCATGTCATAACAATTCCTACCAAAATGCAAGCAATTACACGGAAGACTTCAAGTTTTTCACTGGATCTTGTTCTTATGCAGACACATGAACAGCATAGAGATATAGATGTGTGTGCAACTGTATATATTTTTATTTTGTACGCAGTCACATATATATATTTAATTTTTTAAAAAAATCTCATCACACACAGAAATGCACAGATGTGGAGCTCTGAAGCTGTGAGTTACAATACTATTGCTTTGTAGTGAAAGGAAGACAGCATCCACCTCCCATCTTACGCTTCCTGACACCTTCACTTCGCTCATCCATGGTTCCAAGCGCTACTTAAGCCAATAACAACTTAATAACTAGTACTGCAATTAGCTGAGCTTGAGCTGATGTTTTGGCAAGTTGTTTTCATACTCCAGCTGAGTCAGGAAGATTTTCGAGGTGGCTTTCACACAAAATAAAGCTATCCAGAGATGCCCAGCAGGGCATTCTCCAAACAGTTCCAGTATGTTCCTGTAACAGTAAAAGAGTTCACTTCAGGATTTATCTCCTGTTTCCTCCACCAGCCCCCACAAGTGCCAGTTCAAAATGCCTGACAAGTGTCCTGACAAGTGTCCATCCAACTAAGGAAGTCGGGGTGCAAATCTCTCCAGCATTTGTCAGCCACAGAGGAATCCAAGCCAGGCATCCTGCCTTTGCATTGCTTCTGGCTTGCTTTGTGGTGCTGGAAGCAAGGAACCGGGATCTGCAGACTAGCCACAGTAAGGTATATTTAGCCACCATCTACAGACTTCACATGTTGCTGCTTGGCACTGTTTCTTGACACAACCCAAGTGTGAAGCATAAGAAAAACCACATGCCAAGCTGTTATGCACCTCCAGCAGCACAATAGTTTAATTGCACTGTGGTTTGTCTTAAAGACTTTAATGCTAAGTGCTAGAAATGCTTTCTTTACTATGTGGTTTGGAGCAAGGCAGAGGATAGAATGGAAAACTATCCAGTGTGAAAGACAATTAAAGAATAAGGCATGATAAGGCATGTGGTGTTGTAGTAGATACTACACCCTATGCGTTACAGCTTACCAACCTAAGATATGTCTCTCTCTTAAACAGAAGTGTATTCATTCTTCTTGTTTCTTTGATTTGATTTGGGACAATATAACTTGCAAAGTCTTCACTTTGAGTATTTCTCAAAATACTAACCTCTGCCTGCTAAGGTGAGGTGTGGAAGACATTTACAATCTCTTCCCTCTCACAGATATGTTGCTAGTTGAGCTGAGAGGCTTTTGTTCCTGCCCACTCCTCTTCACCCACAATATCTACAGCTCAAAGATGTTCTATTTTATTCGCTGCCTTTGAGCAGAGGGTGTCACTTTTCTAGCACATCAAAACCACAGATGATCTGCCTTTGGCCTGCTGGGTGAGTTGGATTATGTCTCTTTTTTCCGTCTCACCTTTCCCAAGTGCAAGATGGCGAGGATGGTACTTCAAGGTCCACAGGTCAGTGTTCTAAATAATTGAAGATTTTGCTGGTATGTATTCAGAGCTAATGAATCTAGCAGCCCAACAGGTGAGGCTGCTGCAGCTCCATGTCCCCAGGCCCAGTGAGTGGTGATGCTGAGTATATGTTTCCAGTAGGTAGACATGCACACACGCACAAGTGCACACAATACATGTATACAAGTGCACACAGCCAGCCTCACACAAGAAACAGCATTTATGTCAACACAGACAACACTAACATCCTCATCCTGTTCCCTCTTTGGCTCATCAAGATGAAAGCCTGTTAGTGGAAAATATATATGTATATATGTGTATATTCAATATGGACCCCTCCAGTAACCAGCCTTAGACAAACATCTGTCCAGTAGCTCTGGACTTCATTGTCTCCCACTTGCCTCATGCACATGCACACACACACAAGCAGGTATCTCTGGTTGCTGGTCCAGATCCATGGAACCTGATCAGTACGCAGCCCAGACCCCTGGTCTCTGCAGTAACTGATTTGGACCTGTTGCCTCTCCAGTAGCCAACTCTTAGACCTTCTAGTCTCAACAGCATTCAGCCCAGAGTTAGAGCCACTCCAATACAAGGCTCCCTTATCCTACTTGCCACTAGTCTCGCTTGATGTTTGCTAGCAATTGCACACACTAACATGCACCCAAACAGCATGCGGACACCCCAGTCTCTCCAGTTTCTGGCACCCTGGTGCACATCCCTGTGACCTGTGGTCCCATACCGTGGCTGGCACTGAGCCTCCACGCAAGCATACACGCAGGCAGAGCCCTTTCACCCAGGAAGCAGAAATGGAGATCAGTGAGAAGACAGGACAGACAGTGCTGATCAGCCCCTGCTCACACACCTCCAGCCCCTTACAATAAGGGGAATACTGGACCACCTACAGGAAAAACATCTGAGGCAGGGTCCTCAACATCTGGAGCAAGATTCCTTCTCCCAGGAATATACACCCAGATGTATTTGTCTCCCTGCCACAATAAGGGCTTCTAATGACCTTTTACATCATGAACTGAGGCTTTACAGCATGTTTGAAGAGTTTAAGTTCTCTGCTAGAAAGAGGAGAACTTAAAAATACATCATGATTTTCTTATAATAATGCTAAAATTCCAGCCATCAGCCCAAAGCATGGAGGTGGGAAGCTCTAGTTCAGTTTTTGGCCCTCTGTTTGCATTTATGACCTCGTGGAAGAACTGATAATGGTGGGCAGGTCTCATTTTCATGACCAAGGGGTAACCTCATAAACAACAAGTAATGGAAAAAAAACCCAGGCAAGTTATGTCACACGATACCTAACGCATGAGAATGAAAGCACATTCCATTGTTCATCAGTGTTTGTGAGATTGAGTCTGTTCGAATGGAAGAGAGCATAATGAGGTTCATAGGTATGGCATGGGATTATGTAGTGACTTTTGTTAGCTGTTTTCAGCGTAGGGCATTATAATTGTTTTACTGGGCTGACTGGTTGCATCTGGGAAACATGTTTCAGACATGTGATTCTGTGCTCTTGCACCAGTGCCTGTCTGCAGTAGACAACACTGACATAAGGACAAATCCTATCATCTGCCTAGCACATTATCACCTTACTACACACGTAGGTCCACTAATTTTAGACTACTCCTAGGCTGAGACACTGATCAAAAGGAGGAAGTGTCACAAAAAACAAAGTAGAATGAAGTAGCCAGATTTATGCCTTTTTACTGACCAAGCTGACTGACAAGTAGACCAATCAGAAGCTGAATGTTGATGGAAAAAAAAAATAAATGTTCCCCTACAGAAGAATGTTTTTAACATAGGTTTGTAGTCAGACTTTTTGTATCACCTTTTTTTATGAAAAACCAAGCACAAATGAATAGCTCCTTTGTAGAAAAACACCTATTGTTTTTTGTTTTAATTTGTTTATATTTTAAATACCACTGGCTCAGGAAGTCCGACAAATCCTGTTTCTCAGGAGAAGAGAGAAAAACATTGCTGACTGACAGTTTTTTGGGAGGATAAATGTTGGTGTAAATCATTCCACCCTTTTCACTAAACATTTTTTCCAGAGGCAGCTGGGCAGCTGAATGATTGCTTATCCAATTTAATCATTTTTATGCTGTCTAAGTAAAGTTCCCATTGTGCAAACATACTGCAATTCCTTTTGTTCATATCTAGGCTCTTGTCTATTGTAGGCCAGAGTCGGGAGAGGCTGGTCTTACCGGAGTTGTATTATTAGCCATGAAGACCTCATTTTCTCACTAAAGTTAAAAACTTAGAGGGCAAAAATGGCAAGAGCAATAACTTTTCCCCACAACTACTTCCTATAACTTACAAAACCGCTTTACAAAATTGGTCGAAATTATTGTTTGCTTCCCATCAAAGCACTGTAAGTGAAGGATACATGACCACTCTATGGAAACAAAGCTAGCAAGCCTGAGCAGTAGAAGGGGGACTGAGAATGTCTTAGTATGCACTAAAAAAATAATAATAATAAAAAAAAAGTTTGCTATGGAAAAGAAAACATGCATGCCTGCTAAAGGAAAGCATGAGTAATTCAATGGGGCTGCTGTTCAACAACAGTTTGTCCTGGTGAAAATATTACTTCTGTAATGCAGCCAAGGTGAATGTCAGCTTAGGTTATCTGCTGTGGAAGTGCCAGAGATGTGGGTGAGATCTTCCCAGGAAGACTTAGCAGACATGCACTTAGCTGTGAGGTCCAACGTCAAGTTTTCTTTAGTCATTTATACTGGCACCTCTTTTTGCAACATAGCCTTCATCCTGTGTAGCTTGCACACTCCCTGTGACTCATTTTACCTTCTCATTCACCCTATGAGAGAGGTATTCTTGGGAGAATATTCAGCGTAATATCCAGGGCATTTTGGTGCTCAGGTTTTTTTCTGTACAATCCACACTACAAAACATGAGACATCTTAAACTGGAATAACTCTTCAATAATCTCCCTTATGTTTTCAGGAATGAATCAGCTCTTCCTCATGCCTCCACAGAATTCTTCTCCTCCCTTCGACCTTGCTGGCCATAAAGAGCTGTGGAGTTATTTTCCATGGAAATTCAGGAAGAGAAGGAAGACAAAGCTTTTGTCTCACCAGAGGCCTGGGTTCAGTCATGCTTCTGCTTCCGTTAGCCTTAATCTGGAGTAGCTCTTTGGGAATACTGATGCACCAGATTGACAATGGCATAAGATCTCATCAAGCCATTAGTCCCATACTATTTTCAGACAGATGTAGTTACCCAACACCAAGAGGGTTACAACACCTCTAATAGTGAACAGTAATCCCACAGTAATGGCCCAGGTCCTTCCTGATCTTTAATATACACTTAAACTTTGAGTGATGTGAACCCGAGTTCCACATTGTTCCCAGATGCTGGGACATACTGTGTACAAAGGGTATATTTCCAGACAATGCTGCTAAGCTTCAGGGAAAAGATTTTCTTATATCCACATTTATTAGCTGAGCAGAAACTGCTCTTTACTGCACTGTCATCCACCTGGGAGTGCTGCCATACTAAGAAGGGAGGGAATCTTAGAAGACAAAGAATGGGAACACTAGTAGAAAAGTTAATAAAAGCTCATTATAGCTGCAGCCTGGTCAGCAGTCTTGGCATTCAGTTATTCCCTAGGAGAGACTGATGTGTAAAGATCATTTCCTGCTTTCTTATGCACTCAAAAACCTCTTCTAGTAAAGAAACTGAATATTTCTTCAATTAATTTAGTGCAGGCCAAATAGAGTGTTCAACAACGGAAATAGCATATTGCCTACATTTTGATAAAGAATTTACACTGCTACTCAAAAATACCTTTCAAAGGAAACTGGTAGAAGCTGAGCTGACTCAAAAAGTCTTTCAAAGGAGTGAGGGAGTGTGACAAAG
This sequence comes from Charadrius vociferus, assembly GCF_000708025.1. Lineage (NCBI taxonomy): Eukaryota > Metazoa > Chordata > Aves > Charadriiformes > Charadriidae > Charadrius > Charadrius vociferus. Next base: position 1,889,651 of record NW_009649951.1, read on the forward strand.
AAGAAAGGTGTTTCAGGATATTCAGCTGCTGTTCTGGTTAACCCATTTTTTCCTGGAAGGGTTTTGGCAAGATCTTCAACAGTATTGACATTAAAAAAGTATGAGGAGAGACCATTAACTTTGAAATTTCATAATAATCACTTGTCTTGTCAGGTTATACAGTTCACAGTATTGCCGTTTACTAAAAGTTCCTGTTCTGTGAGATTAAAAGAATATTCATGGCATTTTTTTCTCAAAAGGTACCTCCCATTTCCCTGTTCAGCACCCAGTCTTCTAGGAGGACTTCCTTCTCCCACAACTGCTACCCAGTTCTTTTTTCCTAACACATCCAAAAAAACCTTTTACTGATGACATTTTGTCTTGCATCTTGAAGCCTTGTACAAATGTTAATGATCTACAGCCACACTCCCAACAGGAAGATGGAGCAAATAAATGCCCAGGGTAACATGAAGGAGTCAGCTTGTGTTAGAAGATATATTCACCTGCCTATCAGACTTACTGTTGCAAAACCCACATTTCTTCTTCACCACTTATTCTCCATGCTTGAGTCTCAGGCATGTACACATCAAAAAAAAAAAAAAAAAAAGGAGTGCACAGACCAGTTCTCTGGCTTGACTCCTATTAAATTGGCATTGATCATTTTTGGGAATCATAACGAAGGCAATATTTAAAGTATGATCCAAGCTGCACACAGATTGTTGGAAGTATGTTTGCCCTGAAGCAATCCCAGTAACATATAATTTTATTAATCCTTGTTTGCTTTATAGGGGATATACTGCTTATTTTTCTTTCCTGTTCCCCAACACTTTCCAAAAAGAGCCTGAACCGTTTTATGGAAATGCTTATGAACTGCTAGAAGTTTAAGTTTTGCTGAGGTTTTTTGAGAGATGGAACGGAAGAAGAACATCGAAACATAAAGACAAGTACTCTTCAGACAGCCGGAGAAAATAACAAGGTCTGTTCAAAGTCTGTAATTAATCTAGGACCTAGAGAGAGGCCTTTCACTCTGTAAAAGTGCATTGGGTCAAACATGGTACAGTAAGTATCTGTCACACCGATGCACCAGCATGCATCAGATAAAATGTTTAAATCTGCACTAGTCATTTTATATAATAGAAAAAATGTTGTTCTAATAGAAGACTGTCAGAGGATCAGTTCCTGCTGCTTGGAAAATAAACGCTTCTGCATTCATGAACCGGCAGGAGGCCATTAACCTATGACAATATTCTATTCCATGGGCATTAGCTCTTAATTATAAATCGTTTTAAAATGTTCTGTCAAATTAGTGATTATACTAAAACTATTTTGCTAGAAATAAAGGGTTTATTAAGGATTTTTATGATCAACAGACCCCTACAGTGTGTCTGTAACATTCTGTTTTCATAGAATGAGGCTACAGTGGCAAAAAACGTGATCTAGCAACACCAGGACATGGGAGAAATACACTCCTTGTCTCTCCCACAGCTACTTTTTGTGACTTCCCACAATTTATCACCGTATTAAGCCTTACCACCTTATAACATACTACACGTGTATATCTGTTTAGTACCTCTATCTGTAAAAAGACCCTCTTTTTGAGGATACTGTGCCATTCTTAACTGACATGTGCTGAAGCTTGCTTGGTAGGTTAGTGGCGGTAAATGTATTTGTGTTTTTATTTCGCCCCTTCAGCAACAGAACAGAGCAAATCCTTCTACCTAAGTTTTCATTAATAATAAACTCAGTTTTACAGTAATATCTCAGAAAAGAAGAAGAATTAGCAGATACCAGTAAATTAAATATTAATATTTTGTTGGTCTAGGTTATTTCCAGGCTTGAAAAATAAAAGCAGAATATTAATAGTAGTTACAGTTCTAAATATGATCCAGTGCTCACAACCCTTTTCTATGTGACCTCTCAGTTAAAAAAGGCAAAACCTAAAGACCACAGCCTCTGGATACCTCTCAACAAGCACCGTAGACTAAGATGGTTTGCAGTTACAGTTGAGCATCTATAAAAAGGAACATTGAGCAAGAACCAATTTCAGTGGAACCTCCCTTGAGTCACTAAGGCATGTGTTAACAAGCCAAAAAATTTCAACACGTGCAAGATAACAATTTTAGAATAGTAAATCTGACTCAAAGCTCTGAAGCTAGGAAATTGCACATCTCCTAACTACAGTCCACTGTCAGAAAGACGCACATATGGTCTTCCGCCGGGAGGCCCTGCAACAGTTGGACAACTTATATACCCTTCATGCATACCTGGAAACTTTCATGCTTGGCTAACCATGAGATTTTTCAACAAATGTATATTTTTAAAGAGAAAAAAATGGCTGGAACATTATCAGCTATCTAAAGACAGTCTTGTAAATCTGTCCATGTAAAGGGTCTGTTGCTACCATCAACTGTGAGATTAAAGCTTTGATGCATTTGTTACAGCCATTCTGAACCTGGTAAAGCTAAAATCTCATCTAAAAACTGCATTAAAATTGGTATGATCCAACCCTAAAGTAGCCTCTGCTTATACAGTACTATTTACATTTGCTTTATCTCTAATTAGACATCAGCAGCAAAAGAAAACCTGAGGAAAATGTGGGCCAAAAATGGGGTAGGGGACCTGATGATAAAGGACATGGAAAAAGCAAGTGTACTTAACACCTCTTTCACTTCAGTGTTTATTGGTGAGACTAGTCTTCAGGAACCCCAGGCCCCTGAGACTGTGGAAAAGGTCTCAAGGGGAGGTAGCTGTACCCTAGGTGAAAGAGGATCTGGTTAGGGAGCACTTAAACAAACTGGACCTATACACGTGCATTGTCCCTGGTGATATGTAACCACGAGCACTGAGGGAGCTGGCCCATGTCATGCAAGGCTGCTTTCAGTTATCTTGGAAATGTTGTGATGACTGGGGTAGTCTCCTGATGACTGGCAGACAGCAAATGTCACTCTCCATGAAAGGTAGCAAGGAGGACCTAGGGAAGAAAGTGCTGGTAAACTCTCACATCAATCCCTATGAAGGAGTTGGAGTGAATAATCCTGGAAACCATTTCCAAACTCATGAAGGACAAAGTCAGTTGGAGTAGTCAGTATGAAATGCTGATGACACAAAACTGGGAGGAGTGGCTGACACGCCAGAAGGCTGTGCCGCCATACAGCGAGACCTGGACAGGCTGGAGAGTTGGGCGGAGAGAAACCTGATGAAATTCAACAAGGGTAAGTGTAGGGTGCTGCATCTGGGAGGAATAACCCCATGCACCAGTACAGGTTGGGGGCTGACCTCCTGGAGAGCAGCTCTGTGGAGAGGGACCTGGGAGTCCTGGTGGACAACAGGATGACCATGAGCCAGCAATGTGCCCTGGCGGCCAAGAAGGCGAATGGCATCCTGGGGTGCATCAAGAAGAGTGTGGCCAGTAGGTCAAGGGAGGTCATCCTCCCCCTCTACTCTGCCCTGGTGAGGCCGCATCTGGAGTACTGCATCCAGTTCTGGGCTCCCCAGTTCAAGAAGGACAGGGAACTGCTGGAGAGGGTCCAGCAAAGGGCAACAAAGATGATTAGGGGATTGGAACATCTCTCATATGGAGAAAGGCTTAGGGACTTGGGTCTCTTTAGTAGAGAAAAGAAGATTGAGGAGGCATAAACTTGAACATAGGAAGTTCCATCTTAACATGAGAAGGAATTTCTTTACTCTGAGGTTAGTGGAGCACTGGAACAGGCTGTCCAGAGAGGTGGTGGAGTCTCCCACTCTGGAGACATTCAAAACCCGCCTGGACGCTGTCCTGTGCAACCTGTTGTAGGTGACCCTGCTCTGGCAGGGGGGGTTGGACTAGATGATCTCCAGAGGTCCCTTCCAACCCTAACCATTCTGTGATTCTGTAATTCACAAAAACAAATTCCCAGCAGCCTTCTGCAATTAAGTGACTGGCATGACGGATGAGGAGAGAGCAGTAAAAGTCATTTACCTCCACTTCAGTAAGGCTTTTGACACTGTTATTTTTCTCTTAACATCCTCATAGACATGTTGATGATGTAAGTGGATAGTGAGGTAGATTAGGAACCAGCTGAATGGCCAGTCCCAGAGGATTGTGATGAGTGGCACAAAGTCCAGCTGGAGGCCAATACCAATTGTGCACCCCAGGGATCAATAGTGGAACCAGTACTGTTTGACATCTTCATTAATGACCTGGATGATGGGACAGACTTCAGCAAGTTTTCAGATGGGGAGAAGCTTATTCATCAAAGGGTCCTGCTGTGATCCAGGGGAACCTGGACAGGCTGGAGAAATGGGCAGACAGGAACTTCATGCAACTGAAAGAGGGGAAGTGCTGTACTTAGGAAGTCCTGTACTTATGGAGAAACAACTCCAGACACCAGTGTACACTGAGGGCTCACAGGCTGAAGAGGAAGCCCTAGGGAGTCCTGATGGACAGCAAGCTGACCGTGAGGCAGCAACATGCTCCTGCAACAAAGGCAGCCAACATCCTCCTAGGCTGCACTAAGAAGAGCATTGCCAGCAAGTCAAGAGAGGTGAACCTTTCCCTCTCCTCAGCCTTTGTGAGACACACCTGGGGTGCTGGGTCCAGTGCGGGGCTCCCAAGTACAGGAGGGACATAGGCATAATGGATTGAGTGCATCAAAGGGCCACCAAGGTGGTTAATGAACGAGAGCATCTTTCATATGAGGAGAGGCTAATGGGTAGTGTTCATCCTGGAGAAAAAAAATGCTCTGGAGGATCTTTTACATGTTTACCAAATGGGACGGGATGAAGAAGAGGCAGCCAAAGTACACTGCGGGGGGGGCAAGAAGTTGGATGGGGTTACAGCTGGGACAGCTGACCAGAATTGGTCAAAGTGATATTCCATGCCTTATGTAGCAGGAGTCCTATATAATGCAGTCTCTCTCCTTCTCACTTCCACAGCCTCGGTCTTCACTATGAGGACTGTCATTTCATACTACCCAGCAGCTTGCCTAACAATCATAACCAGTACAATCATCAGCTTTTGACTGGAAGAAGCTCAGAAGTGTCTTGGACAAGCAGCTATTTTAAAGGAAGTGCTGCCAGAGCTTGTGCTGTCCAGTATCTAACTCCACTTACCTCCATCAGTTCTGCCATTTCAGAAGGCTGCTGTTAGGCACTGTTAACTAAACAGTGGCACAGTGTTAGGCACTGTGTAACTAAACAGATACGAAGTGGCTGTGTCCTCATTGGCAGTTTCAGTTACAACAGTACGAGGAAGCCATATTGCTGAGAATTAGATTGGCCAGATCAGCCCACTCCCTATTCTTGACTTGAGAAAGATCAGACACTGCATGGAGCAAGAGTCCCTGAAATACAAGCTTCCTCCTTTTCAATTGCACAACGTTGGTCATTTCTACAGGTCAAAAGGGCTCATGTGTTCATCCTTTGTGGTTGTCTTTCAACTGCAATAACATCTTCTCATCCAATTGTACCAGAAATGATACAGTTTTCCTGGACTTTAGTAAAGCCTTTGACACAGTTTCCGGCAGCATTCTCCTGGAGAAAATGACTATTCATGGCTTGGATGAGCATATGCTTCACTAAATGTAAAACCGAGTGGATGGCTGGGCCCAAACAGTTGTGGTGAATGGAGTTAAATCCAGTTGGCATCCGGTCACAAGCTGTGTTCCCCAGGGCTCAGTATTGGGGCTGGTTCTCTTTAATATCTGTATCAATGATCTGCATGAGGGGAGCGAGTGCACCCTCAGCAAGTTTGCAGACGACACCAAGTTGAGTGGGAGTGTTGGTCTGCTTGAGGGTAGAAAGTCTCCACAGAGGGATCTGGACAGTCTGGATTGATGGACCGAGGCTAACGGTATGACGTTCAGCAAGGCCAAGTGTCCGGTCCTGCACTTGGGTCACAACAACCCCATTCAATGCTACAGGCCTGGGGAAGAGTGGCTGGAAAGTTGCCTGGTGGAAAAGGACCTGGAGGTGTTGGTCAACAGCTAGCTGAATGTAAGCCTGGAGTGTGCCCAGGTGGCCAAGAAGGTCAATAGCATTCTGGCTTGTATCAGAAATAGTGCAGCTAACAGGACTAGGGAAGTGATCATTCCCTTGTACTTGGCACTGGTGAGGCTGCACTTCAAGTACTGTGTTCAGTTTTGGGCCCCACACTACAAGAAAGACATACAGATGCTGAAGCACATCCAAAGAAGAGCAACAAAGCTAGTGAAGGGTCAAGAGCACAAGTCTTATGAGGAGCAGGTGAGGGAACTGGGGTTGTTTAGCCTGGGAAAAGGAGGCTGAGGGGAGACTTTATCGTTCTCTACAACTACCTGAAAGGAGGTTGTGGTGAGGTGGGTGTCAGTCTCTTCTCCAAAGCAGCAAGTGATGGGACAAAAGGAAACAGCCTCAAGTTGCACCAGGGAAGGTTTAGATTGGATATTAGGAAAATATTGTTCACTGAAAGGGTTGTCAAGCACTGGAACAGGCTGCCCAGGGAAGAGGTTGATTCACCATCCCTGCGGGTATTTAAAAGAGGTGTGGGGACTTAGGGACATGTTTTAGTGGTGGACTTGGCAGTGTTAGGTCAACGGTTGGACTCTGTGATCTTACAGGTCTTTTCCAACCTAAATTATTCTATGGTTCTATGAAAAATGACTGGATTATGTGGACCTTTGTATTTAATGTAGCCTTTAGCAGACTTTGCAGTGAACACAATTGCAGCTCTATAACAGAAGATTTTTATGCTGCCTTGGATTTCAGAGAAAACACACTCTGCTTGCCTCCTTCAAGCATAAACATATGAAAGCACATGTGCAATTCACAGTCACCTTCAAAGTTTGTCACCAAGTTTTTAGAGCCCTGGCCAAGTACAACACTGCCAATCCTTTTCAATGAATAAGAATACTACATTTTTACATGTGGGTCCAGATAAAGTTGGTCTTTTGATTTTAATACCACTTTCTCAATAAATTGAAATACCTTGACTTACTGTCCTCATCTTCAAACTACAAGTTGTCCCTTACTGCCTTTTAAAATAGTGTTTCAATATATAATTCTAAGCAATACCCTAAATACCAACCGAAAATTCAGGGAAGTGGTCCTACACCTTCTGCAAGCACTTGAAAACACTACGCCTTTGTTTTACTCCTGCTGGTGTGAATCATGGCCTTACCTTTAAATGCTCTGGCTTTTGTCACTCTAGGCCTCAGTCGCTGCTATTGTCACTGTAATTTTGTCAGAGAATTATCAGAGTGACACAGAATGGGCAGCAATACTCAGCACAGCAGTGTAATCTTCCACATCATCCTAACACTGTCTGGCCTGGCTGTACTAAAGCACATAGCTCTAAGACAGGCAGCAGTGGAAATGTAATTTGCGAAGAATTATTAGAAAGCAGAGAGCCCCTAACAAGATGAGTAATTCAGAAGTCGTGATGCCAATCCTATTTCTCCCAGTAGTATCTTTGGCAGCCAACTGGTTTCTGTCTCTCTCCAGCCACCCCCCGCCCCTACTTTTCTGTGTTCAAAGGGTTAACAACAAACCAGGCTGAAGTGGCATGTTTTACCATGTCTTCTGCATGACTGATACTGCAATCGATCTGCAGCGGTTCATTTTCTCTCTGGAATCTCTGCCTACTGAGAACAAATACAAACACATGTGGAACCAATAGGAAGCAGACCAAGGGGTTTAAGAGTGCGTACCAACCTATGTCAGAAAGTTCTCACTTAACAGATGGGGCAATTAATAAAACAGTCAAGTGGTACGACTGCGTCAAGGTGCCTTTAAGTGCTAACAATCCTCTTTTGTCTTACTACTGTAGTGTACAGATGGATTCCAACTGAGAATAAGCACTGCATTGTGCCCATGTTTGCCGTCGTACAGTGTCACAGTATTTATAGGGTGCCAGGTGTCCAATGCCTTTTATTTTAAAGACAAATAGGAAACTGGTTCCCTCCCTTCTAATTCCCCCCTGCTCTAGCATTTCAAGTGATGAAGTGATCACTAGTTGGGGTAGAATTAAACTCTGCAAGTAAATCAGCCTTTTTATCAATTTGTAAAGGAAGGATTTGCCATAAAATAATGCTAACACAATGCAGCCTCAGTTAATGTGCATCTTTACTGTACTGATCTTACACAGGAAAGCACTTTACAGGGCACTGCATACCCTGTCGTATGCCTCGTTACATCATATGTTGAAACCTCTCATCTTCAGTATGAAATATAAAAGTCTGGCTATTTAAGACTTTGAGGGACTTTACTAATTTGGGTGTCCTGACCAAATACCACTGTCCTCCTCTATGTCTGTGTCACGTCTTTGTTCCCCTTTTGTCTTTCTTTCTTTCCTTCCCATTATCTCCCTTCTCAACTTTGCATACCACAGTTGGCACAGGACAACTCTCATCCTTGGAGATGGCTGTTCTCAGTTAAGCCCAAACAATTGTGGTCTCCTTTTAGATGAAAATGCTTTAAAAATGCTCTTAGGCTTAAAAAAAAAGTATAATAATTATTGGTTTGGTTTTTTTCCGTACGTCACCAGACTTTACTTTTCAGTCCAGGGCAGAAATAGAGCAGTGAAGGTGAGGTTTTTTCCTCAGGATCACTGACTTACAGACCTACACAGACCGGCCGCCAGCTCTTGTGCAAGCAGGGCACTAGAAGGGCATTCAGCAAGGCTCTTGATGTGCAGGCATTCTAATGATCTTTTGAATTTTACTTTGTCCCTGCATTTAATCACTAAATGGAGGAGCAGAGACAAAAAGCAAAAAGGCACCACTGCAAGCTATTGGGGTGTTCTGGTTCTCTTGTTGCAGTGTGTAGTTGATTATGTCAGCTTCACATTATTGCTTTGTCATACTATGCTGCATAACTAATAATCTGTGAGATGTATGTTATTGTTATTATTATTGTTACTGGTTTTATACATACATCAGAAAAAATAGAAGACTGATTTGTGTCTCAGAGCAGATCGGAATGAGCAACCCTTCATCAGCTTCAGAAATATTCTGCTGACGGTAAAGTTGAAAAAAAGGAGGGCAAAAAATTGTTTATTTTGGTCTTTATTTCTCCTTTATTTTATACATACAAAGGCATGGCCTCGAACTATTTTTCACTCTGGTGAGTAAGGTTTGCAGGATCAAGTTCTGGCTATTACAAATGTAATGAGCCTGTCAACTCACCAAAAATTGATGGAGTTGCCCCCACCTATTTGTGAAATCATTAAATTAAATGCCACTCACAGAGAAATCTCTTCACTATGACGAACAATGACTACCTACATGCAGTTTCTCCCATTGATATTTGTTCCAATTTCAAACACAATTCACTGTTGGTTTTCCTTCACTTTTTTGTTTTCCCTCAGCCTATATGCCAGTTCAGTATCAGTTCACCAGGAGAAGAATCTCTTGACTATAGACAAGTCTTTAAATTAAGGCTGGAGAACGTTTGTAGGAGACCTGTGTTTGACCAAAATGAACAAAAATGGCTGTAAATTTAAAGACCAATTATTTGCAATAAATTAATTGCAAATATTCATAAGCTTGAATCTGGAGCAAAAACTAAGTCTAAGGAAATGCAGCATAATGTAAAGAAGCTTCACCCAGCCCTAACCAAATTGAGCCCTACAGCTGCACTAGTGCCAGCTCCTCGAGGTAGCAAGCTTGGCAGGCATCCCCCAAACTACTGCGACCTTACCTGTGTGGAGTGAGAGCAGCATGTTGCTATGCTCAGCAGTGTGCTCTACCTGCCCACGCCTTTGTTGTGGGCTGCAGAGCATGCAGACAAATTGAGGTAGTCCTGCTGCTGTGTCTACAATATGTCATCGTTGTCCAAACATACACTAGCCACTTGCAGTAAAAAGGAGTAACAATGGTAGAGGAAGGACTACCATTCAACATTTCAGAACAAAAATGACACCATCCGTTCCTCCTGTGGGATTTTTATCATCCTTGTCATGACTAAGGTCTGGCACTAATGAAGCTGTAGGGCTCAGATGGGTTAGGGCTGGCTGGTTCTTTGCCTCATGCTGCATATCCATTTTTTATAGATTAAGACATCACATATAAAGGAGAAATAGTCATACTAGAGTTTGACTAGATTGTCATCATACCCTGTAACCCACCCAGAACACCTAGTGCATCTGCCTACAATTAAGGGAATAAATGTCTCCAGTGATCCATGGATGTATAGACACCTCATCTGCACAGAAAGAAAGGAACTGTAGACACAGCACATGTCAGACAATTCTTTCCAAGTTGTACCATACTGTGGCAATATACAAATATCCAAGTGGGTGATGTGTTCCAGCAATTTCCATAAAGCTCAAACTGTTGACTGTCCTCAGCATTTTCTTCTACACCTTTCAACTTATTGATGCCATTTTTGCAGCATATTAGCTCTTGTACAGCTGGCAGGTCTTCAGTAGGTGAAAAACACGTAACTGCAGAAAAAAACCCGGTCTACACAAGCACAACTTCTCCTTTGCATTGGGTCTACCACTGTGAGGCAACACAAATGTTCTTATTTCTGACCAATGAACAGAAACTCAACTTTCTCATTGCTATTTGAGTTTGCTGCCAAAATTGATTACGCTCCTTGCTGGAACCACTCTTGATATTTAGCAACTGCTGCTGCAAATATGCCAGATAGTATTGCAGACCAACACAACGCTGACATTATAAACTTCTTTTTAGTTCAGGAGCCTTTTTTAGTAGCAGAAACTCTTTTATAATTGAACAAATAAAACCAAAATTACTGGTATTTTATTTCTTATCCCAAGGTTATTGGAAGCTTCTTTCCATTTCTTAATCTATATATTTATAGCAACCAGACCTAGAAATCATAACACTCCTATTTCTTTTATTCCACCAATAATCAATGAATTCAGGTTGAAACAGAACAGAAAACCAAGTTCTGCAGATTTTCCCATGTCCTGCACAGAGCTCCTTCAGAGACAAGATAGCTGATTCACACCTTTACTACCACACTCTTTGTCATCATTTACATGTTTTGCATCCCCCCTTTTTAAGACCTAGCTGCAATTTACCTCCGCAATTTCAGAAGTTGCTTGAAGACAAGCAGGTATACTTATACCTAAGCCCACTAGGAAGCGAGAAGAAAAAAAGCAAATTCCACTTCCCAGTTTTGAAAATCCTTCGAATACAGTCTGATTCAGCAGTCCCCTCCTGACACACCTTACCTGCTTGGCTGCTGTATAAATAGCTAAATTAGTTGTCTGGTTGCCCATATAGACATATAAAACTCATAAATTTCTTCAGACTGCTTTGCAGGAGGAAAGCATCAGAGACAGCAGAGAAGGCTTTCAGGTTGGAGGATTGCAGTCACATAAAGAGCTCCCTCACTTTCCTCCATCTTAGGAGCGACCAGGACTCAGCACAGCACTAAGAGTTTCAGAGAGTGGCTTGGGAGGAGACGTTGCCCAGGCAGCTGGGGAACATGCTTGTTCAGCACACCCACGCTGCAGCTTTGGCCAGCTGGACTTGCATACAATGCCCCACGGAGATTAAAGCCAACCTTCTGCATGACACTAGGATGGCACTAGTGGGACAAAAACACCTGGTCTGCCTTGCGGTTTGAGCTGTAACGGACCAAATAAGCAGAAGGACATCTGCATTGCCTGGTGATAGTGAAGAGGGATCTAGTCAAATCAAGCTAATGTAGCAACTAATGCCAATACGGTGTACTAGAAATGAACCCCAATGGGCCGAGCACATACAGACGGGTGGTTTCAGTTCCATGCATACTAAAGCGTGGCTGATGCACAGCCTACCAGAAAGCAAATATGTGTATAATGCATCTGTTATATTAAGCCCCAGTTATGTATTAAGCAATCACACCCTCTCCCCATCCCTCCCCCCACTTACCCATGCAACACACTAATCTAACAGCAAATATTTTAATAAAAGACTCCTTTGGTTTTGTATCATGCTATTGTTTTGGGAAAACAAGTTTATAGTTTTTGTAATGTCCATCTTCCCTTTCCCCAAACACACTGTTTCCTGCCAATCATGCAGGAACACAGAGTGCCAGGCACTTTGACAGGATGTTTGTTTGCTGCAGCCGCTAGCCAAGTTGCAAGTCTCAGCACTTAAACCAAATATCCAAGCATAAGAAAATGTCTTGAACAATTATTTTAACATTAATAGGATTGTTTACACTCTAAAACAGTAACAGATTATTCCCAAGTGAGGAAAAGTTGCTGGTGAACCCATAACCTTCGACAGTTTTCATAGTCTAATAGTTCTGCAGAGCAGGTATGAGACAACTTACAACATTCTCTTAAAACACAAGTAGATCTTTTCAGTATTGTCAGTAAAGTTACAGATAATACCAGCATTCCCCAGGCTGAGAGGCCTGAAGACTATTTTAACATTTTTTTGCAAAAAGTCATGTAGAATCATCCCTAGTTAACATTCCAGAGGCATGCTTCTACAGTGATTACAAAGCATCATTATTTCAGGACATCAAATATTGATGTAACACTGTGAGATATAGTGGGAAGGCAATCAGAATGGCCTGCCATGAATCTCAGTAGCTCGTTATGCATTTTCTATGTGCCACTCCATACTCTGCTGTTAACCTGCTCTTGTATCTTCTAGATAAAAAACAGCTGGGACATGTTTGGATACCTGTGGCAGAAGAGGCTGGGTCACTTTACACAAAATGGTGGTAGTTGTGCCTGTTTGGACAGAAGAAAGTAAGAACCTTAAGACAGATGAGATCCTGGCAACAGCTTAAGCAGAGGTTTGTGTAGTATTATTACTCTGTATTAACTATAAAACCACCCAGGAAGGAGCATTAATTCAGAATGTAACTAAAGGTTCACACTGGTCACAGGATAGAGAATTTGTCTCTTCATAGGCTTATTTCTCTCTCTGTCGATCCGTTCTTAATGTTGGAAAGTTTCTGTTTATTTTCCTCGCAATATGCTATGCCTCCTTACATATCACAGGTATTGCAGCGAATGGGCTCAGACTCAGGGTGGTATTTGTTTTCTCAGATAGGGTGAAAATGAAATATGTGACAACAACTAAGTTAAGGTTTGAGGCAGGACTTAAAAAAGCTACACATTCTTAAAGATACATTTCAGAATTCCTCAAGATTCCATTTAAGGTAAGAAAGCGTCACACTAGATACCAATTTTGGGACACATGCAGTGAAGTCACCCAGCTGCACAGCTCTGAGTGATGGAGTGTCTCCATTCCCAAACTGAAGATTGCTTACCTCCTAGGCACATACATCGGTCTTAGTTTTCCAGGTTGCATCATTTCTCAAAACAATCAGCTGCATTACCCCTCAACATCTTGCTATGTCTGGACTTGCGAGTAATACAAGAAAAAGTATGGCTTTTGAGAAGCCTTCAGAGTGGGGCTTTCCTGAGTTGTTGACTTGCACATACCCGGAATGGGCCAATAACTGAGCCCGAAGACATCAATCAATACCATATTGGCCCAGGAACTGAAAGGATAGTCAACCTCAATAGCCAGTGTTGATTGGGTTTTTTCTGCTATTGACTGACTAGTCAAGTTGACTTCCCAGAGATTTAATTCTGAATGAGCAAGAAAAATAATCTGTGTAAACAGACACATACCTGTGTCACAGTTTAATTAGCCAGCCCCCGCAGCGGTCTCTTCTCTGTCTGAGACCAGTGCATATTCATTCTCCACAGCCTCTGCTCTCTACACGTCCAACATAAAAGCCTGATCTTTCATCCCAACAGCCTCAATGGACTGAGGCCAAAGACACCCCTCACGTCCACGTTATGATTTGCAGCTTCTCCAAATAACTGTGCTAATCACATATAAGGAAATTATCTATGTCCTCAATTAATCTTATAGAAATAAGGTCCTGTGTTTAAGGACCTTCCAAGGACTCAGAAGAGGTAAAGTTTCTTTTTCTGCTAACAGTTTCCTGTTATGTCGTAGGGTTTATTACTTTGTCTCACTGGCTGTATCCGGACCGAGTGGATGATGTCACATCATGGTCCAGTCATGGTCCTGTGCTCACATGTCATGGTCCTGTGCTCACAGCTGCCAGGGCTGGGGACATGGCCAAAGTACTGCTTGGGCCTATACCTTTCAGCAGAAATCTAGACACAGAATAGTGCTACCCTGGTTCTGGGTCTTCACTTGAATATGGAGCTGGAATGATGTCGTAGTATACCTGGGAAACTCTCCTAGATGCACCAGGCTAGATATGGCTTTGCCATAATTATTCATTTGTAGAAAGATGGTAAAGTATTTGTTTCCTTCAGCACTTAGACTCTTTAGATGTAGAGGGTTTTTTTTTTCAGATAGTGAGGAGCTGCAAAGTTTTGTAAACAGAGGTTATGTGTTTTCGTAATATGTACTTGCTGTATCTTCTGTCTGGGCTCAGGCTTTTGACATACCATAAATACAAAATGCTGAAGATGACACGTACTTACCGTGCAGCTGTGAAAGGCTTTACTCGAGATCAGAACATGCTCTAGGCTGATCATTTTCACTGCCCTGTATAAAGGCAGCCTTTCCTACCAGCCATTCTTCCACAGCAAAACCTGGACAATAACAAATGCAAAGAGAGGACATGCAAAGGAGGATAATACAATTATGTGAAGAAATAAATCCAGCTTACTTTAGGTAATAAAGGTTTGGGTTTGTTTCTGTTCCATGCTGTATTTTAGCACTTAGGCACTGTGATGACCGACTATCTATATAAAACAGATATATCAGCTGGATTGAACAGGCAGCTTCCCCTCACCCCCACCCCCTCGGCTGTAACTATCCATGAATACTATGACAAGACCTTGAGGAATTTTCTTGTTCAAGACCCTAGAGTTCACTGACCATATTGTTGTACCCAGGCATGTTAAAGCATGGATCCCAAAAAACGCATGGGAGGGGTACTTTTTCACAGTTGCATGGAAAATATATTTTCAGAACAAAAAGCATGAGAAATCATAACACAGGCGTTAGTTAGAGTTGAAAGGAAAGTACAAGCAAAATTTAAATTGTGGGTCTGAAATCTCATTTTTAAAATATGTTCACACAGCTATTAGCTGCAAACAACAAAAGAAACACTTTTCTTTTTTTTAACAATAAGAAGCAGGCTTCACCAAAAAATAGGGAGAAAGAAAAAAAAGAGAAATTAATGAAACCAGGGGTTAAGTGAATTTAGTTTTGTTCCTTACATAAGTTTTGGTGTTGTAAAATATGGCACGTTTTGTACTGTATGTTCCCTCAGAAAGCCAAACAGAAACTTGTCATCATGGTTTTGAGAGCACAAGGCCTCTCCTTTCTCATGTTTCAACTAAACAGTCTCCACTTGGGCTGAGGAACATATCATATATCATAAATCACTCTCTGATAGATATTTGGCAGCTAGTCAGCACCCCAGGCTATGCAATGTACAGTTGGAACATTTTTAAGGTGGAATCTAGATTTTGTAACTTAAAGACTTAATAGCATCTCAAAACATTTTACTACTTCCTGATACAAAAAAAAAAAAAAAAAAAAGCCAAGAAAGCAGAATTCTCCATATGGTTTTAGGTTCTGAATAATGCATGCATATATACACACATGCATACATAGATACAATAAGCCATGGAACTGTAAACCTGCAGGGTTTATTCAAGAAAATTAAAGAGAAAAATAAATTTAGGAGAATGGTTACAGCTAACCCTTATTGCAATGAAATAGCAAAGAAGTACTGGAATCTATATTTCGTCTGTTAAAGATCTTAACTCTTTCATTGCCTTGGAAGACAAGGGGTTTTAGATACCCAAGCACATGTAGTCCAGACTCCGGTGGTTTTGGTAAGAAGATTTCATTCAGTTTTTTGTCTCGTCAGTTATTGATGAAATACAGCGCATGCATAAGGAAGAGAGAGTGCTGATGAGAAAAAATGGCATTAAGTAGAGTACACAAATGATGGTAATTAACCCCTTCATCTCAGTGTGTCATTGGTCAACTCAGGAAGGTATCCTTTATCATAATTTCAGGGCAGCAGCAGCTGCTAGGAAGTGTGTGCTGACTGACAAGGTTATGCGAGAACTGTTTTCCTGAATTTATGCAGTCTGTCATGGGACACTTACGGGTTAACTTTATGTTTTTGGGACGTGTCGTAGTGTTCTCAATGTACTTAGACCGAGCAGTTCTTAGAAGGATGAAATGGAAACAGGAGGAATTGCAAAGCATGTGGTATGGGGGTTGGATTGGAAGAAGCAGAGATGCATGAGGAACAAAAGAAAGCTGCTGCACAAAATCCAGAGCAAGTTAAATTGAAATTAGGTATTTACTGAGTTTTCTGAAGAATGAAGTGTGACATTCTAAGTATTTTTTTTTTATTTAAGCTCTAATCTTACTAACATTTGAGAATGCAAACAAAATTACACTTAAAAACATGATTTTGCTTAAACTGGATTATGCCACTTTTGTTTAATTTATGCACTGTTTTTGCAATGGTTTATTTTATTTAAAATGAGACTATGAAAACCTATAACTCAGTCAGTGCTTTGCCTTAGTCAGACAGGTTATTCATGCTGAAAAACTATAGCATTTATGCTTAAATCCAACCATGACTTGATTATCAAATTTAGAACCGAGGACAAACAATCCATAGCCTTCTGATCTTGAAATGCTGAAAATTTAGGCAAACATTCTGCATATTAACCTCTCTCTCTGAAGTTTTCTAAAGCTAAGTGCATAAAATTTGACAGGCAATATCACATTGCACATTTCCAAAATGGTCAGTACAATGACATGGAACAGAGATGGTCTTCCTTGTTATTTGCATGTTTTGTAGCTTCACTCATCATCCGAATATCAGTAGAGGACTCTGCAAAGTAGCTGATACAATGCATCAGCTAAAATACATTTTCTCTGCTCTTTATGAAAACAGTCCTCTGAGTGGGCAGCAGGCTATTTAAAACATGAAGAAATGAGAAGCTAAGTTCTGTCCTTGCTGCTCCTTCAACTCACAGTCTAAATGATTAACATCCTGTTTATATAGATGCATATGCCTACTCAGACATGTTACAATAACATGCTACAAAGGTCATATAGTGGTTTCTATTCTAACCTTCTTTTCCTGTGTCTCTGAATTTCAGTTTTTCACTTTTCGCTCTTGGAAAAGACTGCAGAACTTTGAGGTCTTGGTCTATACCTGGAGGAGACTATTTATTTATTACTTAGCAGGTCAAGCACCTCATGCTCAGCCCTTGTGGACCTCAGGATTTCCTACAAAGCATTTCTTGTTGTATAAATACATATGTGCATGTTTATAAACTATGTTGTACTCTCTGAGAACTAAGATAAGGTTAAAAAAAAAGGTGCAGTCCACAGATGTGTCTATGCTTTACAACCAGGCTCCCAACATTCCTCTTAATAATTTGTGAATATACGTATCTAAATGAAATATTAATTTAATCTATATTATTAATGAATTAATGACTATCATAGCTGCAATACAATAAAAAGGTATAACCAAATAGGCAACGGTATTGCAAGCAGTATTAAACCTGATAGTCTGGCCCAAAATGCCATAAAAATCAACATCATTAATCCTGTAGTTTGCAGAATAATTTGAACACACACCAAAAACCTTTTCCTTTCCACCTTTTCAACAGTTAAGGAGACCATGTTCTCCCAAATGCTTCAGCTACGTGTTTGCTTTCATGTCTGGGTATTAATGAATTAGTGCATTACACAAATAATTTTAAGAAGGATTCACACTCTGTCCTTCTCGTATGCAAACTCTGTGCATGAAACTGCTAGAACCTAAAACCCACAAAGACTGATAGAGCTTTTCTGGTGTTGGCCAGTGATGAAAGACGGCAGTATCCTCACTACTAGACTTGTTGCCTTGGTCTCCCTAATGGCCCCTTGTTTCTGCAAGCGCTCCCTCAAGTTGCTGTTAAGAAGGGAGATCAAATGCAGAACTGATGGTATATTAGCAGACATCACCAGATCAACAAGAGGGCATAAAATGGTTCAAGATGGACAATGAGATTTTGAACAGCAGTAAAGACTCTAAGGGTTATACCAACCTATACCATAGTTTGGACCTCTTGTTAACCCTTATTACATGGAATAAAAGGATTTATTTGTTTTTATCTGACACAATAATGCTTTTTAGTGATTTTACTAACAATAAGTAGAGTTAGACCACCACTGTTGTGCCGACTGCATATCAAATGAAGGCCCAACTTCACAGTTGTCTTAGGGGGCTCTGAAACAAATCACTGGTAAATCATGTATTGATGGAAAGGAAAAGATAAGTCTACAAACTCAAGGATGAAAACTGTTGTAGTAACTGAATTGCGTACCCCCAGGAACTTTTATATTTTGTTCTAACAATGCCTATCAGGTGCAAAAATGGAGAAAGAAGCTCATAAAGCAAGCATTTCAAAATGTCTTGTTAGTATTAATGTAAATAAAGATTTGCTAAAATTTCAGATGCCGCAGATATTGTTTTCCTCACTTAACAAAAAAAAACCAAAAAAAACCAAAAAAAACCCAAAAACAAGCTAAGTAAATCCCCACTACATCTAGGGAAACCAGCAAACTGTTCTTCAGGAATGGGTTTAGATAGAAAGTTAGATTTTCTTCCTCTTGGTAGATGACACTGACACACTTCAGTAAGTCAGAACACAGCCTGACTGTACTCTTCACAACTGGATGGTACAGGACTGTGTCTACCTTTGTTTTCCCATGTCTTGACAGGATAGGATGGGTAGTCAAAAATGGGGTGTAACAAGTTCTAGTCCTGGCAGTGTCAAGGCACTACATGTCTTCTGAAGGCGACCTTTGCAGGGCTGGGATTTTCAGAAGACATATTACCTCATATATTATTGACCTTAGCATGATTTGTGCAAGCAAGTGGTTGTTAAGACCTGACCTATAAAGGAATAGCAAAAGGAAGATACAATAGTAATGTATGATAGTACATTTCCATACCTCACATTAGTACTGGATAGGAATAAAACGTGGTAACATGGATTTATGTCAATATGTCTGTCTTAGCATTGACATTGAGGTTCCGTAAATTAACCTAGAACATGTTATTGCTAGAACTTCACTTTGTTTTTCAGATGTATTTTGGCTATATTAACTATTCACAGGAATAATAGAATTATTGAACTGGAAAAACGTGGGCACCTCTAGAGTGAAGCAGCTCTAACTAGGTATATTAAAGATCTCAGTTTGATCTTTGTTCTTTTCTTCTGTGTCTTAGATCTCAGGTGACTTCTTGCACCTGAGGAAATTTTATGTTCATGTTTAAATCTTCAAAAGACGTTTGTAAGCCTACTTATAAGGCTAAAATTAGGTGTCCACTGCCACTGAAATTCAGTAAGCTGAATATCTAAGTCTGTAAGGTATCTTTGGAAGTGTTACACTTGTTCTACTGAATAAATTATGAACTTGAAATTAATCTTTCAGTTGTGTACTCAGCTTCAGTCTGAAACAGAGCAGAGCAAAAACATATCTTCCTAAGTCATCTTTGAACATTGCCCACTCGAACAAGCCTTTTGGGTTTGTCATTATTAATAGGGAAATTTAATAAAATTCAGGAAACTTACTACAACAGAATACATTGCAACTGTGAACTCTGAATTTTAAGTACTCACATTTAGTTTTAATTCCTCCCTGTGTCTTTCCTATGTAATGTCTACTTAGAAATACCTGAAAATATATCAACAAGGGAGAAGAGAAAGGCATGCTTATTCCTAGAGAAGAGTCAGTCGAAGGGTTAGTATTCCTTGCCTTTAAAAGAGCAGCCTTGATGACTAAAGTAGACTTGATTTTTTGGGGGGTGGGAGGGAGAACTTTATTCATTATGAATTATAAAATGGGCTGCGCAAAAGGGAAAAAATGGCAGGCTAGTAAGATTTCTGAGCTGAGATGTTATCTTCCATAATTCAATCGTCATACTTATTAAACAAAAACAGAAACACTACTTCCACCAGTGAGGTTAAATAAGGGGACCCAGACACTTCTCTAGGTTGTGGACAGAACAAAGCCTTTGACTTTGTGTCTAACAGCACAACAAAGACAGGGCACATGGGAGGAACCAAGCTAGCTGTTCAAGGAAACCAGCTTGCACATTTTCTCCTTTTGATGCCATAAATTGACCATGAGTGTGTCCAAACCCTAAAATGTTTAAACAAGGTGTTAGCTACAGGAGCAAAGTTTTACTATTTCCTGAATAGTAGTTACTCATCTTCACAGAATGGATCCCAGCCAGCTGCTTTCCAAGCTATGGGAACACTTCCCATAAACTGCTACTTCCATGTGAAGATAAACAACAGTGGAATCCTTTACACTCACAGGACAGATATGACTATGAAGGAGAATGACAAAGAGAATGTCATATCCTATGAAGGATATGACAAAGAAGGAGAAATAAAGAAGGAATAGCATCTACAGTAAGCTAAAGCTTGCCTCAGTGGAGGTTTAATTCATTAAACTTTTTCTAATTGTAAAAGTTCCAGCAAGTCCCTTGGGAAGAAGGACATGCAGAAGGCAGCCTGGCTGCACATGGTGCTTCAGGTGCCAGCATTTTTGGTAAGGGGATCTGTGGACATACGAAGCTGCAGTATGTAGTGCTTCAGGGAATGGCAATGGTTTCTGCACAGCATGAGGAGGACCTGAGCGCTCTCTGTGCTAGGAAGCCCTCTAACTGGACTGGAATTTCTGCAATATTGCTCACAGTGGCTAGAAATGGCTTCTTTTATGTTCACCTAGTTTAACGGCAGTTTAACAAATTGGTCTGAGTCTTCAAAACATTTTCCTAAAATGCGGCTGTAGAATGGTCTTGTCTGATTTTAAAAAAAACAAAATCTCTGTTTGAAACAAATTGTCTAATGTTAAACCACCACTAAAAAACATGTACTTTTGG
>NW_009649951.1:1910509-1974527 GCF_000708025.1 Charadrius vociferus
TTCCCTACTTGTCTTAATTAACCTGCTGGCTTAGAGGGATGATCTCTCCCCACTACTTACCATCCACCTTCAGAAACAACACTGCCAATGTCACCGCAGCACTGAACAGTACCGATCTGAGGATCTGACTCGGGGAATTGTTCTTCAAAGAGCAGGTAGCAAATACAAACTTCTGAACTTGACTTTCTACAGAATAATGCTGTGTAGGGCCGGGCATTGCTTGCTACAGAGTCATTTTCACTACAAGATTGTCACCACAAGGACCCCCAGTACCAGTGTAAGACATCTGCTAAGGAGAGTGGGCATGGCAAGGAGCCTGTAATAAAGGCCAGAGGCCTCAGCCTAGCTCCAAAGGAACTGGTTTCTTACATTATGAAAGTTATAAATGACTGTTTTATCTAAAAATGAGAACTCTGCTCCCATTGAAGAAAAATAAAATTAAAAAAACAAACAAACAAACAAACAAAAAAACCCAATCACTTCACCCTGCAGTTTTGAGATACTTATGCCCTGTCCACTGTGGAGTTGGGGGGACATAAGGATGGGGCACCTCCAAGCACCCAGTCAGACTTAGAAACCTGATCTGGACCCTGTCTTTCATTTGGTCTTGCTATTTAAACACTCAGAAGAAACTCTCTTCCATTCAGCTGACAATGCAAACTGTAATCCATTCTATTTTTATACAATGGAAAAACAATCAGAATTTATCCATAAAGCACCCCCTCCATTAAGCATGTTCTATTAATATACATCCAACCTTCTACATAGTGAAAACACAATGTCTTTATGGTTACTGACGAAATCCACAGTTCATCATGTTTTACTTGCTGAAAAGGAAGAAGCAACTTGGCCAGATTCCTGGGGGAAAGATAGCCTGTCATATTTGCCGAGATTTATTTGTGAAAAAGCACTCAGGATGATATTATTTGTGCAACCCCCACTGTTTCTGCTTTGAGCATCATTATCAGAAACTGAATTTCAGGGATTCATTTGAAATCAAAACACAAGCCATCAAGGAGGGCTTTTCTCTACTGCAGTCATTGAGTCCTCCACTTAGTTATTCAAAATTTCCTGATAATTATGATTGCATATTTTAACATCACGCATCTGGTTCTGCCTCTCCCCGCATTTGTTTCCCTGTTCCCAAGATAATTACATTTTGACAAAAATTTATTGAGACATCTGGTTTTTGCTTCAGATCTCCAGGTCATTCTGCAGCCATAACAGCGGCACAGCGCAGCTCAGCCATTTTCACCAAGGAGGGGGCTGCAGTAACTAAACTGATGGCCAGATTGGGGGGAATCTCAGTATAAATCTGCCAGCTGGTTTAAGGTGGAAAGCGGCAGGATACTTGGGAATGCGAGGGGAGATAAAGAAGAGCATATTTCTGATAATGCTGTCCTTCTAGCACTGCTAGTTCAGTTCTAATAAAGCTAACGGGCACAAAATCAGCAGTGCCAGCAAAGCAATCACTCTGGCTGTCAGGAAATGCTGAATTTGTGCAGCAAGTGATGGGTAAGACTAGCAAAAGTAAGAGGAATTTTTAATAGCACAGTAAACAGAATCTAGATTAGTGCATTTTGTGAAATGGCAGGGAGGAATAAAACAATTCATCGTAAGGAGAGGGACATGTATTCAAATACACAGCCTATGTGTTTAAAACCACTGCCATCCTGGCTGGCCCAAATTTGGAGCTGTGGTACAGTAACCCAGATTACATTTCAGCGTCCTGTCTGGCATATGGCTACCTTAGAATTTAACACATACAGGAGGAAAATGGTGTGATTCAGAGGCTGCACCATCAGATATTACTCAGGAGAAGAAGCAGTAGCTAGAATGATTTGTACCTGCTGCCACCACAACTTAGTCCTAAAATTAACTGCCAGTCTCCCTTAGCAGTAGTTATACTTCCCTTTTTTCTCCATTCACTTTCAGCATGTGTTACAAATATTGTGTGGATGGTCAGCTGTATTTCCCATCTCATGAACTACGGAAATAGGATCCAAAATACTCAGTGAATGCTGACATTTTCCCAACATTTATGTTCAGCTAGGGTAGGGACAACTTGGAGAAGTTGCTATTAGAAGTCTGAAGAGCACTTTAATAAACCCTTCCCAAATCCCAATCAAGCCACAGTTTATCATTATTAAAGCACACCTTAGTTGAATCCTACATAGCAAAAAGTTTCCTGTTACTCCATTGGACTCCTCTCACAAAATGCAAAGTTAGCCTTTCTGAACTTAACAAAAAAAGTTAACTTTTCCCAGCCTTTCTTTAACCACAGAAATATCCATTTTGTACCATGGTATCTGTGACTTACTGGCCTCATCACATTTCAGACAGCAGAAGCTGCTTTCTTGTAGAAAAGTTTGTTTTTCAGCTATAGGAAATTAACTACTTCTCTTGAAGATATGATGTTTCCTCCATAACCCAGGGCAAACCACAGGGCTTACACTCTAACCATCCCCTTAATGCAGTGTAAGAAAGACAGAGTGACAGCGGACACAACAGGAGTTACTTTAAGCACTGGTTTTATGTGAACTGAAACTATTTAGTACCATCCCCTGAAGAGAAAGATGCATCGCAAAGAGAATAGGTGATCCTTATTGCCTGTTAACTCCACAGACTAAAACAACACCAGAGAAAGAGCAAAAAGAAATATTTTTTTAACAATGTAACTCAGCAATTCTTTGGATTAGGTCATTAAGTTCAGAAGGAAATAACTTACAAATAGTACTATGCAATTAAAATTGCAAAGTTTAGTTGGCCTTTGCAGAGAACTTCTTCCCTTGCATCTCAAAATGATCACCGGGCATTTCTGCTTGCTGGACAGTTTTGTGATGGGTACTGTCAGAAAGCAGGTCTATTCCTCTTCCTGGTTTCTTTGTTGTCACCTCTGTTTTAATGATTTCCATGTAAACTCTTTCATCTAAGCAAAACCAGCCTGACTTTTAGAAGTTAGAGAGGTGGGTTTTGGACAAGCAAGGAGGGAAGGACCTACTACCTTAACTGGTTCCCATATCTCTGGGAAAATAAATGCTTCCAAACCCACCCATAATCCTGGGGAAGCAGCTGAATTCAGGGTGCATACACTGGTGAGCACATGGACATGGCAAATGCTGTTCCACTTTTTCACCTAAACATTGCCCTTGAGAAATTGCCCTATATGGGATATATGAGGTGTAAATTCAATCTCCATCTTTACTCGTTTTCTGTCATTTACTGAGCTTACATTGCCGGCTGTGCCAAGCCACATCAGTTAGACTGGTGATGAGTATGTCAACTTTAGAGGTTACCCCAAGAGGCTCTGCAAGCTCATCTCAGGTGTAGAACTCATTTCAATCTCAGATGAGATCATTCAGATGAGACAGGCAGGGTATCAGCTGCACGGTGTCGCTTTCGCAGCATGAGGAAAATGCACTGTGGAGAGAAGCTGATAAAAGCCTACTTAAAAACACAAAGGACCTCAAGCATAGTTCACTTTTCTCATTACGTTTTCTGTAGACACAAACATGATGACCCAAGCTGTTTCTACTTAAAACAAAAATGAATGTGTAGGAAAAACCCACAAAGCAAAACAACACATTCCTTGATTTTTCCATGTATTAGTAGAATCAAGTGCGGTTTATTTAGCTTCATGAAATCTCTGATAATAGGCATCAGCAAAGAGGATGAAATGTATGTAGGACAAAGGAATACCCAAACCCCTACAGCTGACGTGTTTGTTAAAGCCAGATGTTTTGCTGGCTACTCAGATTTGATAAATGTTACAATGATAATGACCACTGTATAACAGTAATTATATCTCACAGACCCATTCATAATTTTTTCCCATGTCATTGTTCACAAAGGCACAATGTTTGTGGTTTATTAAAACAGAAATGTTTCTGTAAATTTTAGTGTGTGCTCTTATTTGCTGGCTGCTCTGTGTTCCTGTGGTTTAATGCATTTGTTTATGCCACATTTGCTATGGCAAGTTTTATCTGACACAAACAAAAAGCATTTTGATTCCTGAATGAATAATACACAAATCAGAACTGTGATTGAACAAGAGCCATTCAAACAGTTTGAGCAAACACAATGTTTTAGTTTAATCCAATTAATAAAACAACAAGTCTTCCTCTTGAGTGTTCAAAATCCCTCTGTTTTCATAGGTAACAGTATTCTACAAGACCTCAGGACACTCCAGGAATATTTACAGCAAAAAGAGACAGACGGAAAAATATACATGCTGATATCTTACATGTTGCATTTGCACAGTTCATTGTAGTGACTTGCTAAACCGGCTTTTTGGAAAGATGTTAATTCCATAATAATGCTATCAGTACTCTAAAAGTGTTCTTAAACCAAGACCAGCAAAAGTGTTATTCTTACTTTAACTCTCTCCCATGCTGAATCTGAATTTGCTTTTGTTGTGAGAGCTCTCAAAGTACTGTATTTGGACCCCAACCTGTCACTGAATTGCAACATAGAGTAATGCAATCCTATAAGACTCAGCAAGAAGTAGTAAAGGGTTTTAGTTTTTCTAAAATGCAATCCTGACACTCTATCTCAGTAACAAGGCAGAAGTTCCTAAATCCAACCCAAGAAACATTCTGTGCATTCTTGATAGGAAAAGGGTGGTTTGGTATTCTTCACAACAATATGTAAACAAAAAATCATTCTTTTTTTTCATTCTTTTCAAGCATGCAGTACCACAAAACCTGAGTGTCTCATGACATGAGAATTAATACAATAAGCAGGTATGTTATCTGAGGGAAGTTCTAACAGAGATATCTACAGCTTGACTTTGGAGTCCCAGATCCTGAAATACCTGACAGTACCCCAGAAGTAGTCAAACATTGAGCCATACCAGAAGAATGGCTAAGAGACAACAAAGTGTGTTTATTGCATCATTTTTCCACCACCTGTGCCTCCTGCAGGAACTCCTGTAATAGGGCTGTGGCACACCTCTGTGTGCTTCCCTTTGCTCCAAAATTATTGCAGGAAAATTGCCTGGTCTTTGCACAGGCAAAGTCACTCCATCATACTTCGTCATATTCCAGTACTTCACAGTTAGTCTTAAGACTTTGTTTTGTATGTCCTCTCCACCTCCTTGCAACTATGTACAAATCTTCTCTTATGGCTGATAAACATAAGCTGAAAGGGTCAAAATCATTTTGAGTACGGGTTAGTCTTAGCTAGTCTCTGCACAGTTTTTGTTGAACAGAGGGTCCCACTTTTTTCTCCTAATTCCTGGGAACAGTGTGAACGTGTAGTGACAGCCTCTGGCAGGTTATGTCAGCCTTCAACTCACTGCACACAGGGAGAAGAATTGCAATTACTCACATTCTCTGTGATGGTAAAACATGTGCAGCCATTAGAATTTGTGCTGTCAGCCAGAGCTTAAAAGAGAAAAAAAGTTCATGTATTCATTTATCTGTAGAAATAAAAAAGAGGTCATCTGTTCCATGAAGATGAGGAAGTGTGGGGCAACTGATTAGGTCAGCCAGCGCATAAGCTTTACATACACTGAATAGTCTTCAGTTCCCTGTCACAAATCAGTCACAAGACTTACTACTGCCTCTTCCCTCAAAGTCACTTGCTCGCACATCTACACTGTTCTCTGCCTGTCTCTGCTGTTCCACTTCAAGGAACTGCTGGGCCATTTTCTCTTGCTGTTACTGAGCTAGAGCCTTTTCAAAGGAAACTGTCATGCCTCTTGCTTTGGAAGTTCACAGGAGAGAAGTTATTTCAAATTCCTTACAGAAGGAACCCTACAGCCTCGGGCTGGCTCTCAGCCCCCCTGCTTCAACAAGCTCCATCATGCTCTCTTTCAGACTCCTGATGAGAAGGGGGTCCTGGTTACAAATGTGGACATTGTTCTTGTGTTCGTCAATACCCTAGGAGTTGAATCAAGGTCTGGGCTAAGTTAAGTGAGGTAATCTAAGCATATAAGGCATGTGGCAATGTTGCAGTTCACTTAGAATGCGTTTACCATCATTTTTCCCCCTTCTCCAGTCTTTCCACCTTTCAATTGCAAACAAAACCTAGAAGACTACAAAATAAGCGTCATTCCTGTAGTATTTGTACCCCAAAGGAAAGGACATTCTTGTGAATCCCCCAAGCAAGCTGGACCTTGTAAGAGTCCCAGGTAAAAATATTCCACAAACCCTGTAAGTACAAATATTTTTCTGTATTGAAATAATCTTCCCCAAATTTATGCTCCTTCCCAGCACTGCCATTGAGAAACTCATCACTTCTTCTGTGACTTCATTCAAAGAAATCACTTTTCAGTAAAAACAAGGTTGCCAATAGCAGAAGGAACTTGGTATAAGCTGTTCCACAAAGTAATATCAACTGCAACCACTAAAACTTTTCAGTTGTGTGCAGCAGCGCAAATTGCAGATATACGGCCACTAATCCTAAAAGTAAATCAGATGGGGGAAAATGGCAAGGATACCGTAGTGGGTGTAGATGTCAACGTGTTGGTAGGAGGCAGTTACAGGGGTAGCCTTTGTGGAAGAATTTGGAGCTGCCTCGTGCCAGACACAGATGGCTCCAACAGACCCACCACAGGACACAGCTGAACCCATCAGCCAAGCTGGTGACACCTTGGGGAAAATGTGTGTAACAATCAGCAAAAAACACTGCACAGGCAGGAAGAAATGAGGAAAAAATTCTGAGACACAGTCCTGTGAACACCAAGGTCAGACATGGAGGAAGAGCGAGAGCAGAGATTCCCCTGCAACCCCTGGAGGAGGCCACAATGGAGCAGGTAGTTCCCTGCAGCCCATACAGAGGACCATGTCAGAGTAAATATCCACAGCATTGCCCATGGAGGACCCCATGCTTGATCAGGCAGTTATTTCCTGAAGAACCACAGCCTGTGGGAGGGACCATACTCTGGACCAGGGGAAGACTCTGAGGAGTAAGAAGCAGCAGAGAGGAGCTGCTATGGACAGACTGCAACCCCCTATTCCCCATCCCCCTGTGCCAGTTGGGGAAGGGGTGAGGTAGAAGATTTGGGAATGAAAGAGTGAAGTCGAGCCTTGAAAAAGGGGGGAGGTGGAGGGAAGGTGTTTTAGATTTTGTCTTTGTTTCTCATCCAACTCTATTTTTGATTGGCAATAAATCAAATTAATTTTCCATAAGCCAAGTATGTTTTGCTTGTGAGGATTTTTAAGTGACCTCTGTGTCTTTATCTCGATCCACCAGCTTTTTCATCTTATTTTCTCTCCCCCATCCTTTTGAGGACAGGGAGTGAGAGAGCATCTGGGTAGGGGTCTGGCAGCCAGCCAAGGTCAAGCCACCACAGACATAAAAGGAGAAATTCTGGTTTCAAGAAAGTTGAAAGCAAACAACGACACAACCTTCAGGTCAGCAAGGAGTGATTCTGAACGGCCAGATCTGGTTCCTCTAATGAATCATAGAATCTTAGAATACCAAGTTGGAAGGGACCTCAAGGATCATCTGGTCCAACCTTTATTGGCAAAAGCACAGACTAGACAAGATGGCTCAGCACCCTGTCCAGCTGAATCTTAAGTGCCCAATGTTGGAGAATCCACCACTTCCTGGGGAGATTACTCCAATGCCTGATTGTTCTCATTGTGAAAAATTTTCCTCTTGTGTCCCATCATAATCTCCCCAGGAGTAACTTGTACCCATTACCCCTCATCTTTCCCATGTGGTTGCCTGTAAAAAGGGAGTCTCCCTCTTCTTTGAAGGCACTGGAACATGGTGATAAGGTCTCCCTTAAGCCTTTGTTTCTTAAGGCTGAACAAATGCAATTCTCTCAGCTTTTCATCATATTCCAGGCTTCTCAGTTCTTTGATCATGTTTTTGGCTCCTCTCTAGTCCCTGTCCAGCTTGTCCACACCTTTTTTCCATAGCAGAGAGCAAAACCAAACAGAGTATTCCAGGTGTGGCCTGAGAAGCACTGAGTGGGACAATGACTTCTTTATCTCTGGTGGTGATGCCCTTTTGATGCAACCCAGCATCCTGTTGGCTTTCTTTGCCACAGCAGCCCACTGTTCACTCATATTGAGCTTGTTGTCCACCAGAAGCCCCAGGTCCCTTTCGACAGAGCTGCTCCCCAGCAGGGTAGAACCCAGCCCGTGCTGCACACCTGGATTATGTTTTCCCAGGTGTGAGACCTTACACTTGTCCTTGTTGAACTTCACAAGGTTCTTGTTAGCCCACTCTTCCAGCCTATCCAGGTCTTTCTGCAGGGTGGCTCTCCCTTCCCGAGTGTCCACTTCCCCACTCACTCTGGTATCATTGGCAAACTTCATCAGGGTACATTTGATCCCATGATCCAGAGCACTTATGAAGACATTAAACAGTGTTGGGGCTAGGATCGATCCCTGGGGGACCCCACTTGTGACAGGTTGCCAGTTCGAAAAGGAGCTATTTGCCATCACTGTCTGGGTAAGGCCTGTCAGCCAGTTCCCCACCCACCACACAGACCACTTGTCCAGACCGTAACGCATCTGTTTCTCTAGGACGAGGCTGTGGTGAACTGTGGTGAACTGTATCAAAAATCTTGGAGAAATCCACGTAGACAATGTTCGCCGCTCACCCCACAGCAACCAAACAGGTTACTTTGTTGTAGAAGGCAATCAGGTTTGTCAAGCATGATTTGCCCTTGGTGAACCCAATCACGTGCTTCATTTGACTCGTGATAGCCCCCAGGAAGATTAATTCCGTAACTTTCCCAGGGCCTGAAGTGAGACTGATGGGCCTATAATTTCCTGGATCCTCCTTTAAGCCCTTCTTGTAGATGGGGGTGATGTGCCTTCTTCCTGTCTTCTGGGATTTCCCCCAGTCTCCACCATTTCTGAAAGATTGTGGAGAGAGGCCTTACAGGGACTTCAGTCAGCTCTCTTAACACCCTCGGGTAGATAGTGTCAGTGTACATCAAATTGTAGAGGTCAGGCTCCTGTAATAGTTCACATACCAACTCATCCTTTACTGGCAGTGGGTCTGGTTGCATCAACCTAGATTTTTGTTCCCAAGGCCTGGGGCCCAACAATGGTGGTAAAGACAGAAGTGAAGAAAGTGTTGAGAACCTCTGACTTTTCAGCATTGTAGGTGACTGACTCACCTCTCCTGTTTAACAGCAGGCCAATATTTTCCTTCTCTTTCTGTTTGTTGTTTATCTACCCGAAGAACCCTTTCTTGTAGTTCTTGACATCTCTGGCCAATTTCAATTTCAGCTGAGTTTTTGCTTATCTATCTGCATCTATGCACGCCCTGGCAATGTCCTTGTAGTTCTCAATGTCAATTTGTCTGTTTTCCACCTCTAGTATGCTTCTTTTTTGGTTCTAAGCAGACTCAGAAGCTCACAGTTAAGCCACAGGAGTCTCTCGCTCCACCTGTTTCCTTTACTTTTAAAGGGGAGAAACTGTTTTTTTGCTTCCAGGAGAACATTCTTGACAAACTCCCAGCACCTGCCAGCTCCTTTATCCTCCATGAAAGCTTCCCACAGAATCCCTCCCAGCTGAGCTCTGAGCAAGCTGAAGTTTACTCTTTTAAAACCTAAAACCTTTGTCTTATTACTAAACCTCAGTGTGCTCAGTAAGATACCAAACTCCACAATATCATGACCACTGCAGCCGAGGCTATCACTAACCGAGATATTACAAAGCAGAACGTGTTAATAAGCTCTGCTATGAACCATAGTGAGTCTTCAGCATACACACTCAAAGATTTCACCTACACAACCTTCATCTAAAGTGTGAATAGTCTGATGGGCAAAGAAAAAAAAATTATCAAGAAAATTAAGCCCAGATAGAATTCAGGAAATACTTCTTTGCTCTTTCAGCAGATTACTGAAAAAAATCAAACTTTAAAAAATATATATAAGTTTAAGATAAAAACTGTGGGACAACGCTTTTGCCTGAATTTCAAATGTATCAAATCTTTCTTCCCCCAAGATCTTTTTTTGCTTTAAAATTTTACCTTTGAACTATTACAGGACAACAGCGTTGCTTTCACGATCATTGTAGATGCACGTCCGCAGCACTACCACTTGTAGGTCAGGTAAAAGGGCTTACTCACCCTCTTTACCCCACGCTGCTTCAGGACTCAAGCTGACTAATTTGCTCTTTACACCTATTTAAAATTTTTTGAAAGCCATTGCTGCTATAATGTTCAGTACTTCTTGTACTGAATATGTACTATAGTACAGCCCTTGGTTTGCTTGTTCAGATTTTGCTTACCAGAACTTTTGCTTTTAATTTCAGCCTCCTTTGTAACATTAACTTGGGTGGATTTTTTCAGGGTTGGTTGTTGGTTTTTTTTCAGTTCTCATTACTCTTTATGAAACAGTTATTTTTAAACCTACCAAACTCCCCATTCAAACTGTAAGACTTTTTCAGGCTTTTGGAACTTCCTTAGTGCTTAGTATTTATAAAGTTAATATATTTGCAGATATAAATAGCCTTTGACCCTCTTTGAGAACCCCTTTCTGGCCCTGTGTGTTATCTAGTTACTGGCTGTTGCAAATCATTAGTGCTCTTCTTACTCAGTAAAGGACTGATAAGCATGTCAGCATCCTGATGACATACAGGGACTTTATTCTGCTTCTTTTCAAACAGGAACACCTTTAATGGAGCACTTCTCTGGAACCATTTTGTCTTTTCAGCATCATTATGAAACTTTTGCTATCTCCATTTGGTAATGGCCCTGTTTCACTGGAAGGATTTCTTTGTTCCTAACGTGCTCTATCTCCTTCTTATTTTGAGCCCTGTCAGCCATGTTACTTTCCTTAACATCCTTCATTTCCCTCTATCATTTTTCTCACTTTGCCTCTTTCCGTCCACTTTTTAGCAGACAGCTCCACTTCCCCACTAAAGTGAGATAAGATCTTATGCAAAGTTGTTTCTTTCTTTGCAGGGACCCTAGGTTTCACAGCTATTTAATAAATGGTTTCAACTGCCTCAAGAAATCAGAAGACTACGTAAACATTTTCTTTGCTTTCCTTTCTTTTTTTTTCCCTTTCTTCCCTTTTTTTTTTTTTCTAACATAGCATTCAAATTAATCAGAGAAAAGAAACATGTCAGATTCTTTTATTTCCACTTGAGAGGATGGAAATCTGACAATTATTCATTAAAGTGCTCAAGTCAGAAAAAAAAAAATCTTGCAAGGTGACTGTAAAAACGGTTGTTGGGCTACAATTCAATTTCTTACTGTTTTGTGCTGGATAAGTTATCTAAATCTCTAGGAAAAAAAAATGCAAGCCCAGTCGGTATAAACCTAATCAGAAGACAAATATCTTCTAAGTGTTAAAAGTAACAAAACATAATTCAAATGAGGAGATTTAAGTTGTTACAGCAACAGAAGTTGCAACTCATATTAGACATGTTAATAGCAAGAAATGAGGTAGCACTGGGCTCTAAGCACATCATCTGCATGTAATTATGATTTAACGAATTCTGCACTCATGCATCATACAAATCCCTTCACACTTAATGATATAGATGCTGAACAGACCGAAGAACAGCAGCCACTTGTTCAGTAGTGACTAAAGCCACTTCTTAAATATTTTCAGAAGGTGCTTGTGTTTTCTATTCTGTCCTATTCACCTAGGCACCAACTCCCATTTAGCAGCTGTGAATCTATATTGTGTTATTTATAGTTTTTATCAAATCTTTTAGATCTGTTTATTAATCCCTTAAGAAAGATGGTTGATTCTGTAACTTAGAGATAGCACTTCTCCTAGATAGAATTTCCCAGTCAGCTAAGAATCTTATTCTATAGAAAACCTTCAGAAAGAGAACAAAATCTTCTCCTGGTCACAGAAATGGAAAGCAGATAGGTAGAGGAAGCACAACAGTATAAATGGGATTAAAAGGCAACTTCATTTTAACTTCTATAAGCCATGTTGAGTTTATGGTTTTGAAAACTGTTTCCCAAAGACATACTTCCTACTGCACCTAAACTCATAGAAGATCGTAAGATCACTAAATTCCCAGTTAATATTTCACATGATCTGCTAAAATTTGCCAGTTAAGTCGAAAAACATAGGCCTTTTACTACAGGTCACGACTTGGGACTTCAGAACAATTTAGTTTGAATTGATACCAACTTTGTATTTGGTAAATAGATCTCCCCCCTCCTCCCTCAGAAGGCTGAGGAGAATAAAATAAAACAAAACAAAACAAAACAAAATAAAATAAAACCCACAAAACAGCATTCTCAGTAGAAACTAAGTGTATGTCTTGACCATATAGGAAACCTCCCATTATCCTGGAGCAGTTGGGTGATAAACATGACCCACGCTGAGCAAACGAGCCTGCATTTTATTCTGATCTTCCAGATGTTACAAATGAAACTTTGTGTTGAAACAACCACAATCTATTCTTTTGTGTATGAGGCACCTCCTTCAAAACTTTGAGACCAGTCTTTCCTATTATTATTAATATTTCCAGGAATATTAAAGTAGTGCCTAGAGGCCCTACCTGGGGATTGGGATTCACTGGGTCAGGTACAGTACGTATGCCTAACAGAGGGGGGGGAAAAAGAGAAAAGAAATTGGTTTCTGATCCCAGCAGACAAATACAGTCAACAGATGGTGGAGAGCAGGAAGGACAGCGCAACCATTTAACTCTGTCTTATCTGTCTTAGGAACTTTTCAAGCCTCAGATGTATTCAGGTAGAAATCCCATAACTGGTACCATGTTTTGTTTTTCTCTGCAGCCCTTAGATGTTGCTAAATATTTATAAAAGATAAATGTTCAGTCAAGCCATAAACTGTATCAATCATGATGACAGACAGCTGAATGAATTAACAATGCAACAGCCCTAAGGTATCAGTCTGCAAGAAATTAAAGAGAAACAAAATACTACTAAATGGAAAGGCTGGTACAACAAGACAGGAGGAAGGTTTCATTTAAGTGGAAAAGGTGGGCTCCTCGTGCAGGTTT
Source organism: Charadrius vociferus (assembly GCF_000708025.1). Lineage (NCBI taxonomy): Eukaryota > Metazoa > Chordata > Aves > Charadriiformes > Charadriidae > Charadrius > Charadrius vociferus. The sequence continues at coordinate 1,923,418 of NW_009649951.1, forward strand.
TGACAACAGAACAATGGAAAAGCATCAGGCAAGACCAACATGAGTGCTCCCCTGCCTTCCTTGATCTCTGCAAATGGCAAATCAGGACATAATCCAGCAGTGCATTCCTGTACTTTATTGACAGCCGTTCATACCTTCAGTTTACAGTGTTTGCCCTGCAGACTTGTTCAGTAGGACATTTCTGTTGCACTCTTGGAACAGCTGTTCAGCTGCAACGTGTGACACAGTTCTGTGGGACACTTGTTTTAGTTTAACATTGGTTCACATTTGCTTGTGAGCTGCCTCGCCATACAGATGTACACCTCTTCAGCTTTTTTATTGTGAACATTTTCAATGAAGCCATACTTTAAAGAACATTTTTCATGATGTTATATACCAGCACAGAATTACGGCAAATGAACAAAGGCTTTCATGGGGGTTCTGAACGTATCATCAAAACAGTAACAGAACCATAACAGTCATGTAAAAAAGTGTGAAGGAACATCAACAATCATGTAATTTGATAACATTTTCTCCAGCTGAAGAATATTTTTGCCTATTAGTATATCAATATCACTGAAATAGCTGAAGAGAAATAAATAATTTAGTACACAAGGTGAGAACAGTAAATCAATATAATGTCAACAAATAGTAAGTAAACAGTCAACTTTGGGAATGGTTCTTTATTCTCCAATTATTGGAGAATAGATTATTGGTATGGAGTTCGGTGTTCCCAGTGTTCTACTGTGGAGGCAATGCACTGTTTATATTGGATCAGGAAGCTCAGCCCTCTACACCCAGGTACAGAATCCATGGAGTAATGTACTTTTCAGGGTAATTTTTATCTTCTTAGTAAGTATCAAACTTCTTAGTTACTCAGGTAAAGTTTTCTTTACTGCAGCAACTTTGTACTGCCCAAGTTCCTCTTCATAATGCTATTTTCTTACCAATGCAAAGCCTAGTTTTGAGGCAGGACTCATTGATATTTCTTCCTTCCATTCTACAACTGCTAAGGTGATGACATCACTGGAAATCATATTCCCACATCTATTTCAAACCCAGGACAGACCTTATTCAAAGACAAGTTGTTAGATGGTTCTATATATTTCAGTAACAACCAGGCAGACTAGTACTAGGAGCCAATGGAAACCAGTGAATACTTTCATACTTTGCAAGGTTTATGTCTTGCAAGGAAGCTTTTCCTGTAGAGGAAGTGGGTTTGATTCCTTCATTCAAGTTGGAAAACTCTAGGTTGAAGGATTCGAGGTCCAGCAAAACTCTTAATAGTCAAGTGACTTTCATGTAGAGAGATAGCACTGACCATCTACCTCAAGTTGAGTGAAAACAACCTGTGTTAGAAGGCTCCAAAATCTGCTTCTTCCAAAAATGTGGGCTGAGTATGTAAGAATAGTTTCTCACTTATACCAATAAGAACACCGAGAAACCTCAGTGAAGACTGAGGATTCTGCAGTCACCTGTTTAAGTTCCCATAAGCTAAATAAGTAGACCATACAAAGAAGTGCAATTATCCTATTTGAAACCAGGATACAGGAAAGTTAAAGTCTAACTGTTCCAGCTTTCAGTCTCCACAGGCCTTCATTTTGAAAGTTATTGTCAGGAATCATCATTTAACAGACCATGCTGAGGGTACTCCCAGAAAAGCCCTTGATGACATACATAAAATCCTTTTAAAAATCTCATGACATTTGTGAGCCCAACATCATCAATATAAATATACAGAGTGAACAGTTTCCCATAGCGTCCAGTTTTTCGTGCCCTATTGACTGGAGTGTCTCCAGGGTACCAGCATGGAGGAAGATGGGGAACGAGTGACTGGTGGCAAGGTGTGTGCTGACTGCTTACAGGTGCTCCACCCTTCCCAAGGAGCCCCAAAGACATATGAGTCCTTGTGGCAGCTCAGGCAGGTGTAATTTGGTGTCAAGCTCATCTAAAATTTTCTGCTTGCTACCAAATTATTTGTTTCTGTACTCTCAGGTCTAAGCCACATACCCACACAAAAAGGAGATGAAGGGAAGCCAAGCCAAAAAAGATCTTTCCAGTCACTGCATCCCACATCAATATGAAAAGAGGCAGTGGACATCAGATAATTTAGAAGTCGCAAGTTTTACCTGCAAATCAACTAGAAAGTTCACTGTATTGCTCTCTGAGCAGACCTGTAAAATTATACTAGTTTCAAGGAGTGTTTTTGTTTACAAAACTACATTAACAATTGCTGAGTCCAAGCGAACTTTATAACCTCCAGCAACTGCCCCATGCTCTGTGCTTCACTGAGAGTTATTGATAATGATTGTTGCTGATCCATGCCCCTCAGGAAGTGGCCAGATACTTTTTTTTTAAAGCAGATTTTTTATTTTGACCAAATATCTCTACATTGTACAGGTGTCATCAGTGTGCCTGAAGAGTGGCACACAAGACCAAAGGCAGAGTTTGGGGCCATTAAACAGCGGTGGAAGGAGAGAGTAGAGACTAAGCTCTTCCTTACAGACTGCTTTTAATATTTCTTTCTTTAATCTCCTGTAGATTTTGTGGTACAGCAGTTGGGACCTATCTCAGTGCTGCACACAGCAGAAGCCACTGATGAACTTTGTGCCAGGTACGGAGCACAAGCCTGTCCTGGCATAGGTTCCTGGCCCCATCTCCCATCTCTCATCTCTCTCAGCCTGGGACCTTGGCCACCCACAACAGCCGCTAAAGCGCTGAGACCCTGAGGCACTGCCCATCCAAGGGAACAGGGAGCAAATCTATCCCTGAAGCTGCTTCAAGGTGCAATTAATGTGAAACGTTCCCTTTCCATACCGGGCCTTCCTTCATTTTTATAGCTTATTCCCAATCCACAGTTTCATTGCAACTGCTAGACAAGTTCATTCAGAAGCGTAATTTCGCCTTAGATTATGCTCAACCTGTAGCAGTTTTCCCCTCACTGGATACTGCCGGGCACGATCTCCAGACAGTGGGTGTATTGCTCTGGTCACGCTTAACAAGGTCCCTCAGAAAGGTTTCATTTACCAGCATTTGTCAACCGTCATTGTGAAGTCTCCCTCCCGCTCATCACACCCCTACAGCAAACACATAGAAGTGAAATTGTTTCTGCCTACATTCTTATGATCACCTTTACTCTTTCTCCAGGATGAAACACCCCAAGCCCCAGCAGCCATAGATACAGCTACCACAGACCCTACATAAATATCTTTTGTTTATTTATTTTAGCAATTACTGTTCAAAACTGGAGTTAAGTGCAACCAATGCAGAACACATATCTTGATCTGAAGATCTAATTCTGAGGCAATTGAGCCCAGCATGTCCCACCTCCTGAGGCAGCAGGTCAGCCAAGCTCAAGTCAGGCTGGAGAGGGGCTCCTGACACTGTGGCACACTGACATAGCCGCTCCTCTGCAGAGGTGCTGATGTTGGAGGCAAAGGAGAGGGAAGACATTCCTGTCATCTCTGCAGGTGCCTTTGGTGCTCCTGTGGGCCTCTGATATCCCTTTTCCCTCTGCTGCTCCCTGAGATGGGAAGGGATCTTCCTAGACCTCCTGCTCATCCATTGTGTGCCACCTTCTTCCCTTGGGGAAAGTGATGTGACTCCACCGCCTCTCATCCTCAGGAGGGACCAGGAGGACACATGGCACAAAGGAAGTGTTATGGGAACTGCTGCTGTGATTAACATCCAGCTGAGATTGTGGGGAATGGTAAGTAAGGAGTAAATGAAGATGAAGGGTAAAGGCAGGAAAGGGTGCACTAAGGATCTTGGAGAAAAGGCTCATGAGACCATGGAAAGGCCAGGCCAGGGCTGTCAGCAGGAGTTGTTTATGAAGCCAGCTGTGAGTCTGGATATGTCAGCTGTCTGTCTCTCCAGTCCCCACCACCCTGGGAACACAGAGTTTTGGTGTCTCAGAGTAGGATGCTGTACCCAGCCTTGGAAATTTCCTCTCTGGGCATAGGGCAAGAGGGTTTTTTCCTGTCTTACCCTAATATCATCCTCCTGGGACCCTCCACACGACTATCAAATTGCAAAGGGAATTAACTTATATTTTTATATGAAGCAGGGCTTTTTGTTCCTCACTTTGTTCCTTGCTTGAAACCTTATAGGCCTAAACAGAAGTGTTACAAATCCAAAAAATGCTTGGAAGGGGTCTCCCACGTCTCCTTCAAAACCTAATAGTATGACAAGAAAACTAGTTACTAGAAGGCCATCATTGTACCACTCACTTTATCTTCCCTATTCTACCCTTCATTTTAAGAAAACACTGAATGCATGGAAATCACTTTTTCCAGTTTGTGGACCCTGAAAATTTTCTTATGGGTGTTGTATAATGAATGGGAGCCTGTTGACAATAAGTTTTCTTTCCTTAATTGCCTTTCACAGCCCCTACAGAAATATTCCATGGACCCCAGGGTTTCTTATGACCACAGATTGAAAGCCACTAGCCTAGAGGAATACACCATCCACAGCAGGCGCTGTCGAAGCTTCCTAGTGACACACCAGTCCGGGCTTGCCAGCACCCTTGCCGCTGACTGCTCCTAAGCAGACTGAGCTTGGTAGCCATAATGGGACATTCAGTCTTCTGTGATGCTAACATAACACCATGCCCAGAAGGCACTAAGCAAAGACAGCCTGGTGGGTGACCATCTGATTGCAGCTACTTTTGCATGACCAGTTTAACTCACTTTCACATCCTCTGAAGTGCCTTAACTCATCCTGCGTCCACATATTAACATTTCTAACTTGTGGAAATTATGAAGTCCAGAGCACAGTCTTGGATCACCACAGCATGCAAGGCACAGCTAGGACTCAAGTGCTGCTCAATGACATTGTGTTGATATGAGGGCCTTTCCCAGAAGCCAGGCTTATGGAAAAACATGCTCGATCCATTCACTTTTTATAAATGATCCTAAAAATCAGAAATGTTTGAACATTCTTGCATTTTTGGAAATTTCTCAGTGTACCTCTGCTTGGCTTTGTGTTTTTCCAAAACTATTTCTTTTTTCTGTTGTCTAGGTGTTTACAACTTATTCCGACAATAAAGGGGACAATACAATTGCCTGCCCCACCTTCCCAGGTGCTTCTATATAACAGGTATGAGGTTCTGGATGTGGACAGGGTGCCAGCAGGGACCCTTAGCCTGTTGCTCTGAAATATGCTGGCTACACTGCAGCACAATTGAAGACTTATGGAGATGAGCCAGGGGCTCCTGAGGTAACACACCAGTGAAATACCTCCAATGAATTAAGGTGTGTTCCTCTAAATAGGTGACACTGCCTACAGCCCAGCTGAAATGCCTCTACATCAAGGCACTTAGCATGGACAACAAACAGGAGGAGCTGGAAGCCACCATGCTGCTAGAAAACTACAACTTAGTAGGCATTAATGAAACCTGGTGGAACTGATCTCGTGACTGGGGTGCAGCTATCGATAGCTACAGGCTGTTCAACAGGCACAGGCGAGGAAGGAGGTGCAGGGGGGTTGCCCTCTATGTCAAGAAACAGAGTGTGAAGAGCTGTCTCTGAAGAATAGCCATGAGGAGGTTAAAAGCCTATGGGTAAGAATTAGAGATGGAGGCAACAAAGGGAACCTTGGTGGTGGTGTCTACTCCAGGTTGCCCAATCAAGGGGACCCTATTGATGAAGCCTTTTTACTCCAGCTATAGGAGTCATCGTGCTCATAGGTTCTTGTCCTGATGGGGGACTCCAACTACCCCAACATCTGCTGGAAAAGTGGAAGGGTGAGCTGTAGGCAATCCAGGAGACTCCTGGAGTGCATTGTGGGTAACTTCTTAAGCCAGGTAACAGACAGCCTTACCAGAGGGGATGCAATGACCTATTGGTCACCAACACAAGTGAGCTCATCGGTGATGTCAAGACTGGAGGCAGCCTGGGCTGCAGTGATCGTGCACTGTTGGAGGTTGCAGTCCTGAGGGATATGGGTCAGGCAAAGAGTAAGCTCAGGATCCTGAATTTTAGGAAAGCAAAATTCCCGTTCTTCAAGGACTTAGTCCATAGGACCCCACAGGAAACTGCCCTCAGGGAGAAGGGAGCAGAACAGAGCTGGCAGATCTTTAAGGATGCTTTCCGTAGAGTGCAAGAGCTATTGATCCCCAGGTGCATGAAATCAGGAAAGGAAGGCAAGACACCAGAACGGATGAATCAAGACCTGCTGGTCAAACTAAAGGGCAAGAAGGAAAAACACATGCAGTGGAAGAAGGGACAGGTATCCTGGAAAGAGTACAAGGATGGGGTCAGGAAGGCCAAGGCGCAGCTGGGGCTGATCTAGTCAAGGGATGCAAAGAGTAATAAGAAGGGCTTCCATAGGGTATGTCAGCCAGTAAAGAAAGGTCAAAGAAAGTGTATCGTCTCTGTGAACACAACTGGCAAACTGGTAACAAAGGGCGAGGAGAAGGCTGAGGTATTCAACAATATTTTTGCCTGAATCTTCACTGGCAACCTCTCTTTCCACACCCCTCATGTGCATGGACCACAAGGCAGGGACTGGGGGAGCAAAGTCCCTCCCGCTCTAAGAGAAGATCAGGTTTGAGACCACCTGAGGAACTTGAACATACAGAAGCCTATTGGGCCCAACAAGATGCATCCCACAGTCCTGAGGAAAATGGCTGATGTAGTTGCCAAGTCCCTCTCCATGATATTTGAAAAATCATGGCAGCCAGGTGAAGTTCCTGGTGAGTGGAAAAAGGGAAACGTTGCACCCATTTTTAAAAAGGGTAGAAAGCAGGACCCTGGGGACTACCGACCTGTGACTTGAGACAGCCAGTGTGGCTTCACCAAGGGCACGTCCTTCCTGACCAACATAGTGGCCTTCTATGATGGGTTGACTACATCAGTGGACAAGGGAAGAGCTACAGATGTTATCTATCTGGACGTCTCTAAGGCCTTTGACATGGTTCCCCACAACATCCTTGTCTCTAAATTGGAGACATGTGGATTTGACAGGTGGACTGTTTGGTGGATGAGGAATTGGCTGGATTCTCACATCCACAGGGGTCATGGTCAATGGCTCCATGTCCAGATGGAGATGGGTGTCCGTACAGAGACGAGTACTGTTCAATCTCTTCATCAATGACATAGGCAGTGGGATCGAGTGCACTCTCAGCAAGTTTGCAGACAACACCAAGCTGAATGGTGTGGTTAACATGCCTGAAGGACAGAATGCCATCCGGAATGATCTGGACAAACTCAAGAAGTAGGCCCGTGTGAACTTCATGTGGTTCAGCAAGGCCAAGTGCAAGGTACTGCACTGAGGTCAGGGCAACCCCTGGCATCAATACAAGTTGGGGGATGAGGGATTGAGAGCAGCTCTGATGAGAAGGACTTGGGGGTACTGGTGGATGAAAAGCTGGACATGAGCTGACAGTGCACACTAACAGCCCTGAATGCCATCCGTATCCTGGGCTGCATCCAGCAGGTCAAAGGAGGTGACCTCTACTCCGTGCTGGAGAGACTCCACCTGGAGTACTGCATCCAGTTCTGGAGTCCTCAGCACTGGAAAGACATGGACCTGTTGGAACAGGTCCAGAGGAGGGCCACCAAAATGATCAGAGGGATGAAGCACCTCTCCTGTAAGGACAGGCTGAGAGAGTTGGGGTTATTCACCCTGGAGAAGAGAAGGCCCCAGGCAGACCTTATTGTGGCCTTTCAGTACTTAAAGGAGGCTTCTAAGAAAGATGGGGACACACTTTTTAACAGCGCCTGTTGCCATATAGGACAAGGGGTAATGGTTATAAACTAAAAGAGGGTAGATTTAGACTAGATATAAGGAAGAAATTTTGTACAAGGAGGGTGGTGAAACACTGGCACAAGTTTCCTGGAGAGGTGGTAGATGCCCCATCCCTGGAAACATTCAAGGTTAGGTTGGCTGGGAGTCTGAGCAACCTGACCTAGCTAAGATGTCCATGCCCATTTCAGGGGGTTTGGACTAGATGACCTTAAAGGTCCCTTCCAACTCTATCCATTCTATGATTCTATCAGTCTATGACAGGGGGCCATTTGAGAAGTTTTGTTGGTTATTTAAAGGAAATTTCTCTGAGGCAGAAGAACCTACAAATGAAAGCCATGAACTGGCCAGAGAGGCACTGTGAAATTGTCATAGATCTTTAGAATGAGAGAACAGTGGAAGAATTTTTCTTCATGGATGCAATAAAACAGTATCTTTATAAATGGTTGTAAGGGAGAAAGAACTGAACATAGAGATGAGCAGTAACAGTGTGAGGAGAAATTGGTTAAAAAACCCATTCTTGCTACAAACCTGAAGCTTTGAATAATACACCAGAGAACTCATGACAAAGATAAAGTGGTGCATGAAACAAGGAGCTGCAGGAAAGCCTGAATATCATGCAAAATTAGTAAAAAAATCATAAGAAGTTCTTGCATGGGCTCAGCAGGGAAGGTGATAGAACCAAGCTATCACAGATCCTTTTTTATTTTACAGTGAAAACTGGTTTGGCTGGCTTAGAAAAGCAATGTTCATATCACAGTAGAACATAAATAAGTAAAAGTCACTTCACTTGCAGGCTACTGTGTGCTAAACCACATTATAAATGCAAATTTAGCACTCTCAGAAATGAACAGTGTGTTTGTATCTGCATGGTGATATAGTTGATTCTCTAATAATCGTAACCCATTTTTAATCCCAATAATGCCATTTAATACCAATGTGCAACCTGCTAAGTGCATAATTCTGAGGTACCAAGAAGGCTCCAGGGCGACTTACATGCTATATCTCTGTCACTGTAAATCTAGCCATATGAAACCTGGATGTTTGTCTTCAAATTGTGTTTGCATGGTGTAGACAAATTAAGGTATACAACTTCACAGACAGTTCTGAATAGTTTACAGGAAATTAATAGGAAGTTCCTCACTGTGCTGATGCTCACTCTGATGCTGAGCTCTGTCATGCTGGATACTCTCCAAAAAAACTTGACTTGGGGAGGCACCATTTTATATTTAGCTTATTTTCTTATTACTAAGTGTATTTTATGGCTATTGTGGTGTATGTCCTTCTCTCCTGTTCGAAACCAAAACAAGGCATTTCAGGTATTACATACAAAATGAATTCTCACATCACATTATTTTAAAAGGGGTGGGGCGGCGGGGGAGGAACGAGATCAAGCTACCTTAAAAAAAAAATAAAAAAAAGTCCTATGTACTATCTTGTCCCCATGAAACAGAAAAATGTACTCAACTTCTGAGGGTTTTCACTGGTCCAAGTTTTCTGAGCCGGGAAACAAATCCACTGTAAGTAACTGTGACATCTTTCAATATATGGCAGAAGAAAAATACTCTGAGGGAAATATTTCAATCTCAAATAATTTGGGAGAGAAGTGTTTTACAACCAGAATTGTGTCTGAAAAGTGCTCAAGTACTAAAGCCCCCACTTACCCTCGGCTGACCTCTGCATTCAGAGACATTTCAGTGGTCTAACTGGGGGCACTGTTTGTTTCTTGAAACATCCGTAATTATCTGATCAGAGAGTTTTTGAAAATTGAATAGACAGCTGCTTACAATTGATATGGTTCCAGCTTCACAGTGCTGCAGTGCTTGACTTGTCAGTTATGGGGAGATATATCTTTTATCCCTGCCCCAGTCCTGTTGTGTATCAGACTTCCTTGCTTGTCTGCCCACAGCAATGCGTGCTGGTTTTGGCAGCCTGTAGTGCAGCTAAATACAGTCAATGGAGACCATTGTTTTAGCAGCGAACATCAGCTTAGCAAGCAGAAACAGTTATATTCTGCTTTGAACACCTCCTTTCACCCTAAGGCACCCACTTTAGGGGAAAAAAAAACAGCGCACATGTTAAGACCTGGAAATCCACATTCACCTATATTAAGGTATCTTGCCAGCAACGTAGGCCTGATCCAATCCTTGTTAAAAATCAGCTGAGGGATTTCTATTGACTCCAGTGGTATCAGATCAACCTCCTAGAGGAGCAGGCTTCCCCCCCTCCCTTTTTTAATCAGCAGGTTCTGCTTAGGGACTGCATAACAGCATGTGCAGAGGCCAACTGTGAGTCAAGCTTGAGATGAAGGACTGGTGGTACTGCCACTACTTCCCATCTTTTTTAAAGCTTCATATTTTGCAAGTAATATCATGTAACTTTGTTCACTCCTTTCTTTGTCTGGAGAACTTGCTGATACTCTGAACACAGTTGGAAAAGTGGACTGGAGTACTACATGATGGTCAATGCCATAAAAGGTAAATTGAGTTGAAGGAACACTTGAATCCTTGGCACAGCTTTGGACAGATCTTTACAGCTCTCAGTAGCTCAGTCAATTGACATTTGTGGGTAATGGCCTTGGTAACAGTGGCTAATTTCATACTAATAGGACCTTAAATAAATCATCAGTGGGTGCTCTAAAGATGTATTTGTCAGGCAGAAGTAGAATAGCTCTTCTAACAAAGTTCCCTTTACTAGATCCTGCTTGCATCTGTCAAATTTTGACCCACAGTGCCAACAGTTTGCCTTAGACTGTTCTGTTGTTAGGTCTCATTAGACATGGTTCTGCCATTCCTCAGGGTGACATACATAACCTATCTGTAAAACAATACTGTAGTTACCAGAAAGCCATAAGGCTCCTGCTCTTTTAAGTGGAGATGGGAAAAGCAGCAGGAGAGTTACCTGGATAGCGGTGATGACCCTTTTATTCCTCCAGCAAAGTACAGACTTTCCTGGCAGGACCTTTGGTTCAGTCCTGAGCATTCAATAACCAACTTCTCTTCACAGACACACATGGATGTGACTCAGATTCTGGCAGCTAAACACTCCCGAGGGTCTTGTAGGACTCAGTGTCTTCATTAGATGCCCATGAAACAGATGCCCGTGAGCCCAGGCTCACAAGCAAGAAGCTGACTACTTTTGTTTTCATCTTTGCCCAATCAGCGAGAAGTTGATTGAACAGCTATAACATACAAATTTAGGCCAGTTACCAGAATAGAAATTAAAATAAGACTGAAAAAGAAACCCACCCATAGCAAAGATAACTTAGCAACTTAATGACTTAAGCAACAAAAGAAAGGTGAGGTCGCACTGCAAATTTCTACCTTGCAGCTTGCGCATGTGTTTGGATCTGGTGGCAAGGTTTCTGTTCTTTTTCAGTTATAACTTTTAAGCTCATGGGAAAACACACAAAAGTAACACTGGCATTTAAAAAATGTCATTAAACACCAGTCCATGGATTTTTTGTCCGTTTCTTCTCAAAAACCCAGCAAACGGCAAAACAGAAAGGCCTGAACCAGAAGCTTCCCCCAGTCAGTATGCCCGCACCGTGAAGTTGTGAGTCATGGCCTTCTTTGCATGCTCTCCTTCCTGGTCCTTATATCTTGGGTGTTCTTAGGCACAACATTGTATATCTAGAGCATGGCATTGCAGCCCTGGCTCTGGCGCTGGCAGTGTGAATAAATGCAGGCAGCTGCCATGCATTGTCCTAACCTATCGGCATTATTGCCACCATTGCCACTGTGCAGCTGTCGTGCACGGAGTGGAGGATAGAAGTCATGTTGGAAGCTTGCTGCAGGATTCCGGTGGGTTGTACACAGCAGCAGGCGGCTTTGCCAGGGGGCTGCAGAGCAGCTGGAGAAGTAAGGAATTTTCTTACCAGAAAAGGGAGGCAGGACTGAATTTAAGCACCTCTGGGTTATGCAGGAAGGTTTTCCGTTTTGGAGTTTTAGACATGGAACCTGAAGTCCTTAATACAGTTTTCAAATCATGTCCAAATGACAGCATTCAAGGAATCTCTAACAGGACAAATTGGTAGAATCTCCCAACTTTTCAGCACCTGATAATTTGTTTTGGAGATACACACATACAACAAAGGGCCGTTCACAGAAAAATGAGTTCATTTAATAAACAAGTCGTCTTTGTGTAAACAAACCAGTGGGGAAAAACAACAAACCATTTTGCATTTTTCACACTAATAGTTGAAACTGGATAAAGCTTATGTTATAGAACCTGCAGAATATTTTTATCTAAGTAGGTGGAGAGTTGTTTAGCTTCACTGTGGGGCAAAATTTGAGGGTTTTTTAGATACTCCAGTTTAAGTCTTTACACTGTGATCCAGTCAGTCATCTCTTGACCACATTCATGCTGCTTGCTGACTGTTGCTACTGGTTTATGGATTCCTAATGGCATAAGAAGAAAACAGGGTTCTTCCAGGAACACCAGCTAAATGAAACATCCCATATACACAGCCAATTCACACTTGAGAAAAATAATTCTTCTTTTGTGGATTTCAAAGACATTGACCCAAAACAAAGCTTTCTGAAGTCATGAAGAATTTTGGGAAGATTGGATCTTGCTGTCTTTATTTAGTGAAAATGTTATCATGAAGGCTGTTAAGAAATCAAAGATTTACTGTCTGTCACAAGTCAGTAACAGTGAAAGAAAACAGAGGTTCTCCTGCCCTTCTGCTATCATGCTCATTACAGGAGAAGGAGTTCAGGTCACCTGTATAATTACTAGGGCTGGTAAAACATGATGATGAAAAGTAAATATAAACTTTTAAATTGAGCTGATTATCAGATTATATCTTCTTTTGTTTCTGTTCTTCTTTTTCAGTGTAACCACTAGGCCAAAATGTGTGCAAACAAATGTGTTAAATCCAAACTAAGTATATACAGAACTCTGTAAATTCTGCCATGCTATCAGGGTTTAAGGTTCATTTCCAAGATATTACTAATTATGACTCTTAGAGATAGGGAAAAAAAAAAAAAACAACAGAAGACCTGGGTCTGTAGCATAGCTCATTTTTATTGTTTAAACAGTTTTTGCATAGGAAATATATCCGCTTCCAGTAATTGACTGCAGTATGAGCAGCTGCTAGCAGTATAGGCTGGATATAACAGTAACAATCACATTAAGTCAAGCTTGATTTACACCAGTTTAAAACTTGTGGCAGTTGAGTTCATTTGTAACCTAAAAAAAGTACCAAAAAGAACATTATTATCCTCCACCAGGCACAATAAAAACCTTTGTTAACACTCAGGCTTAAAACAGGTCTGATGCCAGAGGGCCCTAATTCCAAAATTAAGTAGCTGTACTGTAATGCATCCTACTAGTGAAGGTTCATTACACAAAGACTGTGCACGCACCTCCTTTTTAATTAAAATGTAACCTTCAGGATTTATGGCCTACAGTATGGGGAAAAATGCCAAAAGTTTTAAAATGGATCAACCCTGGTGTGTAGCTAGCAAGCAATAACTGACTACTTGTCACCTACAGTTGTACTAAATGTATCTAAAGAAACACACAGCCCTACAAAAGTTGTTCTCAGAGAAATATCATTGAGATGGGGTGCCTCTTCCCAGCTTACTAAAAGTTCTATATGATATAAGCACAAATTAACAGCTTGATGAAGACATAATCTAATGCAGCTCTTGAGAAGCCTATGCCTGGGATTGAGGAACCCCTCACATTCTACAATGTTGTAGATATTTTTTCTTTTTTTTTTTTTTTGAAGAAAATGTTATCTGAAACATATTTACAACTGAACTCAACAGAGACTGTGAAATTGAACAGGCACTGCTCATTTGTTTGAGTTTTTTGGTAAACATTTTGCTGGTTTTTGTTTCTTTCTCATTTTGCATCAACTTTTATCAGTCCATGCAACTTCAATGCCCTCAATGAAGAATGCATAATAAGCCATACTTCTTAAAAAACTTCCTTCTGCATATAGAGATACATTTGCCACATCAGTCCCTGTAGCACAGTTTTCAAAACCATTCTGTCAAAAATACAGTAATACAAAGACTGGCTTTAGTGTCACTAGCTCACACTGCTCTCTGTTTATTTAGGCCACCTTTTGTTTTACTGTTACCGTATCATGCAATAAAGGTATCAAAGGCTTATTCTAGGATATTATGATGCTAGTGGCACTGAAGCCCTTTTCACAAATTCAACATACATTTGAATTGCAAGACACAGATATTTCTAAAGAGTAATAACTAGTGAACCCTTTTATCATAAAAAAAAAAAAAAACAAAAACAAAACACAACTACTTACAACCATTGAAGAAAAAATTGCAACAAAAAATGTAAAAATTGACCGTCTCCAACTTGTCCCCTTTACTATTAACAATGTGACCAACAGAGCTGTGGCATGGAAACAGTACAAAGAGTTGTCATGGCAATAAGTTTGGCTGATGCAAAGGTCATTGTGCAGGGTTAAAGGGCAAAATCAGTGGTCCGTGTTATCCTCCAACTGCAGTGCTCCACCACACCCACACAATTCTGAGGAATTAGAAAAAACTGGGGAAATAGCAGAAAGTGCAAATAAGAAGGAGGCAGTTTTCAGCTCCTTCAGCATGGAGTAGAACATTCAACTTTGAGCTTTTCTTGTTTAGTTTGATTAGCCCACATATGATTTTACTCTCTCTTTCTTTTTAAAAAAAGTTTTCTATAGAAACCCGATAAAAAAGTCCAGGAGCATGCAGCTGGTTAATGTTAACAAAAGACCTTGACAGGATCATGTAAACTATATTGGATGTCATGCTTGGGGCCTTACTGCCAGCAACATTAGAGAGTTGTTTCATTAAAAGTGAATACTGTACACTGAATATGGGATAACTTTCTGCAGCCTTCATAATCTCACACAGTAAATATAATTTCGATTTAGGTACAGAACACACTCCGGTGTCACAGCTGAGTGCGTCCTTGTGCAATCTCTTTCATTAAGTCCTTATGAAGCTACAAGTTGCAAATCCAAAATTCTGCTCCCTGAGGACACAGCTATGTGAGACATAAGTACTGTTTTAGTTCTCTGCCTATCCTGAATTGCTCTGTGAACCTAATCTTAAATACCATCATGTAACAATCACAAAAACTTTTGCTAAAGGCCATATATACTAATAAAAAGACAGTGGTGCTTCCAACATTTTGAAATGCTCTGAAAACCAACTTTCCCAATACTAAATACAACAAAATAACCTTCATAAAATATAACTTTTCTCCATTTACATTTTTAAAGGATTAGTGACCTATGCTTTTCAAGCACAGGAATCTGCGAAATAACTCCTAACATGGACAGATTTTTTTAATACATAAATTAAGAAACTGGAGAGTTTTAACCCAAGTCCAGTTTCCAAACAAGGAATATTCTTGTTTACTTTAAAAATGGAAATGACATGCATTTCCATTGTAATTGTTAAAAAGTTAGCTTTACAAACAAGGGTATTTTAATTAAAAAAAAAAATCTTAACAAAACTATACAGTGTACAAATTACTGTCTACAAGGTAGGCGGTTCATTCAGAAGATCCTCCTTTCTTCTCGCTACTTGCAGCTTCACAGATTCATTCACATATTTTCAATGGAGCTGCCCACCTGAACATCACCCCACAACTATATTGCTATAATTAATATTTTTGCCATGTCTTTATGTACAGTCTCCTTCACTGCCTTTTTTTTTTTCCTTAGTCAAGCCTCAAACGTTCATGTCACTCCAGGGGAAACACACTTCAGTGGCACAGCCATGAGGCCAGGGCTGCAAAGCAACTTAATAAAGGCAGAACAGTGCACATAGAACGGGGTGGCTCGATTTAGTCAGAATACACTTCCTGGTGAAGGAGGAGGCCAGAGACTGGATTTGAGTTCTCAATTTTATCTGAATCTTTTGACTGCTGAGCTTAAAACCAAACCAAAACAAAAAAAGCAACTAACAATCCCAAACCAAACCTACAATAAATGAAAAGTTCATTTTCTTCCAAATAGGCTTTTCTATTAGAGAGGCAGGTGGAAAAAACCCACAGTTGCTTAACAGGCCAATTCATTCACATGGAAGGAAGGAGTTTGCTTTTTGAAATATTGCATCTGTAAGCTCTACTTTTTTCATACAGGAGGTCAGACATAACAAAAGAGTTCTGTAATGGCACTCATCTTCCTACACGGGCAGTAATCGTTTTGACTATTGCACTTTGAAGCCTGAACTTGTTTCAGTGTCATCCTGGTGTGCTATAAAAGCCTAAGAGGGACACCCTCCTAACAGGACTAAGCAAGGACAGCCCCCCAGCACATCCCTCTGCTCTCAAACAGCTCAGTTATCAGTGGCATATGGAAAGGAAAATACATACTTTGTTTTATCAGTGCAGAGCCTGAAGTGCTCTATGGGTGGGTCCAGTACATTTCGGTAATCTCAATAGCCACGTGCTTAGTGAACTGATTCATGTACCAAGAGTCTCAGAAAAACAGCAACATAAAGTTGATTTTCATTTTCTTCTGGCGTCTCATCTTTTTATGTGGAGTTTTCTTTTTTTCCAGTTTAACTATAGGTAAATCTCAGAGATTTGCTTTTCTATAGCTTCTGTCTCTGTAGCCATTCAAGCCCTGCCTACAAAAATACCTCCTGTGAGAGGAGGAGACATGGGGATGTGCCACCACCACAGATCGTTAGTTTCCGCTAACGCTGGCCAGGGCCACAAGAAACTGACGTTGGCATGCCACTGCCTGGCACTCAGTGGGGTGCCGGTAGCTGGAGCTGCACCTCCGAGGCTGCTCCATGGTAGGAAAACCTCCAAGATGCAGAGAAAACTGCAAAGGGATGAATTTTCCAACCAGGCAATCCCATGTCCACAAGTCTATACTCGCCTCTGCTTGCGCCCTAATAAAAGCGTGTGTTTTTAAGAAAAATTCACCCTGTGTTGAGTCATTCATCACAAAGAACCCTGGTGCATAAGAGGCCTCCAGCAACAGGCCCACTACTGATCTGCAAAATGTGATTTTACTGGAAGTACGCTTTTATTTACATCATAGTCTAATTCCATGCATTAAGAAATTCCTTCCCTGCTACAGCCCAGAGCTCTCCATCTGACCTGCTGTACAAGAAGACACTGTAAACCTCTGACACAGCCTGAGCAGGATGAAAATTGTAATTCAGATGCTGTGAGTTAACAACCTTGGGGGGGGGGAGAATGTTTTGCCATAGGAAAAAAAAAAAGGAATAAGGAATATTTACCAGTCAAGCAGACTAGGGGAGGCAAATTCTCTGTAGGAGCAACTCCAGAGTCAATTGGAGTCAGTGGAATTACGCCAGCGAAGATTTTTGCCCTGTACGTGCACTTCCTAGACAGGCAAGTGTCTTTGTCATTCTGAGCTAAAAACATTTGTAACGTGAACATTTTAGTATGCAGTGTCTTTGCCAGAATGGAAAAGGCTTCATCTCACTGTGGGTCTTGGCCTCTTTCTCTCTTTGTCTGTCTGTCTGTGTCTCTCTCTCTCTCTCTTTCTCTTTCTCAAGAAAAAAAAAAAAAACAAAAAACAACAAACCTTAAACTAAAACAATTTCCTCAAGTCAAGTCTGCCTCCAACAGAATTCATTATTTATTTTTTAAATCCAGAAATGATTTCAGCTTGCACCCCAGGTGGGAAGTTAAAAAGAGGGAACCGATTTGAAAGTTTGTCACAGTAGGCAGAACAGTCGCTTTGCAGCCCTTGCCTGGCTAAGGGTGCACTGCTTCACAGCTACACTGTAAAGTGTTAAAAATCCTCCCCACCCACCCCAGAATATATATATATGTATGTATAAAAAAAAATCCCCTGTCCACCTCTCAGTACAGAAAAGGACCTCATCACACTGCAAAAATAGCAGTACCCACTTTGGTCAATTAAAACAAACAAAAAAAGCATACATTATTCTTTTTTTTTTTTCTTTTAAATCTGTGTACTTACCTATAATAACCAATACAGCTAAAAGCACTACCTACATAGGCAAAACTTGGTATTGCATAATTCGTATAAATTTGTATCCCCTCCCCCCAATATTAATTGGAAGATGAAAAACATGAAAGGTTAATAGAAAAAACACCAAAATACTGAAAATATTGCTGGTCGATTACAATTTTTAAGCGGCAACTATACACAGCCATGATATGCTTTATAAATGTGAGATAAAGGTATAACTGTCTAAAAAATCCATGATGTCACACTTTTTTCCCATCTGGAGTACAAAATATTTTGTCATAAAAATGGTAAAGATTTAAAATGATAATAAATGCAGCAAAACAAGTGTAGTGATGTCAATTTTTTTGTGGTTTTTTTTCTTTTTTTCTTTTTTTCCATTTTTTAGATTTCAAGGCAAGGCACGTAATGTGGACATTATATCTTCGTGCAAATTAGGATTACTGGAAAGAGTATTTTAATTATTTTTTTAAAGAGACATAGAGGCAAAATGTCTGCCCATGCACATTATATTTCTGTCAATATGTGAAAATGGTTGAACAAGGCTAACTTCTGAAAGCACCATGCAAGTTTTCAGCACCCTGTAATTAGACTTACATTAAGAGTGCATTATTTAAATATAACATATCCCCATCCTGGTATTACCAGTTTGTAAACGGTAAGCTTTGCCCTTGTGACATGGATTTGCCTATCTCTTTGTCTCTATGATGCAGATTTTACAGAAACGTGTAAACCCTATGGGTTCTTGATGCAACCAGTAACTTTAAATAAATAAATTCTACCCCTCTGTGGAGGCAGCAGCTAAACCAACATAAGTGCTGTGTTTCCATTGATTTCTTTTTCTCAAGGACATGATTTGTCTTGAATTAATGCCTTTTAATGCCCTCAAAAACTGAGGGGAAAAAGAAGTTTGTTCAAAGTAATTTTTATTTCTATTTTTAATCCCCTCAATTTAGAGTCCAAGGGCTGAAGGACTTATAGTGATGACCCCTTAGATACGATTTTTTAAATTGCACTTGCCTCTGTAAGTGTTTCTTTAGTGGGGAAAACGTCCACTTTTTTCCTTTTCTTTTTTACTGTTGCATGAGAAGATAACACTTTTACCTACGTAGAGGCATTTCTTCCATAGAGCCTGTGTGTTCATACTGATTGAAAACTTCAAACTGCATAACACACTAGAAAAGGCTGAATTAAGGGTCAAAGTTTAATAAATCCATACTGATAACTAAAGGCTACAGAGCTTATTTTTAAAACATTTAGAAATCAGAGTGTTGAGAAAATGTCTGGCTCACGGCCCTTGTCCTCCTGCAGCTCTGTTGCTGCTGCCTAGCCTTTGTTTTGTGAGATAACCAGGAATAGTGATCCCATGCGTAAACAACAAGAATACTAAACCAATAAAACTAGCTTATCATGCAAATATTAAGGCATCTAGAAAGTCAGTTAAAATATATTGTCAGAGACAGAACATCTATTTCCCAGCGGACTTCATATAACAAAGGCTACTTAGCAGGGGCTGCATTCTACCCATCAGTGAAATATCATCGACCCTTTGTATGTCATTTCAGTTTCAACCATAAGGGAATTAGTGATTGTAAGAGCTGCAATTGCTGGTCTATTTTTTCTTCTCTCTTCAGTTTCTTTTCTCGTCCTGTCTTCCTTTCTTTTTTTCTTTTTTCTTTTTGCTTTTATTTTTTTTTAAGTTTTTCCCTCAGTTGCTTGTTTCTGCTTGAAGGAAAGGCTCTCCAATTATGTTCAAACCATAATTTGGGACATTTGTCGGCAGGATCGGTGTCCTATTTGATACTTGAAAAGGAACCAAGCTAGCCCAGGTACCAGGACTGTAGAAAAGGGGAAAGAAATAAGGAGAGAGAAAGAGAGAGAAAAAAAACAAAACATAAATTAAACATGTTGCAAAAATTAGAACACAATTAATTTGAAGCAGGGTTAAGCCAATATTCATTACTGATATCACTACTTAAGATAAAATAAGAAACCAAATTTGTGAATATTACTCAAGATTCTACTTCACAGTTTTCCCTGTGAAACTACGACTTATTTGAAAGAAAAATATTTGCATTGATCTCAGTGTAAGACAGCAGTAACACTACTTGCAACTAAGTGGCTTATTTGTTTATTAAATCCCCCTAGATTTTCAGACACAAATATACAGAGCAGACACAACTAAACCATACAAGCGAGGCTATATGGCACCACGGATGTTATTTAAGAGCTACTGAAATACACTACAGTGTACAGGTTTGCTTTTTTCAAGAATATAATATAAAGGTACAGTGATTAAGATTCCTGTGTGATTTCCTACCCTCTTACAACCCCGCCGTTTATCTTCTCTCAGCCCCAAGATATGCTTCTGAGGTGTGTGGGTCCCCATGAGAACAGAGGACCTTTAATATTCAAAAAACTTGCTTTCTTTACAGTTTTTTCCCAAAAGACATCAATGCCCAAGGAACACTGGATAACACAGGACCCAATCATGTGAACTCTTGCAGCCAAGGGTAGCCATGAGTCAAGGGTAGCAGTGTGCACCATAAATTTTTTGACAAATGCCTGAGAAAGAAAGTATTTTCAAAGGCAATTCCATGACTTTAAAACTTAAGTCAACATTTCAAAAGGACCCTGTCACTGAGGACCTTAAGTCCCAATGTCCTTCACATGTTTACCAGGCACCAACTGGTATTAGGTACCGAACCCAACAGTATTTGCAAGATGGACACTCAAAGAAAGACCTCAGCCACCTCTACTCAGTACCTGGAGCACACCCTGAGTAGCCTTTTCCTTAGATATGTTTCTGGCAAGCCAGAAATAACGGACTTTAGAGAAAGTCCCATCAAATTTATTGTGAAAAAAAAAAAACCAACCAAAAACCAGCATCATTATGTCAGCAATCATTGCCAAACAACTAACACCAGGACTGGACACACAGCATGCAAACACATGCTTCCTTTGCATTTCATTATACCAAGTTTTTCTCCACATTAGGTGCATGTTTTCCACAAACACAACGGCTTACTTGGGAATACACATTGGGATTAGACTGATAAGCTTCACCATAACACATCTGAAGACTGAAACTTCCGACGTATCTATGTTTTGCGGAGCACAGGTGCTGGAAGTTTTCTTCCTTCTCTATCTTTGGTCACCCCTCCACATTGCCCTCTGCCTGGATGAGCAGATGCATTTCTGCAGCATTGGGTGTAAAGAGGAAAATGGACCCTTTTTATCTCTTTCAAATGTGTATGAAATAACTACATTTCACTGGGCAGATTTATGTGATCCTTTCAGTCACTGCTGTATGAACATTAAAGAAAGAGATCAGCTTATTTTGTGAAATCCATGGGACATGTTCCTCAGGTCTTTTATATTAAAAACAATACAAACAGCTTGTGTCGTTTACTCCTGTTTGATACTCTTTACATCTCTAAAACTTTTAATTTACTATTTTGATTCCTAGCAATTAATTTCAGGTGCTCTGTTTTACACACCAAAAAAGTGGAAAAAATTGCTGACCTGCTTGTCTCAATGACGATCAAATTCTGAAGGGAGACAGACTACATTCTACTGCAATATTTTCAAAATCTAAGATCAGATAATCTGTTTAACTAAACATTTTTCTTTCTTTTTTTTATTCTATTGACTATTACAAATAAAATAAATTCTGTTGTCGGAGAAATAACCCCTTTGAAATTCAAAAATCATATTTACACTGCAAATCTTGAAATATTCACAAAGACTTAAACTCAGTTATGCATTAAAGATTTGTCCAATATGATCTGATGAAAAGATTATGTTTCCAAAAAAAAACCAACCATTCAATACCAGAAACTCATTTAAGAGGCTTAATTGTTTCAAATTATTCTTCATCTTCCTTCACAATTTGTTTTAAAAAGCATTTTTTGTTCCTTCCTCTTTGGATTTCAGTCATGTTAAGAAGTAAATTCTGAAATAAGAGACACAATGCAAATCATTTCCAAGCACGGGGATTTGTAAAAATAGGAACTAGTAATAAAAAATAAAAATAAAAAACCTAAGCAGATTTGTTTGCTCAAGATCTGTCTGAAAATATGATGTACAGTGCACAGTTCTTTGCTGTGCTGTTACATGGGATTTACAGTGTTTAGCGACTTTAAACAAAATAGAACACTAACTAAAAGAATGTAAATTTTGTGTGAGGTCAACATGGTATTTAAACAATTTCTGTTGCAAAGGCTAAATACACAGCTTCCAGGTTATCTTTAAGATTTACAGTGCCCTTCAGTGTTTGGATACATATATATGTGACTTTTTTCTTTGTTTTGAAGTTGACAACCTTCTAATGACTATGGCGGGTGAAGGAAAGCAGTCAGTGCTGATAAAGAACAGATTACTATTTGTAGCAGCTTTCTTATCTACTACTTCATATAGGAGACAGAGATCTTGATTTTCTGGAAAGTACTCAATAAAAATAAGTCACAGCAAGCAACTAACAGGACTGTTGTTGCCTTATGACCTACAAATTTAATATAGGTGTTTATTTAAACCTTTCAAGCCTCCCACCCTATATTACGACCATGACAAAAATGCGGATTGCAACAAGTTCGTTGATGCGGCTTATGAATCCTCAGGGAGTAATAAATCTCCCACATTAACACTGTGTAGATCCCACAGGAGTTTTGGAAGCCTGTCACACCACTGGCACAGAGCCTCCTGCCGCCCTCCGGAGACAGCGGTGCAGGCAACGGAGCACTCATGGGGCCAGGACGGCTATGGGCCGTCTGCCTGCGGTGGCCGGAAAAGCCATCACTCCGATGTCGCTGACGGCAGGCTGAAGTACCAGATCTGCACGCACCCGCTGGGCAGCAGCCAGCCCCACCGGCAGCCAGGAGGGACACGACATCCCCTCCATTTGCTAGCGCTTCCTAAGGCATGATCTTCAAGGCTTTGACAAGCTCCCGTTGTGTTTTAGAAATTAACCTTATCGTACTGCAGTTTCACGTAACTCTACCTCAGGCCACCCCAGTTCTGATACCACTGCAAACAAAAGAGGATACCTGAATGAAAGTTACTGAGGTGAACAGCACACGCTAATCACAGCACAAAACTCTGAGAACAGCTATGATACAAAGAAGAACTAAAAAAAATAACTCATGCTCTGCTGAGCTGCATCTGTATGGCTGTCTCTCCAACATTCTCACATACCCCATTACATTTATGGTAAAATTTAGCTGAACTTCCAACTACCATATGAGCCGCATCCTGGTTTGCAGCTCCCCAGGGCTCCTGCACACAGACAGGTCAGACTGACACCCCAGAAGAGCAAGATCCCCTGTCAGCTTTCTCAAATCTGCTCTGAAGGGACCTCTGCGAGCATCACACAGTTTAGCTTCTGCCAATGGAAACCATCTACAGTTTCTCCACAGGGCGTCCCAGCAAAAGCGCCAGTTACTGCTGACTGCAAATCAAACTCTGCCTGGGGGCCCACACAGGTGGCAGCAGCAGGAAAGGGGGAAGCACCTTTCCCTTCACCACGTTATCCAGCAGTTTGCATAAGACCCCAGTAAACTTCCAGCCCCCCGTTTCACAAAAGCAGAGGCAATGTTCCGTCTTTGTTCACTAAGTGCCTCAACATGGGGGAAGCCAAAACTCTTTCCATTGCCCAGGACACAGGCAATCTGGCTGTCCTTACAGAAGTTATTGAGACGTCCCTCTGCCCATGCAGCTTCTCCTTCAGATAAAAAAGCTTTTTAGGTATGAATGGAATAAAGCAGGTCTATCCCGCTCTGCAGGCCACTGCTCCTGAGGAAATCCACAAGCCCTGCGCTGACAGAAGTTATCATAAAAATGCCTGTCCCTTGGAATATGAAGTGAGACCTCAAAAAACCTGCTCTAGGCTAAGTTTTGAAGAAAACTATGTGAGAAGCACCATCAACTATTGCTGTGAGATTCAGACTAGTAGTCTTTGTGAGAGAGAGTATGGTTTGCAGGACCACCTTCCTGAAGCACTATACCTCTACGTACCTTCAGTACCAGAAACAGTTTTCTCTCACCATAACTAGACTATCAGGTGTGTTATACAGTCACCAGCTCCCTCTCTATCCACAGCAAGCGTAACGTACTTATCTGTTCAAATGTAATAAAATAACAAAGGAAAATTCTGCAAGCATCCTACAGGGTTAACATTCTCCATTACAGTTTCCATTACGGTTTTCACATGTTAATTCAATCAAGATTTCTGCCGTGATTTCCTCTTAAAGATAATAATTGCTGTTTCAAGAACCTCTGATTAAAACATTACTGGAATGGACCACAGGCAGGACTAACATTATATGTATATACAGTCCGCTGTGGAGTTTATAATAACATGAAGAGTATAATAATGTTAAAGAATTAACTAAATGCAATATAAAATAAAACCAATCAGACTTGAGTAATCCTGAAGGACTTTAAGGTTCTTATTTTCCACCAGTTACTACCTTCTTTCTACCACAGCCTCAGAAGTCTGTAAGAGTATTTCACCATTCAGAAAGCTCACCTAAACCAGTATTTCCTTCCTGCAGCTTTACTTCCCTGTGCATGAACACACTAGCTAAGACAAGGTAGATCAGATCATGCCAGGCCAGTCTTTGGACAGAAAAGGTAGAAACACCTTTGGTGCCATGAAAAGTGGCACTAGCAAGTCACAAAGCATGGTTCGTCTATCTCTGCTAAGCAAGTGCTCACCCACACAAGTACAGGGAACCATACCATTTCATATCGTTAAGATCATACGAACTTTGGAAACGCGCTAACCTCAGTGCCCTGGCTAAATTCCCACGTGTGCATTTCTACCAAAAGAATAACCACCCCTCTGGCATCTACTTAATGTGGTACTTCTGTTCCCATTCTAAGCTGGTACCAGTAGTTAAACAGCCACCAAATTTCACCTCCAAGGTGAGCATTTATTTCAAGAGATACATAAAGTATATCTCAGCTTAATTTAGGACCACTGTTATAGTTTAGCGGGCATGTACTACCCATCTAGCAGATGAAGGGGGTAAAGACCTACTGA
The DNA here is from genome assembly GCF_000708025.1 of Charadrius vociferus. Lineage (NCBI taxonomy): Eukaryota > Metazoa > Chordata > Aves > Charadriiformes > Charadriidae > Charadrius > Charadrius vociferus. The sequence goes on from NW_009649951.1 coordinate 1,948,131, forward strand.
TTTATGCCCAGAGGAGGGACAAGGGAATTCTGCTGTAAGGATACATATTCTAGTCCCTCCAGACCCCTTTTTTGGGGGCAGTGTAGCAAAAAAAGGTAAGGAAAGATCAGAAGGAGGCCACAGAACCCATTGCTAAACAAAGAAAATCCACAGCAGAGGAAGGGCCCAGTGAAATCACGCATGTCCAAGCTGTGCTCTGGGCCAAACATGCATGAGTGTTTGGTGCAGGGACAGGGCTAAAGGAGGTTTGCAAACATGCACGTGCGCAGAGGGGACTATGACCAAGTGGAGGGCTGCCTCCCACAGAGCCAAACCATGGCAAACATGGGCTTGGGTTACCAGAGACCACTGGGTTGCCTATGAAAAACTGACTCTCCACTTTCCACGTCTACCCTGCTTTTTTCCCCCAAATATTACTGTTTCCATTTTTAATCTCTTAGATTTTTTACCTTAGTACTTTTAAAAAAATATGACTAAAAGTTTATTTATCAAATTAGCATGACTAAATAATAATGTAGATAATCCTAACTGCACAAAAAAAAAAAGAAATAAAACCAACAGTGTAGTTTTACTGCTTCAAAAGAAACAATTGGAAGTAAGATGATCAAGAAGTAGAAAACTGGAGTAACCAAAGGGTTAAAGATACAGTCTACACTTGGGAATTCTCTATAATATGCTCCTCCTTCCCTAGCAGCACTGCCAAAAATCATCTGACAGGAAACATAAGATTAAGTTTGTCCTACCTAAGTGAACAAAGAGTGCTCAGAGCAGGCAACCAGTTCACTGCAGAGCGGGAACTTTTCTAATCCTGCTGGAATCTGCAGAGCTGCTCAGAAAATATTACTGAACTTGTTTTCTTTACTTTAACATCTTGCTTCTGGATCATCTCATTCATTTTGGTCACACTGCAGATCTTGCTGCTTCTCTTATAAAGGTTAACTTAAAGCTCCAAACATAATCATGTGGAAAATGGACATTATTGATTCCTATGGTCCATTGTTCCCCTATTCTAAGTCCCTGAAGTTCAAGTTCAATCTGGAATTACATCATGTCTGGTTTCTCCTGGTTACCAGACAGCTTGAGACGTGACCACAGCTACAGAAAAAACAAACAGCCTTCTTCACGCTTCGTCTCCCCTATCGATTCAAACATAAACTTTTTTTCTTTCTCTCAAGTATGCTTCAAGTATGGAGCATGGTTAATTTAGAGATTAAGTTCCAAATTAGATTATCTAATGGCATCTTAATGGATTGCTGACCCATTTCCTGTGGGATGGCAGCATGCAAGTCTGGCTTGAATACAATTAATTTCTTAGGAAGTGTTCTGAAGATGTTTGCCTAGATGGAGAGGAAACATAATGTTCTGCACATCTTTCTGCATTACAGAGTTGGGCAAAACTATTAGAGGCAGCAATTTAAATTGATAAAGACCAGAAATCATTAGGTTTTCTTTCTATGAATACTTCTACAATCAGGATACTTCAGCGTTTTTGTTCTTAAATTGTAACGAATTGATACTTCTATTCCAAAACATATCCCAAGGGGTGAGAGGAGGAGGAAGGGGAGGGGGCAGAGGGTATGAACCATTGCTCTAACAGGTGTCTGTGTCTGCCAAAATCTGCTTGCCACAGCAACGCTGCTGACTGTGTTACTTTAGCTATGTGTTTTTTTAAAACCAAACACACACAAGGTACTGCGCAACTAAGCAATCTGCACCCGTTCTCAATTCCCCTCCTAATTCTTTCCCAAATCAGAGGTTATCCCATTTCATTGCCTTATCAGCATTATCATCATAAACCTGGAGTGGTGTTGGGGGGGAAAAAGTGATGCTTGGAAAGCTAAACATCCCGACAGCTAGAGCTGAGAAGGAAATTCAGCACTCTGAGAACAGAGCTCCCCTCAGCATCTCCAGGAACAAACCAGCTGTTGTACTCTGCTTATGTGTCAAGATAACAGACCCAAAGCAGGAAATGCTAACCTAGTGCATTTGCCTGGGTAGTGTAAATGTAATGTTAAAGTAACAGTTAACCCATAAAACTAACACAGAAAGATTGTTAAAAAAAAAAAAAAAAAGAATATAAATAACAACAGTTGGGAATAAAAATATATTTGGCAATAGCCAAGCCAAAATGTACATTTTGGCAATGAAAATTCACTTACAGTCTGTGAAAGGTTTGCAAATACTCAACATGCTCTAAAAGAGACCCATCATGCCAGCTTTTATGAGTTGTCCCACTGGAATTAATATCAATGGCGTAATGAGTGGCTGAGATTCAGGATCAAGCTCAAGTTATCAGACTTAAACACACACACACATACACTTTTTCTCACTCTCACTCATGTCTTAAGGTTACTTGTTGCATATGTTCTTGCTCTCACATGGTGACTGAGACTGTATTTTCCTAATTGAGCCTTACAGATTTTCACAGCTTCCTCTTACCTTCTGTCTGTAGGAAAACAGTTATTATCACAGTGGTTATTATAACTGTCATTATGAAAAAAGAAGGGTGTGGTTTTTTAATGGATTCTGAGTATCTTCTTCATATGTACAGCAAAAAAATGACCCAAATGATCTTAAAAGTACTCGAGAACTTAATTCTATTGATGTGGTTAAATGTTGTTCAAAGTTCAGCAGACACAATAAAATATTTACCATAAATGCTGTAAGTAAGCAACAACAAAACATAATTTTAGATGGTTAGGGCATCAGGAGCAAAATAAAAATTACTATTTCCAAATATCTTACCAAATAATTGGGTTTTTTCCCCATTTTTTTAGAAATCTCACAGGATGTTGTTTATATAAGTATTTCCTTTAAAGATACTAGAATGTTTAATTCAGCCAAGCAAAGTACTAATGCAGTTTTTAGTTATCATTATTCATTGCAAGTTTTCTGGTTTTGAAGAAGATGGTGCATCAATGACTTAAAGTTTTGGGGGTTTGGTTGTGGATTTTTTTGTCTTGTATTATTCATGTTCTCTTTATTTTGCAAAGTCCAGTCTTTGGCATATCGACTGCTACTCTCTTACACCTGGGACTTTACATGGCAACAGATATGTAACTTTATACAAAAAGAAAAACCCAGAAAACATATTTTGAAATCTATGTATCGTACTTTGAAATCTGTGCATCATATCTGCTATCAGGTATGACAGGCAGCTACTAGTAAGTTAAAGAACACAGAAATAACAGAGGTTTGATCATCATTCACTCTCTGCAAGTTTCCGAGGTGTAGTTCACCAACAATGCTGCATGACAAAGCTTTCAGCTTGGCCACCTCTGATACCTGACTTCTGTAGAGACAGGACAGCTAACATTGAGGCACTGCCAACTTTTTTACCTTCTTGAGGTCAGTATACTTAAAATAACTACAAAAGCCTGCTGTAAAAGGTCAGATTGAGTACCCTCAAAATGAGCAGTGCAGACTTGAGGAAATCACACAATCAAACATTTTTCAAACCATTTTGTGGGGGAAACTTTAACTGTCTGGACTAGAATATATTTCTTTGCCAACGAGCAACAGTTGCTTTTGCAATACCTTCTTTTTTTTTAGTATTAGTTTTAGTGTTAGAAGGGGCTCCTGCTCATTAGCCTGCGCAGGTATCATTTCTCTTCTTAGATCCTCACCTACATGAGATTTGAAGGATGTATTCCAGAGCCCGAATCCTAAAAGCCATCTACTTAAGGAGAACTAACAGTTTGTTTCTTCGTCCTCAAAGGCTGCTGTAAGGTCAAAGCCAAGTAAGTGCAGCCTAGTCCTGTGAAGAGATGCCCATGACAGATTTTGTGCTCAAGCTCATCTGGCAGCACTTTTGTACATTGGTAGGGTCGAAGTGGCAGGCAGCACTCTGTGAGTAACCTGCAAAGCAGTTTTGTCTGTAAAGGTGAGTGGATCATGAAGCGTGCTTGTAGTCATCACCAAAGTTTCCTTGTCATCGCCCAGAAATCTTCTTTCCCCGCTTTCCTTTCTTTTCTTTTCATAATTTATGCCTAAGGGTCTTGTGTGATGGGTACTGAAAAACAGAATTCAGCAAACACTGGGACAGTGCTTCAGCCAGTATAAACTGGCATTGCTTTGAAGGGAGCTCAAGTGATGACTGATTAAAATAATTCAAGGATATTCCTAGACAGGCAGTTGTGATATAATGTCCTAAGTCCTGCCAATGCCCTGAAAAAGCAACACCCTTTGTAGTGAGAGAATAAATCACCCCCTCTGTGCTATACTAGCTCAGTTTGGATTCACTCTTGGCAGTACATTGAAAACTGTGGCAATTACTGCATGATCGGGATTTATAATGTGAATCACAGCCCTTGAGGAGATGAGGTGAATCCATTAGCTAATTTTCCATCGTGCCATTTCATCTATAAGGGAAGAAATGAAAACACCTTGCTTTTCCACCACAATTCCTCCAGATTTTAAATATTATTTCAGCAAAAAATGCAGAAAGGAAAAGTAAAGCAAAAATACTTAAGGAACTTAAACTTCGGATTTGTAAACAGCACCAATTTTCAAATTCCATAATTACCCTCCCAAGTTGACAAAACCCACAAACCTAGCAATCCATAGTCCAATACAGTGCATCAAAAGGCAATTTGTACATAATATATATACACACTCACACTCACACAAACTATTCAGAAGTACATACTTTCATGTGCACACAAATGTCCAAGAAGTATTTAAAATTATTTTGAAGGTGAGCAGCTAATACTTCATCTGACATGCTCCTAACCCACAGATTTTACATGTACAACCCCCATTACGTGTTGAGTGCTGCAGATAATCCTGCACATGAAAGAGGTTAAAAACCGATGTATCACAATTATGCTGATTTGTTTACACACCTATTTAGATGCACACACCTCCACTGTTACCATAATTAATTATATATCAAGAGATGTAAAAGATAATAATGAGTAATTTATTAATGTACCAAAGGTTAATGGGTTTTATTGTGTTCGCTTTTTCCATACAAAAAGAAACTCTTTTGTGTAAATCATTTCTAATTGTTCTGCTATTCAGTGGAGAAATAAGATGGTTTATATCTTACCTTCATGTACATGTTAGTGACCTAAATCTGTACCAGCCAATTAGTCAGAAAAGTCTCTATAAATAGTATGGTTATTCATTGTCCAAAACCACCACCACCTCAGACATATATTATTATACTCATCTGTACTTCTAACAGCACCATTTTCTTTGTGTTAACCACTAAGCCCCCCAAAATATGACCTCTAATTCTGCAAACGACATTTTTAAAGCCTAAGATCAGTATTCCCCTAAATTTACAAACCCTTTGCATTTGACAGCACAGCATTATCATTCCTGGTGCTTATTTAAGGTAGTTTCTAAATTCAGCTTACACTAAAGATAACCTGAACGTGTATGGGAGAAATGTTACAAGCATGTTTTGATCAAATGCTGTCACATATTTCGCTGAAGGCCCACTAAAACAGATACTGTAGCTCAATGCAACTTTTTTAGAGGTGGTGTAGGGGTGGAAATAATTAAAATGTTACCTTTGCCAAGTAATTCCCAATGTATCCTCACTGGCACTGGGGTATAAATGCCTGCCGTTTTGATTCATGGTCCAGTCACAAATTCTCAGCTGTCAATTGAAACCTAGCAGTCAGATATGGATCGAGCAGTACTACAGATTTTAGTATTTAAATGAATACATGCAAACTAGTACTGTACATGGCAAAAGCCTTACTTTCCCAAGAAGTAACTTTAAAAAATAAAAGAAAACAAACAAACAAAGAAAAATAACTTATTCTGAGAAATAAATGCCTATAGATTTGTTTAAGATAATGCTACTTTAATACACTCCTCTATCAATAAAGTATAAAAGAGTAACTGGCGTTTAGCACATAACAATTAGCCATTATTAGATTACAAACTGAGCTGGAATAAAAGGAAATGTTAATATTCAATAGCAAGATACTTTAAGAAAGGAAATTAAAATGCTGTTTTCTCTAAGCAATGTTCTATATGAGTATAAAGTAAAGGTCAAATATAATCAATATCTTGTAGCATGCATTTCGTGAAACATAGAAGACATGCAATTTATAGAAAATTTGCCCAAATTAAACAAACTGTATGTCCTTATCTGGCTATTTAAGAAGGGTAAAGGTATTTTGTAATTGAAGTTTATTTAATCTCATGTTACTGACAATGGTATTACTTAGCAAGAGGTGATAAAATAATCTAATCTTGCTTTGGACTCAGAATAATAGCATTTAAAATACTTTATTGCATTTTAATATAATGAGGAATGTACTAAATCTTAGCTGAAACAAATTCTTCCCAGATCCTCAAATCACCAGTTCTGCCTTCACGGGTTGTTCAAGCAACCCTCTATAGCTCTGTTTATTTAACAGCTGCCCTACAGTGTTAGCAGATTTATTGAAAAGATATACTGCTTATTTTTAAGTTTAAGAAAGTGAACTTATCTGGCTTGTGAAGAAAACATGCATTTTAACCTCTGTATAGTAATGCTGTATATAAATTGCTGTACCATTATATATGATACAGCACTCTGAATTGAAGATAATGTTGCTGAGTTTAATTGCACTCAATGCATTTTAGTTTTCTCTATCGGTATTCACAGTCTTCAGATAGCGTGGGCTACAGCAAACAAACTACAATAAACTATTTTCACAGGAGCACAATTAATTGCAGTCTTTTCCTGAAAAATACAAATGCTGAGGACAAGACAATATTACAAACCTGACCCTGTCTGGCTGTTAGACTCATAAGCTTCCTGCTGTAAAGGTCTGAGAAATGGAAATGTTAGTCTCTGATGTTTTCATAGGGATTGTTTCTTGTTTGTTATCTAAAGAACTCCAAGGGACCTTCTAAAGGCCATTAAAAGCATGACTAAACCACATGAAATTAACCAGAAAAGGAAACATGCAGTCAAAAAGTTTGCTAGAGGTAACTGTGAATAATACATTAAATATGTTTAAAGAAAGGGGTAAGTAAATATTTGGTTTAGTCACTATACAAAACAGTATTGTAAACCTGATTTTAATATTGAAGACAGTAAAATATGTCAGCTCAGTTACTCAATGTACAGTAGATGTACTTCTGCTAGAATCCTTAAGAATGTCATCTTCATTATAGATGCATATTTTAAAGCTTTATAACTCAGCTATAAAAACTCATTTCCAGCTGAAACACAAGACTGAAAGGTTAAACCCCCCTTCTTTTCTTCTTTCACAAAATATAAAATCTATGATTAAAAGCCCTTTGGCTGATTAGAACCATAAAAAATACTAAAATCACAAACTTAGTATTACCAAAATGATTTTATGCAGTTAGGTTTAGGTCAAAAATCTGGCAAGCACTTAGCTTGCTATAGAACCTGATTGCATTTGCCATTTGGGGAAAACAGTAATGGATTGATACGTTACATTTTAGTAAATCAGCTTCTGCACTAAATCATTATATTCTTCCCACAGCCTGTATGAAAACTTTCCACATATACGGTTAATGGGTTAAAATTATCATTAAAAAAGGTCCAAAAAGAGCTTTTCAAACCTATTTCATAAATGTTAGTAATGACATACTTCATACTATATACAGTCATACATACCTCAATACATATACCTCTAAACACTGTAATGGTAATAATAGTACATGTGGATTTTATATACATGTTGTAGACACATACACACACATGTATATGAAGAATCGTGCTACACCAGACTTATAATTAAAGTAAACTGCAGTGATATTCACTGCACCAACAGTACCATACTTGTGGTACTGACACCACCTTGAAGAACTGCAGGTCTGTATGACAACGGGTTCTGTGAAGAACCCAGGACTGCCTCAGCTGTGCTGAAAACCACCTTCCCAATGTTAAAAACTATTTCTCCACACTCCTGAGCAGGCTCACTAAGCTGCCATGTTCTCTTTAGAAACTAACCTGGCAGGAAAATGTTTTTTTCCTCTCTCACATAAAATACCCTCTCCCAAATCACTCCTGCTTAGAGACTAGGATGTCTAAGATTTAGAAATATACTTTTGAAAGTATGTAGAAATATCACTTTCAAAGTCTGCATCTGCATCCCTCATGTGCACTGAGTCCTTTCTGAGTAAAAAGACTGGAGAAGTTTAAACGAGTTCCACAAGCCCTGGTTCTGTTTGATGGAAGAAGATGTCTGTTCACAGCACCAGCAGGAACACTGCCCTTGGAGGATATCCAGACAGCCCAGCAGGGAAAGCCTTGGGGCACAGACCTGACATGAATACCAAGATTTGGAAGGATGTGGGGCACTTTTAGTACAGTGTTTTGAGTGCTATATGTTGTCTGGTGTCAGGCTGAAACCTTTCTGGCTAGTTACAGTCCTCAGAGTAACTTAAGTGACCTCTAAAATCGTGCCACAGTGTTAGCTGGAGAGGAGAAGGCACACTCACTCTCACCCACCGTAAGCTACCTCAAAGAGTTTCTCCGCAGCACATGGGAGAGGCAGGAAATTTCTTGAAGGCTACTTGAGAAAGCTTAAATTCCTCAGTTGAGGGACTTAAGAAATAGTCCTCATGAGACATTTAATAAATGCTGAAAAACATCACTAACCCTCTCAAAAATATGCTACGAATGCAAAATAAATGACCTGATTTGGCATGTGACATGGTGAAAGGCCTTTCCTAGAAGCCTGCTGGACAGGCCTGCTCCTCAGTCCCATGGCTTTGTCGTTTTCAGCAAGGCAAGTCACGTGAACCTCACTTCAATAACACCTTCCATCCACGAAACGTTATCAATGATTTTTTTATTTATCTCTCACCTAACCACCTAACCACCATGTTCTTTCAAAAAGAACATGGGTCTGTGTTCCGAAGTGGGAAAGGATGCCCAGCCTTGCAGCAGATGGGGAAACCTCACAGGCAGTCCAGCCGTTTCCTGACACGTGGAGCTGCAGCGGTCTCTCATCCCTGTGACACGTCTGCACTGCTACACTCATGATGAACAAAGCCCACTGCAAGTGTTTCTCCAGGGCCAGAGTGCCACTCCCTCACCTGCCTCAGCTGCATCACGGGAAAGGGCCGCAGGCCTAGGGAGAAGTAGAGCAGTAGGCTGGGTGCTTCTCCTAACTCCTCCAGCTGCCTGAAAGTCATCCACCTCCCTGCTTCTGCTCTGCCCTCTGTAAAATGCCAGGAAAGTGATTTTGGTTTGCATTTCCCAGTGCTGCGAGACGTACTGATCTGAAGTTCTACCCAAGAGCTAGATTTCACTATAGCTGCCTTTTCAGCTTAAACTGGGCACCTTCCAACCACAACCATCCAGCAGAGTTTTAAGCATACAAATCCTATGTACATTAAAAGCCCGTCGTTAAAGAGCTCAATCTTTTATCATAGTCTGAATAATTTTTACGGGTTAATATTTAAGCAGGTTTTGTATTCTCTTATTTAAAGAGCATTTCAAGCTTCTGTGATTGCTCGTGAAAGTAGATGTGTATTTTGGAAACTGTAATAGAAGACTGTGTTATAGCTTCTGTTAGTTGAGAACAGTCCATAAAACTTAACATTTGCATATTGTCATTGTTTTGACTGAAACTTCCTTTAAATGTGTTTCCTTTCCAGCAAGCATATGTGAAAGGTGACCTCTTATCCATTTACATACCTCCCTGGTGGTCATGTGACCCAGTTTTACGTCAAACTGTCAATTATGATAAGGGACACAATAAGAACAGCCTAAGTGTTGATAACCTGTTTCCTGGCTTTACTGAGAAGTTCTGTTTAGGAGTCCACTTGTGTTCTTCTTTCAGCCTTCTGCTGAAAGCAAAAGCAACATCCACCCAAAACATTTTGCAAACAGATACTCTGTGTTCAGTGGACATTTAAGTTTACAACTTCCATGATGAATAGAATGAAGAGAACTGCATTTTGAACTGTGTGATTCGGTAACTAAAGGATGCATCTGGTTAGAACAACTTCCTACCGAGGAGGCAGGGCAGCCTGGTGTGTAGGAAATAAAAAGCTAGCTACAATTTTCTGATTTTGTATTTTAGAGACCTGAAGTGTTTCTTATTACTACATACATGGCAAATGTCTCACTCATAAATGTCAAAGCTGTGTGAAAAACATGCATACCAAATGCCAAACCCGGAAAGTCCAAGCTCTAGTGAAAACCATGCCATTGTATTAATCAGGGCAAAGACTGGAAGACTTCACTAGCTCCTCAGAAATTGGGCCAGCATTAGTTAGCACAGTTTACTGCAACAGACAGGAAAGTTCTAGAGGTCATTGTCTTCACAGACCTCATTTATTTACATTTTCTAATCAAAACCATAATCACTCATACGTGGCTCCAAGGTGCATTAAAATTAAATAAATGGCCAAGAAAATCTGTCAGCTATTTCATTCATTCCAACATATATCTTATTATTTGTGAAACCATTAATCTGTATTTGCAATATATACAAATGTCTATCCATTCATCCATCCATCCATCCATCCATCCACCCATCCATCCACCACCTATCTTTTTATATTGTTTACACAGGTAAAGGGCATGACTAGTATTTCTGGCAGCATTCTAGTCTTACAACCAGAAACAACATCAACCTGTCTCTAAGTGTCTATCATTTCAAGGACGTAATAAATTCATGAAGTTGAGAACAGTAACACAAGGAGGCTACAGAAATGTCATCCCATAACCATGAGAATTCTGATCAGTAAGACTTTAATGCTGAACTAATGAACTCTCCATTACGATTATATAGCCAAAAGAATGGAGACACAACTAGAATCTGGCAAGGGACTGTGTCCACTTGTAGAAGATTGAATTTGACTGACTTTCCTCAATTTGTTGCTTTTTCCCCTAGTCTAGGCTTAGAAACCACAAATCTTCAGTAGACACAAATCAGAGAAAGAAGGGGGGAAAGGGTGCTCCCATATAATTGTAAAGGTTATCTAACCTTTCTTTTACGCACAATTCATTTAAGATGCTTCTCAGGACAGATGATAAGCACTGAGTATGAGATTCATAAAATAACACCACCAACCACCAATAGTAAAATTAAGAAAAACTCTCTCACTCGGGTACTAGCTCTTATCACTTGCCTTGTCCCTTTCTATGGTGCCCTCCCTGCAGTTACATTATCAATACTTAACAACTCTCAGAAGCTGATGCTGAATCAAGAAAAGCAAACCGAGTGGTCATTAACAATTTGTAATGGACAGTTGGGGGGGGCTGACATGACTTTTTTACAACAGAATTATGAAATACATGTGACTCTCTAGATGTCACTGAAGCATGACATCCGTTTTGTAACTATTCATGTCACAGTATAGAAATATCTAGCATTTGAAGACAGGTAACAGGAAGACCCACCAGCAATTGCAGCTGAAAGTCGACTGCATAGTTATAGTTCCTCATTAGAACTGTGTCTTCCTAACTATCAACGAAGCATGCTAAGTAATGCACATAACAGCACATTTTTCACAGTATCCAGATCAGTACAAGTAAATAAACTGCTCCCATTGGTGTTATTATGCACTGGCTTCCAAAGTTGTATTCAGCGCTTCCCATCTAAATGTGAGTATTCCAGGTAGGCTGTGCTATAAAGTGTTTACTGGAAGTTCTAGCAAGCTATCGCTTTGTCAAAAGACTTCATGTAAGTGCACGTTGCAAAATACATGTGTAACTTTCAAATTTATTGTGGTTACTGTAATTTAAACAAGCTACATAATGGTTCTTTTTAACAACAACAAAAAGTACTCAACAGTACATGCCAATATTTCTCATAACCAGAGAGAATAAATCTTCATAAAGACTCCTCCAATGAAGTAAAAAAACGTACCGGTGACAATATTTATTCTTGAGGGGTCAATGTGCATTACAGGGTATGGTGAATGTTTAAAAGACCTCTGTGGAACTAAAACCATTGACTTTCTAGTTTAGAATTTCTCTCCACTAATACAAAATGATTGATTGCCTTTATTTCATGTACCCCTTGATTTTTCTTTTCATTCATCACGGGCTGCTTTAAACCAAATGCATTTAAAATCTGCCACAAGAAGAGTGGTCTCTTTTAAATTGTTGTAAAGTAATGAAAGGACATAGTAAATCAATCTCGTTTCTGCCTTACCAAAGGATAACCTTTGCTCTATTAAAGTTGTTTAGACAATCTCAGTGCTCTACCTCACTTTCTGGGTAATAAACATATATGGCACTGTCATCTCCAAGTTGCCTTTAGTATTTAAGTGAGTGAAGGTACCTAATTCATTAGAAACTTATATATACGCATTTACATATTTGTATTTATCCATATGAAAAAGCTTTGTTGTTCAAGTATTCCGTTCTTTAAAATGGTTTCAGCAGTACATACCATTTCCTAATTTTGTACATATTTATATGTGTAAGCATCCCCACGCACACCCCCACAAAACACACTCAGGCAAGCATACACATATGTTCATTGCATAAGTTAGAAAAGAATGAAGAATTCACATAAAAGATGAAACCATGACACAATTTTTAAACTTACTATATGGCTCACTGGTCACCAATTGATGCTCCTGAATTAACATAACAAGACTATGAAGCAATATACTTTAGAAGGGAGAACGTTGGTTTCACCCAGTGGCACTGAAGAATTTTTCTGTTTATGAAGTGTATGTGAGAACGAATTTATTTTCCCCTTCCCCCTAAGCCATCTGGCCACATGTTTTACCATGAAAGGGAGTATAAGACACAGTGCATGTAAACACCGAAGACTGTGATGACCCTGAGACCCCCCCTCACTTTTATGTTCCTATGACACTGATGAAATCTCCAAATTTATTTCCTTCTACACAAAGCCAAAAATATACAGAAGATGCAGGAAATACGCAATGTATGATTTACATGTCATAAACTCAGCCAAGAGAAAATTTAGTATGCTGCCACTATGTTCTAACATGTGACAAGAAGTTTGCAACTCCTTCAACGAACTTGGAAGAAGGTGGAGTGGGCTTAAGCAGTAGCAAATTTGCAGAAAAAATTGCATCTAAAAACATGTAATGAAAAAAAATGATGGCACATCCTCAAATTAAATGGAAGTCAGAGACTTTTCAAAGGATACTATGTAAAACTTCACATGAAAAGAAGAGAGACGTTGTGTGTGTTTTAAAATACAATAAACATATGCCATATATCTTTTAAAAAGAACCACGTTATAGTAATTAAAACACATTTTATGACACAACAATCTTTGAGAGGTTAAAAAAAAAGCAATACACCAGGAAATTTACTGAAAAATGAATGGTTGGCAAAACCACTAATTGTCATTTGCTATTTTCATAAAAGTGTACAGATGTTTCCAGTTAGGCCTCACTGGTTAAAAAAAAAAAAGTTGGCAAAGCATCAACTATCTTGAATAAACGATCATCTTTATGATTTTCTCTGAACTCTGCATGTGGTGACCTTTAAAATGGACATACTGCCACCTTGCCCTGGGAGTGGGTAGGGATAGAGAGTTCCAGATGAAGCACACTTCAGCTATATCTCAGCAAACACAGAACAGGTAGGTTTTACTGAAAAATGAAACAGGCGTGTGTACCAACTGTTGACAGGAACCCAAGCCTGAGAAGAAAATACACTACAATAAAAACCAAGGACTATTTAACAGCCTCTTTCGTACTGCCATATTCAGGTTTTTTCCTTATAACATTTTACATGCTGTTAATTTCAAAGTCCTCTACTTTTAAGATCTAGGAGAAACACAAACACACATCATAAAATATGTTAAAGTTCTAAAGGGTCTGAATTTATTCTTGTTACTAGTAATGTAGCATTTCTGTATATGCATGGCCTTGCTACTGACTGCAGCTAATTTGTTTGTAAGCCATCATTAATCTCGACTGTATATTTTCACAGTTTGGGTAAACACTTCATTTGCATTAAATTTACAGCATTAATGAGATGTGAAATTTAAAATGCTACTTGAAACATAAATGATGTAAGAAACTAGAACAAAACTGGTTTTATCACATTTAAAATCAGCAGACCAATTTAAACCTATTAAACTAGAAATGATGATGTGTTGCATTGAGAATTTGGTTTTATAACTCATCTTCTAGAAGTAAAATGAAGAAATGTAAGCTTAAACATCTGGGGAAAAAAAACAAAATAGCTTGAAAATAATAAGTTGGACTTTGTGCTTTGGACATTTTGCTGATTTTTTAAATTGATTTTGAAATAAGTATTTGTTCCTTGTACACGTCGTTCTCTTTCCTAAAGTCCTATTAAAGATTACATGTATGAACTCTTCACAGATAAAACAATTGAAAGAAATATAATTAGAAGTTCCTTAAGATGGTACAAGTCTAAGAAATAAAGCATATGCTAAATTGATGTTCCTTAAAGGGTTCAGTTTTGTTTTGAATAAATTTCACTTTCAGATGACAAATACTGAAACCCTTAGGATCCCAGTCTAATCCAAGATCACAGTGGCAACATGTAGGAAGGTAATATCGCAAAATCTTCTCTATAGCATTACACCTATGTGAAACTTGCCCACCTGTTGCTGGTGTAGGAAGGATGGGTCTCTTGGGCTTAGTCCCACATATCGATTGGCTTGGGATGTGCCTGAGGCTGTGTAGGCTGATTAAGGAAGAACAAAACAGATTGATAAAAATACCAACCTATCATAACTATTACCCTGTGCAGGTACAGTACAAATATGAGAGATCCAGAGTTATGAATTTGCAAGATATAGGATGTGTCTGTGGTTTTCCTTTATTTTAACTTTAATAGAATACAAAAGAAAAATTGGACCAAATTTGGAAAGGCGTGTGTAAATTCCTATCAACTTCAATGGAAGCTGCATGTGTCAATCACACTGATGTCTCTTGTTAAATAAAAGCTCCCCTGATTAATGTATGCATTTGAAGGAATCACGAGCCTGATTCTTATTGTCATTACACCAATCTAAGGCACCAGTGAAATCACTGAGATTACAATGTTGAGAGAAAGTGCACACTTATTATTCTCACTGCTGTGAAGACCCGTCACAAAACTGTAAAAGAACAACAAAAATTGGAATCAAAATTTCAGTTTACTTATGTGGCATAAAATGAATCTTTACAGACCTTTGGAAACTGGAAGTAATCTGATTAGTATTTTAATGAGAAGGGAGCTAATTTTTACTGTGCAATACAATACTAAATATTCAACTCCCATATACATCAGGAAACAACATTTTCCCAGGGGACAATTTAAGGAAGTCTCTTGCTGTCTGCTACAGAAGATTAAAGAAATCCATTTCTGAGGAGAAAGGGCATGGTAGGTAATGCTGAGATTAGTTGCAAGATACGGATCCTTCACCTGTAGGTCACATCCCTGTCTGGTCTCTGTCAGTAATCCCTAAAACCCATTACCCTCTCATGGCTTTTGGTGGTACTTATGAAATGAGGTGTATGGTCTTACTCCCCTTCCCAGTGTGGAAATGTCATGCTGCAACTTGCAGCATCACAACCTGGAAACTTGCTGGCAGAAAGAGCAAAACTACTAAAATCGAACAGACATACACAAGGATGAGGAGCTAGATGGGAGCACTTACTGGATTGGCCTGTTAGTATTAGTCACATAGCAAGTACAAGTAAATGAAATCCATTAAATTAAAAAAAAAAAAAAAAAGGCTTTATACAGTAAACAGGCTTTACTGAAAAACTGTCATAAAAATTAATCAGTTATTAGAAGGAAATTATGGTGGAGGCCACAGGGTTCCCCAAATATTACCAAAGCCTGCTGTTCTTTCTCATTCAAAACAATTCTGCTATTGCACTTCAGAATGAAAAGCAGTGCTAATCATTTGCTGTTTTATTCTCATCAGACTGAATAATAATGATAACTTGTTGTCCAAGCATATGTTTTACATATATATATATTTTGAATCAATCAATCAATCAGTTATTGCAAATAAAAGTAAAACTATGCCTTAAAATATATTTAGTCTTGTTTTTCCCATTAAGTTAGTATTAGCACTCTGTGTGGCAGGTCTAATAAGACTGATAATACAGTTTATATGAATTCATATATTATTTCTATGTCAGCAGGACATGAGCACTCATTTTTTGCTATTTTCTTCATCAACAAGCTATGTTCTTTCGCTTTTTTGCTCTTACAGTTACCAATCCAGTTTCAAAAGGCTTTACTAAGCAGAAACACTACTGCATTTCTCTGAAAACCATAAAACTCTGAAAATGTAGGATTTATACGCTATTTCATATGCAGAACTCGCACATTCAGATAAAATTTGTACATAGGGGATCTTTTGTTATTATTTACATGCTGTAGTGACAGACATTGGATCTTTAGGCAAGAAGCTACTTGCACAGTGCTGTGGAAGCATGAGGAGGCCTTATTTCAAATATCTAAGCTGAGATGTTCTAAGGTTCTTGAGGAATCAGATACCCAAGTTCCAATGAATTGCACAAGAAACTGGGTGCCAACTTCATTTGAAAATACAGTCCACGTTTTTCCCTTAGCAGGAGAACAATGAACAGATTAGGTTTGCTTTCCTATAATGATGAATAGTATGGTCAGATTACCAAAAAACACACCAACATAGTTCTGACATTGTATTTGTTCTTTTTGCCATTTGTATTAGAAACCCTGACGTCATCTGAGACAGCTACTTAGGCCAGGCACGATCATGTCAAACAGGAAGAATGAAACCATGAATACTTGAAACTATACGTGAACTCAGTTTTCTCAGTTTTCTGTTCTGGACCAAAGGTTTAGTGCAACAGCTTCTGGTTTGCTGGTAAAACTAACTCTTCTTAAAAAGTGCAAGAACTGTGCCACAAACCACCAGGGAGGGTACAGATATAATCTACCACCTTTTAACAAAACTTCTACTGTACTAAAAGAAGAGCTGAAATCCTTCCATAAATCTATCTATATAATTATTTGTTTATACTTAAACAATAGTTTTTCCAAAAGTTATTACCATCCTTTTACAATGAAGGCATAACCAGTTTTCCTCCTTTACGTCTCTGCCACTCTTATGCAGTTGAGTCTCATCTCTGCTTCGCATTCTAATAAAAGGTTTAAAGTAGTATAACATCTAAGAAACATACAGTTTATGGTCTCTGTTAACAACAGACTAAAAGTTACGGACTGGATTCCCAGTTCAAATACTAAACAGGTCTAAAGCAAGTCATTTTAATGTAACAGACCCTAAAGATATTAATATTTTTAGAGTGGTAAGTTTTCTTCCAAAGGATATGTCTGGAAATGTCTCCTAAAGATCTTCACTATTCTGATAAATACTAGTAACACTGGCCATCTCAAGTCCAAATAAAAGTTCAAAGACAACAGAAATGCAGAAAGTAGTTAAAAAGCAACAGTCTGCATCACTGAGCATAAGATGTGTATTTGGAAGAGACAAAATTACCCTATACAATAGTAACACCTTTGCTCTTATTTCCAAAACCGCAATTCCATTGAAGATAATAGGATAAATAATATGGTCCTATAGTAATAAAGAGCTTAAAACATTAAATTTAGGATTTGGTTTTTGTTTGTTTGTTGTTAGGTTTTTTTATCAGTTGTTTTTGCTGAAAACGACACAACCTATGTCAACATGCAATTGTCATAGCTCGGATTCAGTATGTTTTGTAACAAGGCTTGATTTCTGTAGGAAAGCTCATTGAGGAGCAAATTATCCAATTTCTGGCTGGAATTCCGTCTGCGGGTCATTGTAAAACCTTGCTGTCTGGGTGTGCTTCTCAATGTCTTTACAATGTCCACCTTAGATGAACAACCACGTTCTCTTTTTCTTGAATAGTTGTCAAATATGCAGGCTTTTCCCTTTCATTTTGGTTGTCATGTCACAAACTTTGCTTCATGTAACATGATGCATTGGTTGAAATTTGGGGAGGAAAAGCTTTGCAGTCAGATCACGTTTGCTCTCCATGTAAAATGATGAGCATCCGCTTGGTCAAATAGTAGGAAAAGGCGCCTTTTTCTGGCCTCAATTTGAAATCATATTGGATCTTCGATGGACATTTTTTGTTTCCTAAAGAAATACTTACTGGTTGCTGTAGGTGAAGATGCCTCACCTTCAGTGGATGTAGTGATGGGTTTAGTATCTGTCATGGTCAGGGTCACAGGTCGCACCGCACTGTGATGGGGAGAGGGTGCCAAAACTGGAGTAAAATCGCCAGGCACTGTCCCTACTACTTGACCACTGCTGTTAGGCTACAAAACAAAACCAAAAGAATGCCTTGTGAAACATACACATTGTGTTTAAGGAACCTACCCGCCTATCTTAGGGTTTTCCAGAATGCCCATCACTGGAATAGCTGCGTGCTGGAATGTGCTGTTCTAACAAAGCTATGAGTATCTATGTGGTATTTTCAGCAGGCATATGCCTCCTCAGATAGGTAGTACATGCTTAAGTAGCAGTACCTTTTGGTAAGAATTCTTTCTTTCTGGATGTATCACGCATCAGATTGTTTCAAAATATATTTGCTCTTCATGCAGTGGCTGTGGACCACAGTAAATCCCAGGATAGCAGGATTGAACTGACCAGGCATTGGCCCTAACGTACAAAGTATTAAGAGCAAATGAATGATGCAAAACCTTTGTTTTCACATGCCATACCACTCTGGTTTGGAGCATAACCAAGACTTGACCACAGTTGTCCACAGAGGTTACACATACTGGAAGGCTAACTAATAATTCACATGTTTAGGAGTCAAGGAGAGGGTTAGGATGTGATGCACCATAATGCATATGTCATAACATCTGGCCAAAAGCTGACTACCAAACACACAGAAGTGTTTAATAATGGCAACTTTGCAACTCAAGAGCACAATAAATGAAATAAACTTCTTTCATAGATACAAGAGGCAGTCTGCCTGTGACCTAATGGTACAGGTCATCAAGGTAATATGCTATTTTCTGCATATAGGCACATCTGAATTTGTCAATGTTCAGCAGTAAATGTTTATCCAATGCATAAACACACCTTAGACATTTTGCATTACTGTAAATACTCCAACAGTAAATAACCTGTAGTAAAAATCAGCAAGTAGAACATAGGTTTTTTACAGTGGATGATAACTTTTGTCTGAAACTGATTGTGTGTTCTGTGAATCATAGGTATTTTAAAACACAGCCATACAAGTAAAAAATACTGAGATCTCATTAAGAGAAGGATTTGTCAAATCTGAGATAACTCAGAGTAAAGTGATGGACTGATAAAATACCCGATTCAACTGATATAAGGGAAGGTTAAAAGAGGTAATCATGACTGGTAATGAAATAATAACTGGGGTGAGACAATTACTGCAAGTACATGCACAGTATAAACACACAGAAGAAGAAGGAATTATTTGGAAAGTACAGGAAGTATAAACTTGGGGTAATGGAATGAAATCGAGAAGGAGGAAATTTAAAATTAATAGCAGGAGAAAATTCCTGGCACTATGATCTACTAGACTTGCAAATGCCCCCAGGGGAGAGTCTTGTTTTTTAGGACATCTAAAACTAAGCTAGAAGAAAATGCTACAAAATATAAGTGCAAATGGAGACCAATCTTGTATTCATAAGAACACTGAGCAGTTAGCAGACTATTTCCCTTTCTAAAATCACAAGCCTTACCATAAAAAATAACAGCAAAAACATACACTAATGAGAAGTGTCCAACAAACTACCCCTCTAAATGAAAAAAAGTCACCCCTTAAACATAACAGTAAGTTTGAGGGGTTGTTGGAGTCAGGGTGGGGACAGGAGAACCATGGAATCCCAAGATCTTGGGTGGTATTTACCACTTTTTCATTCATGTTCCATTGCGTAAGATGAGAAGTTACTACTATGAGTTCAGCAATGGGAATGTGTCAGCTATCAAAGTAGCATCAAAATACGAAAGTAGTATAGATTCAAAGGAATGACAATGCATTCACAAATAGCACAATTTTCCCCAATAACTAGCATGCTACATTAAGTTTTATTCCCTAGGTGAAACTTAACAGCTATATAGATCTCCCTTATTATGTGTACTTGAAATGAAAGTGAGGTGTGGCAGAACACACAGAAGACAATTTCTAGAGAATAATGTGGCCTAAAAGTTTACTGAGCATTGGTTCACATGCTTACATGATCGATGGGTCATAAGTGGGGAACGCACTCAGTAATTACAGAGGTCTTTCCTCAAGAATACAAATTACATCTTTATATTACAGTAAACGGTAATACATTAAGTATGTGTCAATAAGTCCACTTTCTTTGAGATCTAACTTAGCAGTAGTTTAGGGAATTTTATTCTGTGGGCTCTATTTTAAAGGCCTGCCAGCCTCTGAAACCAGACATCTTGGTGACTAGAAATCTGCCTCGACCTGCCTTAGAACAAAATGAAAATTTTAACTAACATAAATTCAGAAAATCTCTTAAGATTCTCTAAAATAAATTCCCCACACAAAAGACCCAAGATACTCCACAACTTAGAGGCAAGTATTCTCACTCGCTGATTGCAAGTTCTACACAGTTCAACTTGAGACATCTCGACGTTGCAATAAAACAGGCTCTGCTGGAGGTAAGGGAGCCATTACACAGTTTAAAGCATTTGTGGGGAAAACTGCTAGAAATTTAGGCAGGTCTTATGGTAAACCTTTATCTAAAACACCAAAGGTCTTGTCAGTAAGACCTGCTTGCTATGTTGGACAGGATTTTCAGTATGTTTCTGGGGAGCCTGTTGCAGAGGCAAGCCCCCTCTCCTGCCACAGCAGCCCAGCTCTCCACACAGTCTGATGGAGAAACTACCACCTCTCAGTTACCTCTGGTAACTCCTGGGTGGAGTCACTGACTTGTGACCACAGGGCTACCTCAGAAACCTGAGCTCACATGCTGTGCTAACAAATCACAAAAACAACTGAGAATCGCTGACCAAAACAACCAACTTTTAGTAAAAGCTAAGAAAGAAGATTCCAGGGAGTTCATAAATTAAAGCAGCCAGTATCATCAGCTTCCAAATGCAGCTCTGTCTCCAAAGCCAGGCTCAAATGAATTAGAAGGACACAGCTGGAGACCAGGATGATTTACAGCAATGTATCACCTTCTACTGTTCCCTACTGATCCCGATCAACAGGAATGCAATGGCTTACATGGACTCCAGCTTAGCCCTTGTGCGTATGGTCCACATGAGCAAACTGTTTCCTTGCTGAGTTATAAGACAAAGAATATACTTATAACCCATTCCCATGTAAACCATGTTTTTCCCTGTGCGATACATAACAGCAGTGCAGTGCATCACCCCATTTCATCCAAATTGAGGGTGAAACCCTGTACTTGTTGAAATCCATAGGGAATTTGCTAGTGATTTTGTGGATGTGGTTTGTGACCCACCCACCAAGTGTTTATACTTCTATTTCTTTTCTTTTCTTTTTTTTTTTCTTTTTTTTTGTGTCTTCTTAAATGGTAGCCGTTGTTCCATATCCATCCTACATGCAAAACTGAGTGCAGGCACAATACAATGAAACTGAGGTCTGCAACCTCTAGACAGAAAAAATGAAACGTTGGAAGTAAGGAAAGGGAAAACTCACTACTTCAGTAAGTTTAATTCTTATGGTTCCAACATTTCAAACTCTGACTGCAACTTAGATTTCAAATGCACTTATAACCTAGTGATCCACCTCTCAACAATTTTATTGCATTTTGTCACATTTCCCCAAGTATCTTCTGACTGCACTGTATGATTTATACTGGTTTTATTTTTCTAACCTCTAACATCTATTATTTTGCTTTTTCAAGTACTTTACCTCTGTTTCCATATTTGTAACATAACATTTGTTGTAAAAATTTTGCAGTAATGTCAAATACTGTGTATTGTAATAACTGTTCAGGTGTTACTGCTCGACAAAAAAGATAACACAAGAAGGGATAAGTACAGATATGACAGAGCTTGGTGTACCATGTCTAAGAACCTAACTTTTCCCCCATGCTGAAAGTTTCCTGTATTTAAATTTTTAACTAACTCCAACTGTAGGTAAGCACATACCTACTGAGATTTTTACACATGTAATTCTTCTTCAACAATCCCAACTGTCTTTCCGATGTGAACTAAGGTCCTCCCTTTGACACAGCTTGTCATGGGAAATGGTACATATGAAATTTTCTTAAAACGTCAGTGTTTTTCCTAGGTGTGCTACATTTGAAAAGAGAATTTATGAAAAGTGGTCTCATACCCTCCCAAATGCTCTTACATGAATGTCACTCATAAGAAACCTTCCTGAAACATCCATACTTGTCTTTCTTGTATGCAGTGAACAACAATGAAGCACTAAACAAAACTAATACTTAAGTTATCATAAATATTTTGCAGCTTAAGATCATAAAGCTGTCCCAAACAAACAGATCATGTAATGGGCTCAGAGTTATTGCTTAGGCCTGTCTTCAGACTGACGCTGACATGGACACATTGGTTTATGTGCAGTTAGCACTTCTATGGTGCTTTGCAAACACAAAACTAAAAGCTTTTTAAATACAGGTCTAGATTCTGGATCATGGTAGTTGATAGCAGTACAAGCTCAAGAATACTGGCTCTCAGATGTCTCAAGTCCTGTCCTGCTTTAAGTTTTCAGTGCAAAGAGGGAAACCCCTCAGAAATAGCCCTCTGAAGTTGTCGATTTGTGATCTTATTGAAAACTGGCTGCTAGAAAGAACTTTTGTGACCTATTCTCCTTTTAACTTTTGCAGTTATGTCAAAAGATATTTTAGCATAGAAACTATGTATCTACTGGACAGTATCCACTTGAACTACAAGCGTCAATATTTATAGCACATCATTTAATACAAATTCATTTTGTCCTTATTTAAAACAAGTTCTAGGTTCTAATTCCAGTTTTCCCTGAAGAGATTCTTACAGACAAAAGCATTACAGGTGAAAAATCAACTGTTACCATCACCTAGGGCATCAATATGTCTGTGTGATGGATTCACAAGCAGAGAGATGATGCCTGAGGCATACGCCTCAAGCAAATTGCATGGAGGCAGCTGTGTTAGATAAACAAGCTGTGCATTTGAAAATGGGAGAGGGAAAGAAGCAAATGCAATGAATGTCTGGCAAATTTAGCCCTAATTTATGCAGGTATACATTTTTCTGTTGTTGGATTGGAGGCTAATTCGATTTTCAGATCTGTGTTACATTTTCCACCTTGTTAATTCACACCATCTTGAATTGCCACAGATTAAGCCATTCATGTGCCCAAAGCCACAGTTGAGTTGTATTCACTGTCATAGCTGTAACATCACCTAACTCAGACTGTCAGACTGTTAATATCTGATTGTGTGCACTACACACACTTTCAGTTGGTCCTTAGGTCTGAAGTCTGAATAGAAACTTATAACAGATATGAATATAGACTTTCTTAAAATCGGGATTCACTATACCTGTTTTCCCTGCTGGAATTTTACTAACATATTTATAATCAGTAATTAATCAACCTCCTCTCAGACTTCTGTTCACAAATTTGCCCAAATATTAGCACATTTACACCCTACATCTTCAGTTACATTTCAGGACATTGTTTTGTCATTGAGCTTACTAATTCCAGTGTTAAAAAATCTTTCTGATTCCATAGTGAAATGGCAACACTAACCTCTACACACAAGATATCCAAATATGACAGAAATTCTACATACATATAAAACAATTCACATAAACTATGAAGTTGCTTAAGTGATAAAATATATTTTATGTTTAAATTTGCACAGAATCTTTTTTTACAAAATAATTGTAATTATAATTCCAAATGAAATAATTTCAAATTTGCTTGGAATCTTAAATACAAAGCCTCTCCAGGTAAATAATCAACAAAGGCCAGAAATCATCTTAATCCTGTGCATGTCCCAGGTACAGCTACATATGATACTGGTTAGTTATTGCAGAAAGAAGTTTCAGGGCTTAACAAAAATTACATTATTCCAGCTAACCGCTATGCTTGGAGAACAATATATTTGCACCTCAAAGCACAGGCTTTTCAATAGAAACTCTATGTTTCCCAAGATGGTTACCCTATAATAGCCAGGTGATCAACAAATGAGTGCAGTTTAGTCAAACTGGTTTCAGTGGGTTTGGAAATACTCTATCACCCATTTCTCCTCAACAGTTCCAGTCCCTTGTAATAGCAAAATTCAGATACTATGGTGAAGCATATCACTGCAAAACCCTATGGCAGTGTAGTTTTGAGATCATTGATTGAACTAATTTTGTTGATGAAGCTGTAGAAGATCCAGTTCTGCACATTTTGGTCCCCTGCTTATGTATCAAATACCTTGTTTAAACAGTTGTCTACTAGCCACATCTACAAAACTGGAGATCATAGCTAGTAAGTTCTGTCCATGCCACTGTGCTCTGTGATATCCACAGAGGGTGATGGATGTTTCAGAAAAATCTACAAGTAAAAGAAACTGGAAGAAGTATCTTCCACTTTTCTAACTCCCGTATACAATATAATCCTAGCCTTTTACCTCAGTAGAGCTTTTGTCTAGAGCACCCTAATGCTACGTCACCTATAAACACACAATGGCCATGTTAGTCTCTCACTGAGACAGCTCAATGGTACAGGAGGCAGTTTCATCAAGTGTGAGGAAGACATATCCTCAAGTTATTACCTATCTGAGTAATATAACAAAGTGCCTTTGAGACTCAACTAAACATGAGGGAATGGTATTATTAGAGCACTGCCAGTGAATCTGAAGAAGGTACTGTAGGGCAGTTCCACCTCAGGTTGAACCTGGTGGGTTCCATAAAGCATTTGTTGAACAAAAAGCAAGGCTATACAGATTTACTTTCTGCTATTGGACACTATGGTAGAAACAGAAATGTACTTTGCCTTTTTATAGTGCCTCTTACCACTTTTCATAAGGATGAATCTCACTAGTTTCCATACCCTTGCAACCTGAGTAACTCATTGCTACAGCACATCTTACACAGACCTCACTGGGAGATGCCACACAAAACCTTCAAGTGTTGTGACACGCAGCTACCTGTCTGCTTGAGGAATTAGCTTCAGAAAAAACATGTTGTTGCCAGTTCTTGGCTGCAACATCACTTCTGTACTACTTTCTGAGAAAAATCAAGGTGCTGACTTTGATCTATAAAGCTCCGAGTCTCATCCATTTGAGAAAGCATTTTCCTCTTGATGTCACGCTGCTGAAACTGAGAGCAACTGCAGAGCTTCAGCCACCCATGTTCAGATACAGATATCATAAGACATTCTAGATGAAGAGTCCTCCATCCTGAATCACAATTTTATCTGCGAGCTCAAAATATCTGAATTATTTGTCAACAGGTAAAGCACAAAGAAATACCCAACTTGCCTTGTACGTTTGCCTTTACAACAGGGTAAGCCCATGTTACACAAGCATGGGAAAGGAAATCTCTTTGTAGACAAATGTTCAAAAGATATCATTGGGTTAAATGGTATTTCATGCACCCTGGAGACTTATAACTGTGCATTTAATAAACTAAAAATCAGCAAACTAAATACAAAGTTATCATTTACAACAGCAATTAAATCTTTAAAGGCTTTGTCAGTAGACACAGTTAAGCCAGTACTCTCTCTCTCTCTCTCTCTCTCTCTCTCTCTCTCTCTCTCTCTCTTCCAAGTACAATTAAAAAAAGCACATTGCCATAATTAGTCTTCAATAGTTTCTTAAAAATTACAAGGAAAGACTTGCTCAAGAAGCTGAAAACTATTATATGTCAACAAATAAAGGTGCTAGCTATACCAAAGAAACCATATGCACACATACTGCTTGTGTCGGCTTATTCTGCTAGTATTCTCCCAGGAACCAACAAGAAACTGTTTGACCACCCCAAACACAGCCCCACAAGATTCCCTCCTCATTGCTAAACAACTGCAGCTATTATATTGAAGAATGACAAAGCATCTGCCTGGCATTCTTGAAGAGTGTGCCTATCTTTCATTGAACAAAAAATTGAATACCCCAGTCAATTATGAGAAGAAAGTAAATGGCCTCACCATCTTCCAGAAGCAGTTCTTCTCAAGCAGTTCAGATATTTCTGTCTTCAGACAAAGATAAAACCATTAAAAAGATAAAGCTGCAAACTAGCCCACCTTGCAACAAAGTACATTATAACAGCCCCAGGAACTTTAGTCAATATGTGGACAGTGGTAGACTTGGACTGTAGTACGTAACAAGTGTAAACCATTTATTGTAAGAGGAAAAGGGTCCAATACTTAACTCCCGCAAACTGGAGGCAGTTTTACCGTGCCATTGAAAACTGCGTATTTCATCAAAATACCACAAAATTTGGTTTAAGGTTACCTGTAAACTGTGCCCTTCATAATCCAAACTCAAAGGGCTTGCAAGATTGTCTACTTCTGTTTGCTTTCTTCACTCAAAAAAAAAAAATTTCACTGATCCCAGGGTGT
>NW_009649951.1:1974632-2006463 GCF_000708025.1 Charadrius vociferus
TCACCTTAACTGTCTGCTTTACCATTGTTTCCTTCACCACACTTGCCAACCCTTCTGTGATTCACCACACCTTAATCAGGAAATTATTCCATTTAATGCAACAGGGCATTAAGTTTGGAGCTTTTGGTTTTGACTTCAGCCACACAAGTGTTGTTGAGGTTGGCGATTTGTTCAGGTTCATTGGAAGTCTGATTTTGATACTGTATATTGATTCATACATTCTCAATTATTAATGCATTTCAAGTGTGTGCAGATGTGTGTGTGTGTGTATGCACATGCGTACATACACACAGAGGAGGTAATATTTTCCAAGATTAAAAGATTAACCCATCTGGAATCATTCAAAAAGGAAATACATGTTCAAAGTTTGTGGTGGCTTTGAAAATCTCAATACACCATAGACGGATAAACACCTTAGGTGGATTAGACACGTAACAAGCGATTAGTTTTTGCTGAAACTTACAGTGAGTAACCAGTATCAGTTTAACTGAGACCAGCACCCCATCATAATACAGATACCTACTCACACACACAATCTCATCCAGTAACATGCATGTCCAGCTAAGAAAAGTGTTGAAATAAGTATAATAAAGAGCCCCGCAGAACTACTTAATTAGTGGAAAGTACAGCAGTTCTCAAAACCTTGGGAACTTTTCAGACTACTAGTTGGAGGCAAGTCCAGTTCTATATCTAACAAGGTCCATTTCTGTTCAGTACATTTGTTTATTTATTCTCCAGATTGAATAGGGGATAAAAAGATATGCATGAAACCAACAGCCACGTCTCTCTTTTGTTTAGGATCATCCATTGTTTAATAATTTTTCACTGCAGCCAAAGGGCCTGTTTGAACTTCCTGACTGTTCATCACACATAATTTGGAGTATTTAACATTATGTCAAGAAAATTGCCCACTGCTTCCCACCGTGGAAACCTATGGGAGCTCTATATCTTTAAACTAATTTTACTTAAAGTATTCCATTGAATAGCATGACTGTCTCACTATAATCAGTGCAGCAGTAATGTAATTAATCTCAAAATTGCTGTGGGGAGTACAAGGCATCTCAGTTGCTTGTCGTAACAATCTAAATTAGCGTATTACTGAAAGATGTTGGGGAGGAACAGTTCATTTTAGGTAAATGCTGTCAGGGTATCTATCCTTTCTGTTTCCAAAGCTGAAATTAAAACTATCATCATAGTTCTCCTTTTGAAATCCAAATGAGTATGTTTTGAGGTGGGAAAGTATAATTAAATTTGATGTGGTATTCCTACAGATGCAGTTTTGCATTTTATAATAATTAAATTTGCTTGAATGAAAATTCATGTTTTATTTAGAAAAGAAAAACTGGTTTGGCTCAAAGCATGCCATTGTATCAGAACAATTCCCTTTTGTCACTGAAACTTCACAGACGGCTGCTTCTTCTTTTCCTAAGCAAAAAAATTATTCTTGCTATTTCACTTCTTGTACAGCCATCCTTTAACTGTTCTATTTAGAGATACTTTGACTGGGCATGCAACTCCTCTAATGTACAGCATATCTCAGAGGTGAATGTTAAAGAATTAAATTTAAAAGAGATTCAGCTAATAATAGTGATTAATGATAATAAATTGCAGAGAATAGCTGATGCAGATGCCTGGAATCCCACACTTGGCATTGTTTAACCCCATCCCCTCTTCTCTGGAGCTAAATCAAACATCAAATGAAATGAAAAACATTACCCTAATATAAAGGTTATGAAAGGTGACGAAAGTAGTAAATTGAGGCCAGTTTGGCCTGTTATTCCCTATTGTGCCACAACACAAGAATAGGAAGTGTTTTGAGTTTGCTACTACTCTGAAAACAATCAGCAGGGTAAAATTTTATCTTTTAAGGTCTAAAGATTAATCTTTCAACCACAGATAAGGGAAGAGAGTAAGACTCTTGTTGGGCAAAGAGTTGAAAGTGCCTCTCCTGCTCAGTGAATATACTCCCCAATGTTAAAATCACAAGACAGCACATTTGTCAACTGTCTGAAAGAAAGTCAGATACTTCAATTAGATGTTGCATTTTTTCAGTGATCCAAAGCAGAACACTGAACAATCCAGAGAGATTATCACCTAATCTGCTCTTTTAGTATATATAAGAAATCAAAATGTAAGTAAAACAAGCACTGAATAATTAAAGAAATGCATAACAGTAAGGGCCTGATTTTAATTTGCATATTTTTTCCCTTAATAGTGCCTAATTAAGACATCAGTTTAAAAAAAAAATCCAACAGAACTCTAAGATTTTCCACACTGAATTAACGTTAAGGACTTTTAATGGATGTCTTAATTAGACTTTGTTATTCATGGAAATTTTGCACAAATTAAAATCAGGTCCTGCATGCAACATTCCCAGCTGAGTCTCAGTAAAAATGCTATAAGGGACTGAAAGACTTTTAATCCATGTGCAGATAGCAATTTGTATTCTAAAGCCGACATACTCCATTTTCACTATTTGGTTTAATTTGCATTGATATTGTAACCAACAAAAATCAAATAGTTAGGATTTATCCCTTCAAAGTAAATTCTGATTTTATAAACAGACTTTTTTTTTTTTTTTTTTAATACGTAGAAAGTCATGCAGCTGGACCAGAGCATTAGCCTGTGGAGACAGTAAGCACAATGACCTTCTGAACAGCCCAGAAGGGCCATATCTGTTATTCAACAGATTGTTACTGGTGAAAAACAAAACCAAATGAAGCCCAAAACAAAATGCTGTCACAGCAACCCCTCCATCCCTGATAAGACAGTCTTTCCAAAGGAACCTAACTCTTCAGAGCAGGAAAACTGACTGTTGTCTCTTCAGCTTACGTTCCCAAGATTCTTCCAAAAAACATGCTAAAGCACAAGCTACAGGGCTCCACAGGAGCCTTTCAGACAAGGCATCAATAATAAATAACAGCCTGAGCGGTAAAGATTACATTATACTGACACTGGAAAAATTCCAAGTATTGACAAACCAAGTCTCAACTGCAGTTTATCCCATAGCGCAGATCACATGCTAACACTATCTGCTGATGCTATCATGGAAAGCAGTTTTGCACACAGCCCTTCACAAATTACTTCTCTAATGAAAACCATGTTAATTTCCCATATCAGACACAAGTCTGAATCGGTGTAGCAGCCAGGAACTCATCTGTTACTGCACGTTCACTACAAAAGGAAGAAAAAATGATTCTGTGGGTCTGTGCTGTGCTCACTACAGCAACATCCTCGCATCTGTGCAAAGAAGCGTGAGGTGCCTATGACACAAGGCAAGCATGACCTTGCCAGAGTTTATTTTCATTGACAATCTATAAATATACCTGTATATCCATGTGTGCGCCTGTGTGCACCTGTACGTATCAGTGCATCTCTTGCTTCATCCTGCAGCGGGAATTTCATCTCTGGCAGCCCTGCATGGCCACAGAGGTGCCCAGCCTGCAGGAGGTCTGCGGGACCAGGACCTGCCCTGTTAGCGCTGCCGGGTCATTCAGGACAAGTATTTTTCTTACACTTGACAGAGGAACAGTGAATGGATATGCACCCTTTATTCAACCATGCTGAACAGGAAAAGTTGCTGGCTCACTTATATGCTTATAGACTTATATGCCAGCTCCCAGCTTGCTCTGAGACCAGAACTAGTGAAATACCGATCTAGATGCACTGGAAGGCACACATTCCTCATAGGATTTCTTTTGGAGGGTTTGCATTGTTTTACAGTACCTGGCTAGTCTGCGGGCTGGACGGGTCGTAAGAAGGTACGTAATTCTTCAGAGTATCCTGAGGATTCAGGTGGGGAGGATATCTGATCGTTGGATGAGAGAAGTAGCTAGACGGGGCAGGAGGGAGAATAGCTTGTGCTGGAAATGGCAATGGTGAAGGTGGAGGTGGAGTTCTAGTTGAGATGACTGGAGAAGATAAAATAAAATTAAAATTACTTCGTATCTTGTTTCTTCTAAAATTCTTCATCTCTGTGTTACAGCAAGAAAAATAAAAAGTCAGTTATAAATCAGTACACTGCACTCCTGCTTCATGGCATCTTACAGAAAAAATTCCATGTTCTCCCCTCACATCAACCCAGGCAACAGAAAGTGCTACTGTTTCAAATCCATGAATACTGTATCTCATTTTGGGGTTGTGGGCTATGCCATCAAGTTTTTCTTTTTTTTCATTAAACAGTCATTATTCTCCAGCATAAAAGACTTCTCAATTATACAGTTTTCCCATCTGGAGCCCAAATAAACAAAACAAATATTTTACTCAATAAGTAAAACCTACACTTTTATCCACAGTGCTCCAACAGAAGAGAGCGAAGTCACCAAGTCATGGTATCATAGAATCATAGAATGGTTTAGGTTGGAAGGGACCTTAAAGGTCATCTAGTTCCAACCCCCCTGCCATGGACAGGGACACCTCCCACTAGACCAGGTTGCTCAAAGCCCCAGCCAACCTGGCCTTGAACACTTTCAGGGATGGGGCATCCACAACTTCCCCGAGCAACCTGCGCCAGTGCCTCACCACCCTCATAGTGAAAAATTTCTTCCTAATATCTATTCTAAATCTCCCCTCTTCCAGTTTGATGCCATTACCCCTCGTCCTATCACTGCATGCGCTTCCTTACTGCATTGCACTCTACCTGCCTCATGCGGTAACATAGTAATAACTACTTATCAACACCACCATGAATATTAGCTGACCTTTGCGAAAATGCTAATGAACATTCACCTTCAGGGCCTGGGAAACCAATCTATCCAATAAAAATATCTCTGACAAACAGAAAAGTATCTATATATCACCCTATACATATTTTTCTTTGCATTCTCTTTCTTCCAAGCCCCTACAAACACACATTTATCCATCTATAGACTATATGTAGCATCTAAACAACCAGCAATGTTTTCACAGTGAAAGGAATGTGCAGTATATCCTGCTGCTGCCCAGTTGTCCTGCTGGAAGTGGAGAGTGTTCTTCTGTCACACTGCACAGCAACCTGCTTTCCACCCTTACTACACATCTAGAGAGCACCTACTTGGCAAGGTATTAAAAAGGAGGTACTGAGTTCAATGGAAATAGAGAAAGGACAGCGGTGTTTTCATTTTCATTAGTGGGAGGGTACAAAATCACATCTGTATGAGCAAGGTATTTTATAAACTGCTCACAGTTCTATACTGTATCAGCACAAGCACACCACCACTGCTCTTCTGGACCACCTCTTATATCTTTGGGTTTTTTCAACTTAATTTTTAAATTACTTGCTATTTTTGAGCTGGGACCAAGTCATAGTTTGCCCAAGAAAAAACAACAGTAGGAATGTTCCAAAATTGCTGTATTTGGTAATCAAAACCTTGCAAATCTCAAAACCATTGCTCGCTGACATAATAGAACAGGCTACACAGATAGAAATCAGGTTTTCTAGCAAGTAAATAGATCATCTACCAGTTAGGTTATGACTGTCACTCAAATACATATATCTAAAAATTATACAGTAAAGCAAATACAAAGATCTACATGTAAGTATAGGGCCAAAAATAATTATGGAACCTTCTTTTGTGACAGGGTTATTTTAATCACAGCCCCACCAGTTCCGTTAAATCATAAAACATTCGTTACTGATCTGACATGTGGGAGCTGTGCAAAACAAACACAAGTAAGCAGAAATCTATCCCTACCATTTCACCCATCATCTCTGATGTGCTTGAGTATTTCCTGATAGTGGAAACCTTGGAGAGAAATGAATCCCTTTATATGCAGTTTATAAGGAGACATGATGAGCTGCTGAGGGGAGACTTCCAAGGACCGTGTTTTTATCTGAAGAATCAGGGTCACTCTCACCTCTAAAATTAAACAGACCATGATGCTGGAATTTCCCTGTCATTCCAGATAAACCCTCAAGATAACATGCCCTCCGTCACATTTCAAGGGTCTCCTTCACACTTTAAGTGAAGTTTTACTACAGATTTATTATGGATTTCAGACAACAAATGTTGAAAAATATTTATCAGGACTCTACCTCTTTAGACAGGGCATTCAAACGAAACACTGGTACTTGTTTCATTGTGTCACACAGTGAACATGGTAGAGACTTCTCTTGTGTATTTAACCCTACCTATTCTGGCATTTAAATACAAGATAGTCGTAGCAACAATAATAAAAAAGGATGTAGATAGAAGGAGGAAAGATGGGGAGGATTTTTATCTCTGTCAACCTTCTTCATGCATTTTACAGTTTATTTAATTCACTGGTTAATCCTAAATCCTTTCCAGTAACTTGCAGCCGGCGGACTACCTGAACTGAATTTAAAGAGCAGTCCTGCAAGGATACCCCAACTTCCTCTATTTCTACGCTCATCAGTGTTATAAATGGTATTAGGTCTCTAAGAAAGTCTGCAAAAATGCATCACAATCTGATTGTAGGAAAGGAGAACAGACCAAATGAATAGGGAGGTATTTCTTCCTCCTCCATAACCCTCACCACTGTGTGCAACTCCTGGGATTCCTGGGTGGTGATGCTGGGGAAAAGTGCTCAGTCTCGGTGAAGAATCCTGGGGAGAAGTAGGGCTAAACAAAGGCTTTTCAGGTTTCTTCATTGTAGGAGAAGACATATCTGCAATAGAAAAACAACGGAACAGCAACATTAGCTTAGAAGCCCATCTCAGGACACATAATTTTGTAGACTGAAGATATTTATTTTTACTGTTCTTGCATAAATATTGCTTGGTGACCCAACTCCCCTATGACCAATAAACTAATTTTAAACTATTGCTTTCAAAGTTGAGAATGAATAATAATCCCCTAACTGGTCTTTGTCCTGCAAAACAGAAACTACATTCCTTTCATACCAGACAAGCCAAACAGTGAAGAAATGCGTGTCTTCAGGACCTCTCTAGACACTTCTCAGCTCCCCAGAACATCACCAAATAATCTGCTCCTTCAACAGCCACATAATCTTTATTGCATTTTTTAATGGAACACCTACACTTAGGTGTGTATGGTGACTGTCTTACACATGCTGGTTCATGGTATTTATTATTTTGTTATTTCAAAACCCATCCCTTACCCTTCCCAAAACCATAGTGAAAAAATGTAACCTCCCTAAGAATAAAGGATACTTTAACCTCTCTATCTCTCATTTTCCATGTCTCAAGTAGGGCCTTCCCACCTCTTCCTTCCAGTCTCCCTATCAACAAAAGCATCTCTTTAGAGCTCACTGTGTGAAGATAAGAAACTAGTGGGGACACATGTATGATTTCTACCACGCAGGGCTACTGATATTGCATAAAGCAGAAATACTGGATTCTTTCTGAAAATTTAAATTGATTAGCCAACATTTGTTGGACTTTGCACCAAATTGTTTCAAAGTTAATTATAATATTTTTATAGGACACATATCAATACTGTAAGTGGGTTCCATTTCAAATCAATAGAATCAACCCATGTTTAAAGCAAAGGTCATTTCTTAAGTACTTTACTGGACTGGGGCCACGTTGCAGCTGACTTTCCTACGTGGACCGTGTTAGCCCTTAAAGTGATTTTGGCACTCTTAATATTGGCACATGGTATTGTGCTATTCTGGGGGATGTACAATCATCTTGGAAGACAAAGACAGGCCTGCAGAATGTGAGCACCTTACTGAGGGAAAATTGGACCAGTGCTTTCTGAAGTGACTGGAGTTTGAGAGTAGGTTTTCACCCTGAAAGACATACTTAGAGCAGGACCCATCAATCTGAGATACCACTTGTCTGCCCTGCCCTGTCCCGCTGTCAAACCCTGCAGAGGCTCTGGCACCAGACCCAGAACAGACTCTTCCAGTGACCCTCCACCATCCCTTGGCAACTCCCTTGCTCCCCTTTGGTCCTGACTACTAAGTCTGCTGATTTCCAAGATACCCTGTAAGGTTCACCTCTTCAAGAAGGCTGCTGAGAAAGGATCTTATTCAGCGAAACATTCGGCAAGAGCAAGGAATTGCTCTACAACACAGCAATTCAGTGCTCGCTCAGTTTTAACAGATGATACAATAAAGGTTACTGTATGTTTTTTATTATACTGGTCTGTTGCAATTTTATGTTGCTATCAAAAACACTGCGTGCTGACAGAGGAACCTCTAGCTGTCTTAGAAGAATTTGGTAAATAAATTGTTGTTGAGGAAGAAAATGGAGGAATATTTTGTTTCTTTGAATCTATCAACAGTTAACAAAGGCAAAATTGCCAAACAGTTACAGTTTTGTTGAATACATTCTGCTAAGCTAAGAAATAATTTTTGAAATTGCAAGACAATTTTTTTAAATTGAGTTTTGCATAGGCAAACCATGATAAGAAGGCACATTAATTCGAGAACAATTTTCAAATATTTCATTATGTTTTATTTTCTGCTCAAATGACAGCCCTAGATTTTTCACATAAGGCCCTAGTTCCATCAGAACAAGAAAATTCTCACACCTCCACAACATATGTAGTGTTTTATAAAAGCCCAGGACAAAATTAACCAGCTATTGTTTTTGTACTGTGGCTCTGTGGATGCACAATCTCTGTCTTTGCAGAAACACTGCAATGTAACAGTCTGAGAAAAAAAGATAAGTGTGCCTAATAACTCGTAGACACAGCCTCCCACTACAATGCAGTGGTGATCAGTAGTTCTCACAGAACTTATCAAATATCTTTTTGACTCTACCACATATAGGCTGTCACAAAAGAGAGTATGTACAAACAGTTTAATTTTATTTCAAATTAAAAGTACTGCACTGAAGTCTCCCTAAAGAAAAAACAAACTATGGGCTGAAAGTGGAAAATCTTTTCCTTATGTAAAGTTCGTATTCAACAAAAGAACTCATGAAAGAAAGAGCTGCTTAGCTCCTGAAGGTCTGCATGCATCAGCAGCTCTGATTTCTGGAATGCAAAAGAGATTGAATTTGGTTGGTGACTGTTACTTCATTAAACAAGCAAAAGTTGTTGTGTTTTTGGAAACCAAAATATTTTAGTGGCTCGAAAGAAGTATGCTATACGAAGTGCAATATAATCAGAGTCTCCATTAACCCCCCCAGTGGCATCACTAATTTGAAAAGAATCTACTGAAAAGGAGATTGCTGACTACGATAACCCTAGCATTTGCTTTAAAAATGTGTAATTTATTCCTGCTCTTCCTGCAGAAGAACTGCAGTAAGCACATAGAAAACAGATAGCATAAATTACAAAGCAAACACAATGAACTTCTCACACAGAAGACTGTTTGCTCACCAAGGTGAACATGACTGGTAGTCAGGAATAGAAAATTCAGCGCTGCCATAAAAATACTCGTTACCCACCAAAACAATGACTTTAACGTACACTGCACAGCACACCACCACAAACTACTTTCAGAAGAAGTCTCGTTATACATAGCATGGGCAACTGCAAAGAATAACGGCTGAAGTGCAGGCAGCAGCTTCTTTGTTAAAACAATGCACTTCGCATTGAGAGGTAATTCAGATTGCCCCTTCCCCCCCGCAGCCCCTGCGGCTCTCCCCGTGTGTGCCTGGCCATCATAACGGAGCATTCATGCTCCTGCCACTGCCAAATAACAGATGCAGCCGACAGGGGAGACAGAACAATAACTGTTTGTATAGGTTATGAAGAAAGGCTGCAGCCGTCTCCTCCTTGACCAAGAGAGGAGGCTTAGAGCTTTAACAGCAAAACACACAACTTACATTTCTTCGGAGAGTTACCAGTTAGAAAAACAAAAAGCAAAGCAGTTTTTCACTATCTATAATTTTGCTCTTAAGAAATGGTGCCTTTAAATAAATCAGAATGAGTTAAAGTGTCAGTGAGTCTTCATAAGATTTTACTAGTAGCTTCAACATAATAGAAAACACACATTTTTCTCATTTTAAAACATCTTATTTTTTCACATCATGAGATATAGTCTAGTAGTTACACAGAGCTTAGCTATATACTGATAATTACATAATGAATGATAAACAGAGGTCACAAAAATAGACCACTTGCTCTAATGTCTGTGTCAAAGTTTCAGGAATGGAATTCCAATCCTTATTACTTTGAGAATGAAAATAAAACAGTTTCAAGCGTGATTTATTTTTAGACTTCTGGAAAAAATGCAAAGTACAGATGAAAAGCAGAAAGATACCAAAAGCACTTGGACAAAGTTATCAAAAGTTCAACATTAATCAGACACTGTGTCCTGCCCTGCTGAGAATTTTCTTCAAATGTGAAAAATGGGCTTTTTCTTAAAAAAAAAAAAATACATCTCAGTGCTATTCCAAATCACTCTTGCCTCTATTCTCATGTTACTGTGGAGATACAGTATGTATGCACCCAAACGGGTGGCATGTTATACATTTTAAAGCACCAGTTCAAAGAAAAAAGGGCTTATGCAAATAAAAAGAGCAAGATCGTCTCATCTCCCAACAAGGTAAATCTGTCTACACAGGAAGGCAGAAGAGCTGCTGTGAAGCATAGCGTATGTAGCCTGTTCATCAGCAGCTTGCACAAATGGTGCTCCAGATGTATAGCTGTTCAAGACAGCCCAAGGCAACAATTTTGATCAATTCTAATGTGATAAAATGCTGCGGGGAAAGTGTGCAGAAACGTGTTTACGTCAGCCTTTAATTAAACTGTTGTTCATTTCCAAAGAACCTTAAGAAACACTAATGAGACATGAGTTTTGGCAATTTCCTCATCAAAGCAAAGACCCTCTTCCTCAGTCTGGAGCAGCTTGTCATCCAGGCTGTTCCCTGGACGAATATCACCTTGGCACACCACTCAGCAAGCCACCTGTTAGGAGAATTCAGCTGGAATTGAGCACTGATCCAGGGCAAGTTCAAACATCCACCTGCCCATTTCTGGACACCTGATCTGCTTTCTTGTTCACCACCACAACATGGCAGATTCTCTTTCTTGCTCATAAGACACAGTCATGACCAGAGTAAGAAGAAATCATAAACAAATATCAGTATCAAATCTCTTTTAATCCAGTTTATGCTTTAACTCTTCTTATTAATATATTTTCTACTGCTTAGTTTCACAAGTCTTTCTTTACAAGGTACAGTCAACAATCTGTAAAGATTCATTTACAACTGAGCAGTGTAGCATCACCTCCAGAGAAAGCAAGATAAAACAATGTTCGACTTACTGTATATATAACCCTAGTGGAAGCAGGAAAGCTATAGAGTCCATAGCACCACTGGCAAACTATAAGAGGCACCCTTTTATGCTGCAGTGTTAAACAAACTGCTCTTTCCCAGAGGCAGTACCTGGGATAATTTGTAGTGGCAGAATACACTCCATACATCACATCCAGCTGGGCCTCGCTCTCCACTGCCTCTACCACATCTGGTAGGCATGTCTGTGTGAAGCATGTGTGAAAACTGAAGCAAAATTTTAAATTCACATCGGACAGCTGTATGACAATGATGAATCATGACAAACCCCACTGTGCTCAGGAGAATCGGTTTTGTTTTGCATCTGTGCATGGGAAGAACGAGCAGAGCCACTCTGCACAGGCAGAGCCAGCATCACCAATTTTCAGATGTACTTAGTCTGATTGCCTTCAATGCTGCAAACATTCTGTATTTCTCAACTGTAGGTTCTAATAAGGCACCTAACACTGAATATTGACAGCTGAGTGACTCTAAAGCACAGCCACCTCTCATTTGTAAGAAAAAGGCTTTGTTATATCTGTCCTAAAGACTTGGCACCGGGGCTGGATGGAAACCAAGAATCCTGAAAATCAAAACATTTTAATTCATTTATCTTCACAAAAAGAGGAATGGTGACATATTTTTGTGAATAAATAGGATAGAAAGACAGATGTGCCTGAACAGCTTGGTGTCTGAGATACTTGATGAACAGAGAAAGACTTGCTAGAATTCCTGTTTAGTATCAGGCAGAGATCAGGCTTTGCATCTAGTTCTCCCCTTATGTACATACGCGCCCTAATCATTGGCTTGTTGGCGTTTCATTTCCCCTCACTGTAAGTTTTATCTTGGACCAGAGATAAGCCCTCCTAAATCAGTTCTGATAATCAATGTTTTCCTGAGTGGAGAATCGATGAAACAAACAAACAAACATGAAAATCACGATCAGTTCTGTTCCATGACTTTCTGAGACACGTTTAGCAATTCTCAGTGTGAAGGCCTTTGTACTCGCTTCTGAGAGAAACAGTGAGGTCTTACATGAGGATATATATGCATGCTGCTTAGCAGCTGAGAGTGTTCTGAACTTGAGGAGCAGCCAGTGTTAAGGTTTGAAGAGAGCTGCTCTCTTCACATTTAAAAACCTGATCTCAGTTTTATTTTTGCTTCTACATGAAGTGTAGAAATTGCATATGAAAATTTTATACCAGAGCGGAATATTTCAGTGTACAAAGATTTGATAACCTCCCATCTTCAGATCAGCCTACTTAGTGCCAAGGTTATTTTCACAGGCACACCTCTGATATTGCACAATCCAGTCTATCAGACTATGACACTGGTTTTCCTATCAGGAACCATGCCCAAGGCTAATCAAACACTCTGTTGTGCTGTTTTGCCATTTCACAATGGAGAAACCATTTCAATGTATTATCTTTTGTGGTTTGTAGTGAAAAACCTAAGAAGAGGAACTAAGCTAGAATTTCTTCCAACACCATTTTCGGTACTGCAAGCTGGCAAGCAGAACACTACAAGAATACTGCAGTTCAGAAAAGCTACAGCAAAACAAAAGTAAATTTCTTACAATAGCAACTGAATTATTTCCTTGTTCATTCTCTATTAAGCTTCTCTAATAAATTACACTATTTTATTTTGCATTGCTCAATAAGGATTAATATACATAAGAGAAGAAAGTGATGCAAGAACTTTCAGACAACTGAAACGTGAGAGTGAGAAACCCTTTAGATGGAGTAAACATGTCATTCCTCTCATTCTTACCCACATGCAAATTTGCACAACACTGTACTCCATTGCCAACAATTACACTCTGAGGGATGTGTTAACCTTGATTATTTTCTTTTGCTCAACAGAAAGGGGTCTGGACAAAAGATAGAAGAGTTATATCTACCTGCCTTTATATCTCCCAGCATATTGGGGTAGGGGAGGATGGGACACCCAGATGAGTCTTTATCCAAACAACTTGTAGGATGCTTTTTGTTGGTGTGTGTGACAAACTGTATAAAGTTGGACAACCAAATTTCTCCATTGCATTACTTATTATCCTACTTTTTATAGACAGAAAGCAAAACAACTCAGTAGAGTTCCTGATAAAATGATATATACTAGCTTTTCAAAAGTATAATTATAGTGTATGGTTATTTAAGCTAGGGTAATTGGGAAGGCTGCATACACATTTCCCAAAATTAACTCCTTTTTTTTTTTTTTTTTAATTTTTCAGTTTTAACAGAAGTTATTTTATAAAACAGGAGAAGAGGAATGAGATGATGGTCATATTAGAGCATTCATATCGAATATGTACACATCAAAAACATCCACATCCCAAAGTAATTTCAAAATATTTAACAGTAGGATGGGACATACGGACCTAATCCCTTACCAGTTGTTTGACAGTGTCATATGACATGTAAGTAATTAACTGCCATATTGAAGAGATTATTCCTATTTAAATTTACATCTATTCCTACTAAGGTCAGGCTGAAACTGTGGCACGCTATCCTGCAAGAACAGTGGGCAGCAATTCTTCATTCTCATCCTTCAAACCCACCTTGCCACTCCTCATCAGAAAGTAACAGTAAACCTCCCAGGAAAGGTTCATAATCAGCATGACTGTGTTATCATACCTGCACTGTTTCTTGTGAGAAGAAAACCTTTTTCTCCATGCACTGATTTGCTGGCATAAAGCTGGCCAGCCTTCCTCACCCTACTACATGCTTCATACCAGAAGCATTGTCCAGCTGAGAGACCCCCAAGGCACAGGTGCCACCACAGAGACTGTGGGGAGCTGGAGTGCTGGTGTTGGAGGGAGGTGAGAATGTCTCCACCAGCTTTGCAGAAACCCATGGAGCCTCCCCTGCCTCACTTCTTCCCCCAGCTTTAGACTCAGTGTATCCAACCACCTCTGTACCAGCACAGCCCATCAGACGTGGTACGGGAAGTAACTGGGAGCAACTCAGAGCTCAGTGGGGTGGCTACCTGTTAAACATGGAGCAGGCACTGCAAGTAATAAGGCTGCCTTTGGAAACAGAGATAAAAAGCATGAGACCAAAAATACAATGTTGCTGCCACAAAAAATGTACTATAACAAATATATATACTGTCATTCACAAACCCATGTGAGGCTCCAAGCACTCTGCACTGCCATAAATAAACCGTAAGCAGTTACAGTGTACTTTAGGTACTCGGCTACTTTTTTATTTAACTTTACACCTCAAAAACGGACCGAGCCATTTCATCAGAAATGAATCATTGTTAAGACATGTGATTCCAGTATATTGCTCTGATAGAAGAGCATTATGGGAGACTGTGATCTAATTAAAAAGCCAAACAAATTATAAAGACTTTAGAGTACATTGTAGTCATTTATTAAATTATCCTACAGAAAGTCATCCAGACTCCAAGGAAAAATGCACAGCTATAACATCTCATTAATGCTGAGAATCCAAGGAACTTGGCTAGCAAATGAAATCAATAGTGTAACCTTAACTGCAAAAGTCAGAAAAATATTCCCTATTTCTGATGCAATAAGATTAAAGAGGCATTTGAGATGAAAATGTAAGGGATGTTGTTGATTTAGAGGCATTTAGGTTATGGCACCTCCTTTGTATTGCTATCATAGACTATACTGGTAAGAGTTTAGGATGGTTTAACAGGTGTGCTACATTAATTTAATTGTAGATCCATCTGGGGAATGGTTTTGAACTGAAATAAAATAGTTAACTCACACTGAAATACACTACTTTGATCAAGTTTGATACAGTTTGTATGAAAGCAGTAAAAAAGAGAAATTAAGACCCTTTTCAAATGTATCTATGTATACAGCACAGAAACAAAGAATCTATCAATGAAGACAAAAAGGAGAGGTGCCCCAAAAAAGTTACAAGATGTCGGCTAAATTAATTTTTTCCATGTACCATAACTGGAAAAAAATGTCAGTGCGGACACCTGTCATTCATGAGGTACTAAATACCAATTCCTTTAGTAACTGAAGACATTCTGCACCACACAGGTTAGCTCATAATGAATAATACTTAACCTACAATTTCTAATAGGAGCTGATCACTTTCAAAAATACTAAATCTGTTATTCCGCAACATTGGAATAGGATAACTACACGTTATAGCTCCCAGGCAAAATCTTGCATTAGGACACGCATTTTATCACTGATTTCAATCAAAGGACATCTAGAGTCACCATCAAGGTAACAGGATGTTGCCATAGTATAAAGTTCATCACAAAGTGCTATGCATACAAGAAAAATAGCCTTTTGCACTTACAGCTTTCACCGATGTATATGGGAGGTGAATGGCCTAGCCCTGAGTGTATACCACTCACTAATCACACAGGGAAAACATTAAGTAATAGGCCTTGCCACAATATATTAGTCAAAATAACAGACAAAGAACCTATAATAAGATTTTTTACAGTGACTTTATTGAGCAAATAACAGCCATTTCCAGGAACTCAAAAAAGCAATCCTTTTTGTATGCTTCCTACTGTATCTCCTACTATTTTTGTCTTTCTGTCTGTATGTCTAAACATTTTATTGCTCTTCATTCATTCAGAAGCTGAAGTGTACACAGGCTGAAGGAAAAGTCAGGTCCCTGCTCTGCCCAGAGTAGCTGCTCTGAATATTTGAAGATACTTATGAACAAGCTGTAAATTGGTCTAAAGCTATTCTAAACACAGAAAAACAGATATCAGCTCTGTTGCTTTATTTTTGGAGAGAGTGTAAACTTAACATCATTCTCAGCCAGTAATGGAGGATGTAAATTTTCTTGATGTACAAACAACTTCACCCATTTTAAGATAATATTTTTGCTGTCCTGTTCATGGATTTTTTTCTCTTTCTCTGCCTTTTTAATTAAATAAGCATTTGAAAGCTCCTTCACCTATTTTTCTATACCTAGTGCCTTTCAAGCTCTAAGGATAAGAAAGCACTTTTCATCTTTATGAAAGTAATGTTTAACTTATCTTACATACCAGCAGTTTCTCTTGTAAAATGTCCATTATGGAAACGAAAAGTAAATCAATTCCCTTCTGATTTTAAATTTGTTTAAACTATCATGACACAACTATTGTTTTTTAACGAGCAGAAATAAACGTCCATTCATTGAATACTACCAACGTTTTGTTCTGCAACCACGAAGAAAGAGGAGAACCCAACTTGAGGCCTTCCAGGCGAGCCCTCCTTGCTAATGCTCTTGTTTGTTACCATGATGCCACTTAAAGCATCATACCAGCCAACAGGCTAAGAGAAGCCACGGCTAAGAATATTTTCTGGAAGTACACTTTGAAAAGTTACTCTTGGTGAAAAGTACCTGTAGCTTTATGAATGTGAAGTTATGAAAACTTACCGAGTGGTAGCATTTGACTACTGTGCACACATTATCTTAGCTAAAAACATAGAAAAGTCAGATAGATCCATAAGGCGTGCATGGGTGTGTATGTGTGTGTGTGTGTATATATATATGAAAGGTATGTCTATATGCGTGTATATATTGATTAAAGAGTATTTTGAAATATTAAAAAATACAAAGGCAGATGTAACAGAAGTTACCAACAAGTCAAAAATTGCTTTAAAACATGCTTTGACATACAAGGATTTTGAGAACTCAGGCTGTCAAAAACACAAAAATGCATTTAACAGATATTCATCAAGGTAAACCTTTGCAAGATGAATTCATCTGTTAGATGGAGACTATGAGTTTCTATAGCATTAACCTTCAGAAGGAGAACCAGGAGCCGGAAAAAATCCTGAACTTTGTCCAACACAAGCCACCAAAAAGCCAAGGTGATCTGTTACCGTTCTCAACTCCTGGACCACATTAACTACTTCCTCTTTTAGTTCCCTCACTTCAGAAATGAGAACGTCCATCTTTGACGGTCCATGAGAAGAAGGCCCAAGAAGGAAAGAGCCATCGGGAAGGACCCCAATGGGGAAGGAGTGTCCAGTGGGTGGGGAGAAAGCAAAAGGGGACAAGTGTCCAGAAGAGGGGTATCCAACAAAGGGGGTCGGGACCTGAGAAGCTGAGGGTCCAACAGCTGCTGGCCAATCAACGGGGGAAGGCGGTCCAGCTGTTTCAGTTTTAATGGTATGCTGGCATCTTGATTCTTGACTGTTGGTGGAGGTGGGTGAGGTGTAAGAGAGTGAACATGATGAAGAAACTGTAAAATTAAAATTCACTTCATTGTATATTGACATTCAGTATTTCCAGACACCTGACTACTACAGAAATCCACATGAATCTCTCCACTTCTATCATGACCAGCGTGAATTGGTGATAACCCCCGTTTTATTTATTTACAACATACACAATGTTGTAACACTGTAATAGTAAAACAGATCTCAAGTACAAATACCGAAATTGTCTGCAATTATGTTAATGCACTTTGTCAAGCTAGCTTTTAGAAAGGAAGCCATAGGTGAACACACCCATGTTCTTCTGATCTTCCTGTTTCCTTGTGAGTTAAGGAAAAAGTATTTGATTTGCTTACCAATTAATAACTCAAGATGTTCACCAACAGTTCTTAGCCTATTAGATCCACAGAACTTTTTACCCACTGCACTAGTCACTATTTTTGTTGGTTTTTTTAATAACTTCCTTTTCCAAATGGTGATGGTGATTTTTTTTTTTCACTGTACAAAATTTTACCCTCCCCAGAATTTCTAAAACACTCAGCAAATTTACTTACGCAGCAACTTTCATCTATTTCCCAAAGTATTACTACACTACCACAGGAACTCAAAATTTTGTTTAATATAGAACCATGTAAATAATTCAGTAATAGCAACCTGGAAAAAGGAACACGGCAAGAGATTTACAGCAAACTACTTTATAGATCTAGATATATTTCCAGTTCATAGAAATGTAAGTAAGACACAATGCAGACTTTACTGAAGTTAATAAGACATTCAACGGAAAAACTAAGGTACAAACGAGAAGAAACAACTTGCACAAGATCTGACAGCAGACACACAAATTGAACCCCTAATTGTCATGTTAGGGCTCTGTTTCTAAATAAGGCACCATTCTCAGAGATGACTTTTCACTTTCTTAGGGTCTCAGATTTTTTGGAGGACGGTTAGTTACTTGGGAGGCTAATGACAGAGAGAAGGTTTGGGAGAAA
This sequence comes from Charadrius vociferus, assembly GCF_000708025.1. Classification (NCBI taxonomy): domain Eukaryota; kingdom Metazoa; phylum Chordata; class Aves; order Charadriiformes; family Charadriidae; genus Charadrius; species Charadrius vociferus. The sequence goes on from NW_009649951.1 coordinate 1,992,904, forward strand.
TCTTTGCAGTTATAAGCCTGCCTATTTGCTCTGCAGGAAGACCTCACACCTGTTTCAAAAAATCATGCAGAGAGAGTCACATCTTAAGTACTTTAACATAGCAAAAATAATGATACAGAATCTTCCCACAATGATTAAATGTATGTAAACTCAAAAACAACATTATAAATCCACAGTAATTTTTTTAATCTGTTTTTGAATGTGTTGCACATACTCTTGTGGTTACATTTATTTTTAGAATAGTCGTAAACTTTTGCAAGCCAACAAAGTAAACCTCCAGGACAGCACCATGGCTTCACAAGCTTTTCTTTTCTTCCATAAGGATTTATAATCTGACTTCAATAAATGCAAATAAAAAATCAATTTTAATACGAATTTTGATTAATTAGAGTTTTTTATACCAGAACAATAACATGCATAACAATACTGGGCATTGGATAATGAAGCCACTGCTCATAACCCTTCATGGACTGGCTTTGACCAACGATATGCCATCTAAAGTTCCCATTTTTCAGATATGCTTACTTATTTCTGCCCAGAATTATGTCTTCAAACAGTCCACTCCCCTAAAATAGACTATAAAACACAACATCTGGAAATCTTATCAAAATATTTTTGGAATTAGTACGGCAGGAAGCAGACAGATAACAGCAAAAGGACAAAGTCTGGAGTTTTACAACCTAAAGTAGAGAGTGGTATGAGGAAGACTTTATTGTAGCTGGGCTAGATTTCTTTTTCTTAGTTTCACAAATGCCACATCCTGGATAAACCACAAGTACTCCTGCAGTCATGTTGCTGTCCCTCATGATGCAGGCTTGCACAGTAGAGAACCTGTAGAAACTACGAGGATTACAACAGAATCACTCATACAGAAACACTCCTTTCCTGATGTCTACTTACCTACTAAACTACATGATACTTGTTTTTCACATCACTAAAAGGTTGATCTAAGCTGCTGCACCCTACTGCAAATTTTCATCTGTCACATTTTTAATCTCAATATATTTCTGCTACCCACTAATCTTTGTCCCATTCTCTCTATCAAAATGGTTAGATACCCCTTACACACCCATGAAACTCCTGCTTTATTCTGACCTGTTTCGGTTATCATTGTTTTATTGTCACTATCTCGAGTTCCAAACTATCATTGTCACCTCATTTCTGCTACTTTACAAATGCAGCTAAATAAAGATATGAAAAGCCTTCATGGTAAAAGAATCTTTCAAATCTATGTCATTTCTATTTCTATGAAAATACTTTACACTTAGGTATGCAGATGAAGAAACTAGATCTATTTCAGGTCAGAAGTTAGAGACTTTGTCTGTCAGGTTCAAAACAGAGACAATGAAACTGAAATTAATAATGCTATATCTTAATATCAACCCTGTTTCTAATTTTGTTTCTCTTAGAAAAGTTAAAATTGCATCAGAGTGAAAAAGCTACTTACCCATAAACATGATACATCTGCATATTCTCATTTATGGGTACTGTGGAATGACTGACATTTCTGCTGCTGATGACCTTTGGAGACTGCCTGGAAAAGCAGTGCCTGTTGGGACTACATGAGCATCCCCTGGTGACAGTGGATGAACACAAATGTGATCCCAAATGGCTTCTCCTTTTTTTTTCATTTATGCCTAACCTCATATGACATGCAGATCTCCATGGGACAGAAGGAAGTAGTACCAGCGAGCTCTCTGGCATAGAAACCAACTCCAAACTTTTATTTCTATGATCTTTGTGCTTGCAGGCAGTAGGAAACAGAATAAAGGTTTTCGCAAATATCATATCCTGGTAAGACCTGTGTCCAAAAAGAGCTTTACACAGACACATGCTAGTATGAAGATGGTATCAAGCATCTAACAAACTAGCAGAACAAGCATGCCAGGAGCTGCCACATAGCCTTCCACAGTGAGGCCAGCTACCAAGAACAGGCACTGCAGTCACCATCTTACAGTGTTTCCGCAGCAGCAGGATAACATCAGAAAGTGATGGGAACCAAACATAAACGGTTAGGGGCAAAAGGTTTATGCTTCTCCCAGTATAATGGTTTTCAGACTGGACAGCGGTATATCTGTCCCTCTGCAGGAACGGAAGAACATCTTAAGGACAGAAAAAACAAAGTCCCTCACAATGTCTCAGGGACAACCTCTCTGCCAGGGATCTGGCAAAATTGCACTAGACCCAGCAGTGCTGGAGAACAGGATATTCAGGGAGGAATGTAAACTCCAGGAGGCAAAAATAAAATACACTGATTCAAGTCTCTCTTTCACATCTTTTTGAGTTCTCTGGTTTATGAAACATACAAAGAGACTTAAGGGTTGTTTCAGTCCAGAAGTCTAGCTACTCAATGGTACAGAAATTAAGTAAAGGTTCATTGTAAATCTACTCAAGCAATCTGAACAATAACATTGTTCACTACTGATAAATGTGACATGAAGAAGGCTGCTAAAACTGAACAAATCCAGTGACCACAGTTCTTTGCAAGCAGAATGACTCAAGAACCAAAAAGTAGTCAAGATAGTTGGGAACTCTAGAAACCATCTGTGAAGGGCTCTGTCAGCAGGACTAGGGTTCAGCTGTCCATGCAGCACTGCCTTTCGCAGAAGGCCCTACAGCTCACTCGGCAGCACAAAAGAACTTAATTTCACAAGTGGTGATATGTGGAGACCACTTCAGAGAGGAATGATGGGCTGTTTTCCCCACAACCACAGATATCATTTGTTTAATGATTTCACATTATTATTCTGCACAAAAATTAGTTGAGCTACAATCCTGCCTTTTACAAAAAATCTTAATGAAGTGTCATAGCAAAACAGGTAACAGTCACAGAGGAAAATATTTGGCACACGGGGGAAGATTCTGGCCGGTAGAACTGCTATGTTGCTGTCCTTAAATTTGGTTATACAAAGCCACGGGCAATATTTTTCTTTAAATTCAACAGTGAATGCTGCAAACAGCTAGAAATAAGAAAATATCAGAGCCTCCATGAGAAACAAAAAGTACAAAAAAAAAGCGTTGTGTGAGAAGAACAGCCTAATAATGAGAACACAGATCAGAGGGTAGGCAGAAGCAGATTAAAAGGAGACCAACTATAACGAAAATGTGAAAATAAAAGGCAGCTAAATTAAATACCAATCACATGCTATCTTGCACATGGAGATGAAAGAGAAGACTTAGCAGACAAAAAAAAAAAAGAAAAAGAAAGCAAAGAAAAAAAAAAAGAAGCCTAAAACAATATAAAAATTAGGTAAGACCAAAGGGTCAGTCCGTTACTGAAGAACTGAGAGCAATGATGAGCAGTGGATGGGCAAAAGGAGGGAAAACATTAGAAGATCAGCAGAGGAAGCAATGGCATGTCTTTTTCTCTATTTCACTTTTACATACTGTGCTGTACGTTTCACAGACTCTCTAAATAGCTGCAGCACTTCAGCCACAGGATCCATTAACCAACACTGTTCAAATACATGTGAGTTTAAACACGTTTTCACATCACAAAGGTGAGGGAAAAGACTACACTGGTATCTATGTTCAGAAAACATCAAGATAACATGAGGGAAAGTTATGACAATTAATTTTACTATTTTGACAGCCATAACTTTCTTCTCTACACAAACATGTTCCTTGCTTCTGACAACCCAAAACACAACAACACTTACCAACACCCTTTATCATCTGGATATAGTCCCACAGAGCTATGTGTAGTCTCTTCAGAAAATAGCCTATTTGACCTATTCTGAGTCACATAGTATGGACTAATGCACATATAGCAGTCTGTCACGGTAAAACAAAAAGTGAGTAAACTAGTGTTGACTCAACCATAGTATGGAGATGTTTTGTTTTTCACTTGAAACCCTTGTACTCAGAATCCTGCTGGGATGATCACAGCATACACAATATCAAGTACCTCACTTGCCACACATCTTTTCAAACACTAGATAAGACAGTCACCAGATGGAAAAATTATTATGTGGTTGTTTGTACCATATCCTGTTGATTTTTGGCTTTAACCACATTTGCAAAACCAGAAAATACACATAACAGACAGAAAAAAAGATTCTTCTAAAACACCATCATTTTATTGCAGATTTATGAAGGCAGATGCAGATATTTATTGTATATTTGAATATACTTCAAGGTACTCACCTTGATCTCTTTCGTGCCATGTCCGACTCCCCGCAGCTGGTGAATTTGGAGAAGGATAAAAGTCTCCTGTCGGGCTTGGCTCCATATTTTCATCTATGGAGATAGTTTTGGGTCTTTTGCTGTTGAAGTAATGTGAGATTTGGCAGTGAATATCATATGCAGCTAGTAGTGGTATATAAACTGTTTGGATTTCAACAAATGTTTCGATAGAAAGTAATTCAGGCATACAAAGCACACCAAAAAAAAGTGGATGTTAGAGCTTACATTAACTTACATAGACAATTTTATTTAATAATATGTAATGCAGGTATGTGTTTGCATTTTTCACATGATTTAATATTTCAGAGACAGCACAAATGGGTAACATGCACAAGTCTACCAGCATTTGGCTGAACAACCACGAAACCAGTTCCTGTAACTTACCAAAGAAAGGTTGTGTCATGAGAGTGTTAAACTCTATGCAGAAACCATGAAAGCATAGCAAAGCACTGGAAAAGTACTACTAATAAAGTCAAGGTAAAACAGGAACTTTTCTGAATGTGTTAATAAGGAAAAAATGTAGTTTACTATATTTCACCAGGCCAAAATCCTGAGCTTTTCAAAGAGGTCTAACCTGAAACAAAGACTTTTCATTTTGGACTAGTTTAATTAAAAACAACAAAAGACCCATATTTCAAGTCACACTATATAAAATGAGGCAGCACTTCAAGACACTGGAGTGATGTCAAGTTTCTTCGTAACAATATATACTAAAGCTGTTATGCTGAGTGCCAAAGAAAACCAGGATGAAGCTTTTAATGGCGGTGGTTGTTATTATTGTTGTTGTTGTTGTTGTTGTTGTTGTTGTTGTTGTTATATTTACACAACACTGTTAGAATTAATCTATCCATTTCTAAAATGTACTAGGTGAATTGACAAGCTGAAAATACAATGGAAATGAAATAGGGGAATATGAGCAAAATAACTCAGAAAGCATCAGGTAATGGCAGAAGAGCACCCCAGCCCCCTGACAGTCCTGTTAAATCCTGTCCTCCATGCAGACACTTCCTGACTCACAGGGGTGCAGAAACATGGGACAATGAGAGGTCCTACAGTGCTTATAATTTCATGGTACATCGGACAGTTTCAGAAAACCCAGGGGCCCCTGGGTGTGCCAGACAGTACATTATCTGGGAGTCAAAAGGAGGGCACAGCAGATTCTCCACCTCTGTGGGCCCACCAGCTGCTCCTGAGGGAGGAAACTGGCTCTTTCTCAGACTTGGGAGAAGGAAACATGTTGAAGCAAGGAAGAAGTGGGTCCCTCAGATCAAACTGTCTGTAGCAGGCACATGGAGACCCTTGAGAAAAACTGGAGAGCCTGTGACTACCTCACCTGCTTCTCCTTGTTCCCACTGTGCTGAGAAATGCCCCTTGTAAGGGTGAGGCAGGAAATACACTTTCATGAGCTGGGGTGATGCTAGGGGTAAAGACACCTTGTCTTTATATACCTGTCCTAACACCTTTTCCACAGGGAAAAGCAGCTGTCCCAAGCTGTTTCAAAGCAGAGGTCCAAGAGGGAACCCTCAAAGACAGCTTTTGTGCCTGCAACCACCCTGTGGCATTGATCCCTGCCAGAAGGTTCCCGACTGCTCAACCTTCCTGCAACTCAGCAGCAGTTCCAGGATGTGTAGCTGTGCTCTTGGCAGATGATTTAGTGAGCACTTCAAACCCTGACAAAAGTTACTATTGTCTTCAACATCAATAGCAATGACAAGCAATAATGACACCACTTCAAATTACAAGATTTGTAACATACATATCTGTACATTAGTTATAGTAATGTACATAAGTAGCCTACCTCACAAAATCAGAGGAAATTCAAAAAATAGTTGACTGTTAGCTGATGACTATTTTTCAGTTGCTTGTCCTGCAGTATTAAACCTGGTTTCACATTAGCACTTATTTCAAGTTTTTACCTGCTTGGTGGAGAGGACAAGGACCTCTGTAGATTTACACCCGAATTCATATCATGATAGTATGGCTGACTCGGAAGCTCTCCAATTGGGAAGTTCACTCCAGTTCCCTGGGTTATGGGTGCTGAAAAACACATCATCATAACGAGTCAAAGATAGTCTTCTATCTTTTCAATCATCTTTTCGTTTGGGAAAAACATCAAGATGTTACTACATGTATCTAATTTTCTGCCTCTTGCAGAAACCAAGTACAGACAAGTTTTATCAATGTTTACATATCTAAAAAAGTGAATTATCTTTCCCGGTCCCTAGAAATCCCTTAGCAGTTATGCAGACATAATATATTTGTTGTATAACAGATAGCCCGGTATCCTGAATGTGAAAAAGGTAACACAAGCCTCAGCACAAAGTCAAGCCTTCTGTAGAAGGATTTTATAATGAATGAGGCAGGGTTTATAAAGACAGCTAACATTATTTATTAAAGAACTGAAATAACTGGAAAGAACAAACTTGGGGACACACAAACTCTTTTTCCCTTAATGTTAACTGCTTTGTATTAATAACTGCCTTCTGTGCTGACAGCAAGTTTTGCTGCCTCCTTTTTCTTTCACCCAGAGCCACAGGTACTGCTTTGCATATGTACACCTACACACAAACACATACACTCAGCGTTATCTTCACCTCCTTACAGAGTGTGTGTACCGTACATCTTGGCATTTCAAGAATAAATTAGATGTTACATATTGTGGTGTATTTACCTTTGTTCACTGTCTGTGCATTGTGCATTTTAACTACCTTTGGCACTTAAAAGAATAATTGCATGTTGTGTAATGTGTCTGAAGGTTTGTATTTTTCCTGACAGTTCAAGTACAACTCTGTTGCGGCTTGAGGTTAAACAAATGCATGGTAAGAAATCCCACAGAAACCACATGCTTTAGAGCTTATTATTAGAAGTATATCATGTATAACAGCTGCAGAAGGTACAATTTCATAATGTAGCTGCAATATTGATTCTTTTTTAATCTGGACGGTCTGATACTTTAAAATGTACTTAACCACCTGACGACTAACAGAAAGCTCTATTTCACAGATCCTCAGCCTCCTAAAATGGCAAAACTGTATCTTCAGCAAGCACAAAAAAGAATATGTCTTAACACTGCAGGATGGCAATGCTCAGTATTTTGCTGAAGAGCTTAACATAATTTTAATTGTTGAATATTAATTTCTGACCACAGCAAATGAAGTAATGGAATCATAGAATGGTTTAGGTTGGAAGGGACCATGGAGATCATCGAGTTCCAACCCCCCTGCCATGGGCAGGGACACCTCCCACTAGACCAGGTTGCTCAAAGCCCCATCCAGCCTGGCCTTGAACACTTCCAGGGATGGGGCATCCACAGCTTCCCAGTGCAACCTGTTCCAGTGCCTCACCATCCTCACAGTGAAAAATTTTGTCCTATTATCTAATCAACTAAATCTACCCTCTTCCATTTTGACGCCATTAGCCCTTGTCTGATCACTACGTGCCCTTGTAAAACGTCCCTCTCCAGCTAGCCTCACTAAGTTAATTAAATTCCTCAAGCATTCTGACCTGGCATGAATTAACTACTGTGCAAAATTTGGACAAACAGTTTTGGAAACTTGTGCCTCACTTGTTTTGTCCTCACCTCATCAGAAAAAAGATTTTCCTGGATCATTCAGTTGTTATAATGTTGGTGTCATCACTGCGGACACTTCTAACTATATCTTTCAAGTATTTTTGTTCACTTCCTATTGAAGTCTTAAGAGAAACACTTTAACAGCGCTGATACGAAAGGGAGAAAAGAAGCATTCAGAAAGCAATGATTTCAAATGATAATACGCACTGGTTCTACACCATACTATTATAGCAAATTCTTAGATGTCAATAAAACAGACCTTCTTATTTATATTCATTTTGGTTTTTCTTTCTGCAATAAAAGCTTCACATGTCCTTTTATATTTATATTTTGTGTTACTTTTTTTCTTGCATGTTCATGTGCATAACATTTCTGATGCCAAAACAAGCCAATGTAATTAGAAATTCAATTATAGCTAGTGCTACGAGTGAATGAAACACAAGCATATAATACATTAAGTTAGTCATCCTTTATATCCATGCTGTAATTTTTCTTTTAAAAGCTACAAATTCAAAAGCAAACTACAAGAATAATCAGATGGTTTATCAAAATCCAAAGACATGTAGAACAACCTTAAAAAGCTGCAAGTCTAACAAATAGAAGGTTTTGTTACGTATGGTAATTTTATTGACATATCAGTCCGTTAAATTGTGCAGAGGGACATATAACAAATTGATTCAAACTTTAAATATTGAAAAGACAAAAGAATACTTCTGTTTGTTTTATTACAAACACATGCAAGATGAACTGCAATACTGTGGCCATCGATATCAAAATTGTGCATGGTTACAGCCATTTCCTATGCATCTTACATCTCAGGGGAAAAAATGCTTTCAAGAAAAAACCTTCACTTCCTTATAGCAGGCTTTGGAAACTGTTAAATTCAAATGGTAACTTACTTCTGGACACCCTCACAAGTTCTGACACGTTGAACACTCCGGATTTTACAAAACTGTCCTCAAGGTACACTGAAAAAGATCACAATACCATAATCAGTATAATGAGAAGATTAATAAGTAACTACAGATAAGTTTATACACCAGCTGACAACAGTATCAACAAAGTCCCAGAACTACAATGCACAGACCAAAGTACACTCAAAACTGATCACAGGATGTAACGAGAGATGAAATTCAGGCAGAGGTGCAAAAAACCTTGAGGAGTTGTAAGAAAGGAATTTTCTAATATGTGTATGAAAACTAACAAGCAATACACTGAGTTCCTAGCTAACCATCCAGAAAACATCTAAAAACTAGTCTCTTTTATTAGTATCTTCAAGTCAGTATTGAACTAAGAACTGTATCAGCTGAACTAAGCAATTTCACCATAGAGCAGTCCTGTCCTTGCATACTTTTCTGCTAAAGGGATTTTTACTTAACTCTTGCCCTGCTGATAGTGACTTTACACTACCACCTCCATTATCAAATCCACCTCTGAGGCAGATAAGGTTTTTACTATTATTTCAAATAAAATCAGGAACTGGGCAAAACAGCTGAACTATTCAGTGGGTTTTTTATATACATGCTGAATTATATATCTAGAAAGCTACGTTTAAGAAACTACATATTACTGTTTTGGCTTCTGTTTACTTATTCTAAGATAAATACATATGACAAACCTTCTCTGCCATGAAATTCAGGAACAACTTGGAGTACTGCAGTGAAACAGCTGATAATCAAGACTTATCTGAGTAGTGTAACTAGATAACCTTATAAAAATGGAGCTGAGAAACCCAGGTTTCTGTGGAAGTCTCTTGTCATTAATCACTGAATAAGCTGATTTGACTGAATTTGAGATTATATAACATCACAGACCTTACAGGTAGGAATGCCAACCATTTACCAACAGAAATACTTAGATCTATCCTTGGTGCACATTGCTGCTCCAACAGTATTACTTTTTTATTTGCTTTCATCTGAGATGGTGCACTAAGAATGTCTTACTACGGTTTCGCTAGTCTCTTTTCTGAATTAACACAGCTTTTTTCTTTTGTAAATACACTGTTAATTTTCTTTTCCAAATGTCTGAATGAGTAAAAGCACCCTAAATGTCTTAACTAACAAAACAAAAAAACAAATTTAATAATGCATCTACTGGGATATTTACTGATTGGAAAACAATGGTTCAGTACTGTTCTCTTTAGGTTTCTTTTGGCAATTGCTGCTTTTATCTTAAGGTAATTTAAGAAAACACTGCCACTGCAACCAGAAAAGTGACTGTGAAAGCAGCACACTTCACTTGAGAGATCTGTCCTTGCTGCATCTGGAGAAACCTCTCCTTATTTTTCAGGGTCAAACAAGGAGGGCAGACACAAAACAAGCAGTTTTCACTGCTTACCAGCAGTCTTACTAGGGCCACAGAGCCACCTCACCCAGCACCTCTGGTATAATTTACCAGTGCGCATTACTTAACAATGTGCCAGACAACTCAAGCTAAAAGAAGGGGAACACATCTAACCGAGCACAGTTCCTGACTTGTCTGTCATGCTATTACACCCATAAGCGAATGTCAGTCTTCCCCAGCTGAAAAACCACCCCAGGAGCAAATGTGGTGGGTCTGCAGAGCCCCATGGGCCTCTGGGATCATACTGAACGATGTTATGCCAATGTCATCACTTCTCATCTTCCAGTCAATGCCACTTCATACAATATCCCTGCATGACTTTATTTCCACTAGTAGCTCTGCAAGTCTCCCTCTCTTTTTTCTTTACTTCCTTTCATATTCCTCCCTTTCTCATTGTCAACAGCTTCTCTCCATAACCATTACTTTTTCCTCTTTTATTGTCCTTCACGTTGATGCTGCAGGCCTCACTGTAACCTTATTCATCTCCAGTTTCTGAGAAATAAGAGCCTTTCTCTTTCATCTTCTGCATTCTCTTGAATCCTTTCTCTATGTTTTTTTGTGTGGATGAAAACATGACATGGCTTCTCCAGTATTTACGTCTTTATTTGACAGAACTTGGCATACCAATATCATAAAAAATTGCAAAGAGTTAATCTTTCTTTTTCCCTTCTTCCTCAGTTTCACTTTTTAACCTAAGAACAGGCAAGCCGGATGAAGACTAATAATTCCTCCAACGATGGCAATCTTTCCCTTCTCAGCCTATTTCCTCCAGCACGAACAGTCTGAAGTAGTACATGGAAAGGAGATTTCCAGAGAAAAATTTGCCTTCTTGATTTTAGTTGGCCTGTAAGTGAAGTGTGGCTTAAAGCCAGTGTACAAACATGCAGCCAGCTCCGGAGCTGGTAATGAGACAAGACTGAACTTCTCTGCTGCTTATCCAAATACCACTTCTTTGAAGCACAACTTCTTTCATTCATGTTAGGCTAACTTGAGAGGAGCTGTACCCAAGTGTAGATTAGTCAAGCTATCATTACAGTGAGAACAAGCCCCAGGGCTCATATTAAAAATAGAAAATGCCCATGTAGGATTTTATATGTAAGGACACAGATATATGTATGTGTATGCACGTGCACACGCATACAAGTATATGCGCACACACACAGACACGCGTGTTTAATCTTCAGCCTTCCCTCATGAATTCTTAGTTTTTCTCACTGGCAATACTGAGAATACTCACATAACACAAAGAGAAAATACAGTGTGTTTCTCTCCTTGTGATAATGAAATGAGAGCAGAGAAAAAAATCTGCCACTGAGTGGTACCGCTATTTATCAGCCCCTCACAGAAGGATGAATTGCTGACCAATGGATCACTGTCTTTCACCCAGGTTTCACCCTGCTTTAGATGGTCCAAAAACAATGACATGCACAGATATGTGCAAATGTTTGGCCTGCCATTAGGAAAGAGAGGGAAACTGCATCTATTGTCAATCTCAATCAACTTAAAAAGCAGCTTGATTTTTTTTTCTCTATGTAATGTGACAAAACATTATTAAAAAATTGACACAACAATAAACAATCTATGTCACAGGCACTGAACAACTTCATCCTGAGCCTTATGTACTAACAGGGAAGGTGGATTCCAGTGGTGCCTCCGAGTGCAGAGAAATAAACACAGTACGTTCAGTTCCAGCACCAGTGGACTTTGACAGTTTTAACTAGTTAGGAAGACAATCCATAGTGGGAATGTTACAGAACTGTTCTTGGCTCCCAGCTGTGCAATAGGAAAATGTTCTGTGTCATTTAACTGCTGTAATTTGTTGCAGAAACACACACTCTATGTATGAAAAAAGATGTACAGCAAGACTGGATGCAGCAGGACAACAGTATAAGGTATTTTGACCTTATGGTGTGAGACACTGTCCTTTACCTTGTGAAGCTGATCTCCCTGCTGAGTAAGAGTTAACATTTATATTCACATTATTACACTGCATGCAAGAAAAAATATATGGCGATACTCTGTACTGTATACATCTTACTGTTTTTTTGATTAAGCATTCCCTAATGCACTGCTTGCATTAACATGTTAAAGAGCCTTAAATTAGCATTCTTGGTGTGTGTTTCTGATCTGTTCAGTACAAAAACCAATGCACTTGATAACAGTCTATTGCTTTATTCCTAATAGAGGAATAGACCATCTTTCATGAGAACACTTTGCTGCTTTTATTGCTCAAACCTAATATAAGCGCTTAGTATTGACATTTACTAAAATTCACCTTGCCTGAGAGAGGACACTGGCTGAAACGCATTTCTCTAATTGTTATTAGTCTTGAAAATCTGAGTTCTACAAAAAGAACATTTCTGCCAAAATCATCATAGTGCAATTCTGTGTAGTCAGTAACTTCCAAAACCCATAAATAACAGAGGAAATTTTTTTTCTGTACTTGCTTTTATTTTTTGTAGAGGATCAGTATAAAATCTGCCTTCCCTCCTCACCTTTTTTACAGAAAACTAATTTCTGAAAAATACATTTTCCAAATAGTACTACAATGACCAGACCAGTGCCATCAAGGATGAAAGATAAACAGGTTAAGCCCAAGCAGCAGTTCTGATCAAGCTCCCCTCATATGGCCAATAACAGGAGAAACCTCCAGTAATGCCTCCAACTGCTGTTGAAGTTACTCTGTCCTAGTCCTTATACATCTTCCACATTGTGTGCTATGCCTTCCAGAGCTGAATTACATGTATAGCTTTTAACCATGCTAAGACTTAAAATGGAAAAAAAAAAAAAAAAAGTTGAATAAACCTACTGAAAAATATTTTCAGTTTGCACTAACATCTACTGTAAAAGGCTTCTTACATTACTTAAAAGCTTACCAGTGACGTCTGTCTTTACAAATCTTTAACCAGCCTTTTTTATGTCTTCTGATTTAATTGTACTTTTATGAATAGAACGTCTGTTTACATTCTGCTGCATATTGACTAGTGCCAAAACATAAAATTGCTTCCTGGTATCACTAAACATCTAGTTTTTTCACTGATACAGCTTTGATTTTGAGCAACTTATAAAACAGGAGTAAGAATCCAACCAGTGGAGGAAACAATTTTATTACTCTATTTTTATTTCTGGATCTTTAAAAAGAGGAATTATACAGCAGTACATAGACTTACTAGCAGCGAGGCAGGTTTAACATCAGGAGCTATTGTGAGAAGAAAGTCTGGAAGCTGCAGCCTGGTGTCCAAAATACTATCAGGGAGCTAGTAATGACTTTAAGTCATGCAATGTAATGTCTGGATGCTGCTAGAGATTTGTTTGACATCTGAAACTGCTTCAGTTAAAGATTAAATCATTTCATTGTATAGCTTCTTTTCTTTGAGTCTTTGAAAACTGAATATTTAAGGATCAGGTCTTGCTGCTCTCTGCAATACCTAACTTCTACAGGATGCTCTTTAATTTCAGCA
>NW_009649951.1:2006557-2102830 GCF_000708025.1 Charadrius vociferus
AATCCTAGTGGCACACAGCTACTATTCACAGTCAGAACTGGCAGTGAAAAATTAGTCTCACACTGTAGATAGTAAGTTAACACAGTCAGCAGACTTGCCATTTGTTTTCTTATTGCATGTATTTTGAAGCCAGAATCTTAAAGAGAGTACTGGGAACAGGTTCCCACCAAACCAGAATTTCTGAAAAGCAGTTAAGGGTGGATAACATGAGCCAAGGAGTGACACAGAAGATTTCAGTGATGATGTCATTTGAAACAGTTGAACTAAGGTCTGTCCAGAGAATTAGGCTATTTTGGTTATTGCACGATTGTCTCGGGCCTTGTGGCATACCCACAGTTTGTTTTGTTTTGTTTTCCTGAAAGTTGCAATGATGTTGTAACTGGGACAGGAAACAAACATGTTGCAAAAAGATCCCCTGACTCCATTCAACTTTTTAGCACAACAAGGAACTAAGAAGCTGCTTGTGCGATTTTCAGAAGTAAACAAGATTTTCAATACTCTAAAGTTAATAACCAGAATTGTAATATCCTTCAATGCTGCAGTAATTTGATGAAGTAAACACTTGGTTTAGTGGACTCTGGAATCCATTTACTGGAATCCAAGAAGTGAGTTGCTCCAAAGCCAAGCAAGAAACAGAAAGGGTAACAAACACAAATCCATACTGCCTTCTGCTCCAGAGGGTCTCAGTTTATATATAAACTACAGCCAAGATTTAAAGAGAGGTTGGTGGCTCTGCTTTTTAACAGCTATAGGACTACCAGGTACCAAAAAGGCATTTTCTGGTGCCAAAGCACGTTTCTGGAATTCTAAATGGTAACATAAAGAGTTTTTATTAAATTCTTGCTCTGTGCGTGCTTTGAAGTTAAAACCATTGCTCTTACCATTGAACACAACAGCATCAGAAGTGAACACGGCCTCAGAAGTGATCACAACATCATTTATTTACACAGTAGGTTCAAAAAGAAGTATAGCCGATGCAAACAAAAATTCAGGAGTAAACCTACACCAGTAGACAGTAGTAATTACACACACCAAATTTCAAAGCAGCCTATACGGCCAAAAACTCTTCTTGGAAAAAATGGGCTGTACAATCTGTGCAGGTTTCTGATTGTCAAGATAGCACAGCTGCACACTGGCCCCAGAACCAATTCCACCTGGCTGAGGGCTGAGAGGCTGACGAGGAAGAGTATCATCTCTCAATCACTGGCATTACTAATTCATAGAGCATTTGGGAAAGGGAGAACTCCACAGAAAATCAAGTCCTGACCAAACCCAACCCTGTTTTATTTGAAGATCACTATCTGAGATGGCACAGCTGCAGGCACAAGGGAAACAGCAAGCATTTCAGAATATCCACTCCCATGCTGCAAAAGAGAGGTGAATATATGTTTGTTTAAATACAATCCTGTTTGAATCCCCAAACTGCTACTATGGCATCACTGCTTCCACAAGAAAAGCTGCTTACAATGATGAGGCCAGGGAATATATCTTCTACTCCTATTAATTAGGGGGCTAATTCCCCATCCACAAGGAGGTAACTTGCAATACAGTAAAATAATGAAACTGTCTGTGTTCTGAGTCATTCAAAACTCAAAGACATTTGCTTATTGCAGTTCCAAAAGAGAGCAAAGGTTGAGACCACTTTACTCTTCAGAGGTTACTTCTCAAACTATATATTCTAAAATTTAAAACTGGAATACTCCTATCTAAAACAGTCATATATAGGCAAATTTATTACACATTTCTTAGGGCTTGATCCGGAAAGAATGTCCTCCCTATGGCTGCTAGCCCATACAAAAATACAAAAAAAGCCTTTGGGGCTCTACAGCTGCAAGAGAGATTTGCATATTGAGAGATAGGTGAGGCTGGTTGCAAGCTTTTTGGCAACACCTTCTTTAATAAGAAAAAAAAATTAATAGATGGTGATTTCACTCAGGTCTTCTTTGGAAATGGTTCCCAGAATAAAATTTCTGGTGAAAATAGAAGGGGAAAACCAATTCCAGAGCAGTGAGGCTGGGGATTCACATACCTATGCCTCATTCAGATTAAGGATCTTATCATTAGATGAATTCCCTGACAACACATAATGGGTTACTGTGGACAAAAGAAGAAGGGAAACAGTGGGGAGGAATGAAAGGTGGAGATGCAGTTTCTCAATCTCTGTGTCTAAAAGTGTGTCACCCCATATAAATAATGTAATATTCATCAGCACACAGGCTCAAACCTGAGTCATTTGCATTCCTGATACAGTCCTGACTGACATTATAGAGTTTGCAAAATTTATATGAAAATATTCTTTGGACCAGCTAAAGTAGAGTAAATTCTATCAGGGGAAAAAAAAAAGAAAAAAAACCCCAAGAAACTAGCAGGTCCCACTTGCTAGGAAACATAGCTCTAATAACCTCTGAATTCCACTGCTTGGATACAAGCAAAAATCTGAACACACTTGTCTTCTCTTGCCAATGAGATTCTGAAGTGTCTATGTTAGGATGCTGAGGTTTCCTTTGCACCTTCTGAAAAGTTATCTTTTGTGTTCCCCAATGCCGGATAAGAATAGTTCTGATATCTTGAAGGGACCTGTACAAGAAGAGATTATTTTCCTCCCAGCTCCATCCAGAAGACAAAAGATGAAGGACAGAAAGCACCAGTAGGAACTGGTAATCACTCTCTCAGGTTTCCAGCTCTCTTGATTCCTCAAATTGTATTCAACTGTCTATCCTATCTTATTGTCATATCAAGATAACATTTTACTCTATCAGTATTGCTGTTTCTTACTCTTATTTTAGGATCTTAGAAAGCCTGTGTTCAAAGATTTGAGCAAAATGGCAACAACTGGACACAGCAGTGTTAACACACTGGTGTATGAATAAACCAAGTCTGCCAAGCAGCAACCTCACAACAATGGCAGGTAGCAAGTAACCTTATTAATGTCAAACAGTTGTGGCCAGCAGGCAGTAAGTAAAGGAAAGTAAAATAAAGCAGAACAAAACCCAGAAAATCCTCTATTAGAAGAACTGTCCCGTAAGGATTGTATCACTGAAGATCAAGATGTTATGGCTGGGGTCAATATCATCAGCTTACTAGTAGTTCTAGATGTTTTTGTCTTTTTATTCGCCCTCATAATTTTCCTACGCCTAACAGACGAACTTACTGAAAGATCACTCCCTCTGTCTTCAGTACATATCCTCGCACACCTTTGCAGGTATTGAGACACACATGTTAAGGAGGACTCATTTTTTAGATTTTCTTAAGCTATATAAAAGACCTATGGGACTTGCATGGAGCAAATAATATAGCATTACACTGAAACTGCCACATTAGGTCTCCTTCAACCACCTGCCTTCAGCAGTAGCCCTGAGCAGATGCCCAGTAGAATAGTAAGAAATAGGGGAGGGTTTTTCTTCTGACTGATAGTGTCCAAGGCTCCAAGTATTTTCGGTTTTAAAACTTATTAATCCAGGTGTGCCTCTATTTGCTTAGTCACCCTCAATGGATCCATGGACACGTCCATTCTCTCTTTGAAACCATGTAAACTTTTAATAGCTAGCCCTGTGCTAGCAAAACATAAACTTTCAGATTCCAGGAACTTAACGACTGATGTGGACAACAGCAGTGTTCAAACTTTTCTCCCCCCTCAGTTCAGTTCCGTTCAGGTCATCTATCTGTCTGGAACCTACTTAGCAATCCCTGCAGAGAAGTGACTTTTACAACCCAGCTCTCAGAAAAGCACGTTTCATTCTTTAGAAATATACCAGATGAAAGTTATTGAAAAATAAAACTTAGAGGAGGATATCCCTGGATCTTGCTACAAAAGCTACATACCACTTTTACCACAAGCTACACCATCTTAATACTGTATTATGCTCTCAAAGTATTCAGTGTATTTTTAGGAATGTATTGTAAAGAATTCCAGCAAGTGCTCTTAATGTTCTTTTGTTTGGCAAATGACATTACCCTCCCTCCACGGTTAAGACAGCAAATTACCAGACACCCTAAAGAATGCAACCGTCTAGCCAAACCTAGAAAAACCCACTTTTAACACCAGCAGCCTCGCCAACTACCACTCAATTTCCAACCTCCTCTTCCTTGGCAATGTCTTTGTGAAGGTAGTGGCATCCAAAAGCTAACAGCACCTATCCCTTGCCAGCACCCTGGCTCCTTGACATACAGGCATCAGACCAAAACATGATAGAAGAACAAACCCTCCTGGCACTGCCAGTCCGCGTGCTCCTGGCCTAGGATCGAAAACAAACCTCAGAGTGGATATCCTCTGGGGCTCTGAGAGAAGTGACTGCCTGGTTCTAATAAAAAGACTCATGTGAAGTATAATAAGAAAGAACAGGACAGCAGTCCTTTTCCCAGACAAGCTGAATGGAGCGCAACTCCCTCTCATTCTCCTGCACAGGCCCTGAAGTCCTGTATTCTGCAGTCCCACAAACCTCAACGCTTTCTCTCTGCCAGTTTAACCCCAAGACAGTATCACACAGGGAAGCTGAACAATGCTAGGAGTTCATGTATCCTCAAATAGACAGATGACATTCAATTATGCCTCTGTCTCTGCTTAAATGAAGGGTTTCAAGGGAAGCAAGACACAGCTTCCATTTTCCATCCCCACTTGGCAGCAGATAAAGGAATAATACTGCCAGGAGTGACTCCAAAGCACAAGAAAGTGTTATGCTCAAATTTCAAGCAGAAAGTTTCATGATGAAACCAGCAACAGATTTCTCTGCCCTCTATCTCCCTCTACCTTTTGGGACACGAGTTGGTCAGACATTTGGGGCATCTGGTCTTGCCCCACAAGGCTGCCAAAAGAAAGCCTATATAGCTCGTCTGCTGCCCTCCCCAGGGCTCTGTTGCTGGCAGCGAGATTACTCCTTGCTGAAGCAGCCTGGGGTTGAGACTGAGGGTTGGTGAGACCTGACTCACCAGAGGATGCGATCCTCACTAGTGAAATATATACTTCGACTTTCCTATTCCAAATGCTAAATGGTACTTTAAAAACAGAATTTTAAAACGTGTTGAAGGCGAGTTTCCAGACCCTGCCTTCAGCTTCTCAAACCCAGAGGCTACTAAGGATCCTTCAAAATTACGAGGGGTAATGAAGGCATTTGGGTTTTCTTGCACTTACAGAGATGTTCTAAAAGAAAAAAAAATGCTCCAAGTTTTACAAAACTGTGATTATCTGTGAGGAATTTTTTCAGGCTTGTTTTAGGTGTAAATTTGCTGGTTTGGGTTTTTAAACCACTATCCTACATAATTTATGTCATGTATTTAATAGAGAAATACAAGCCTACACATAACATCCCACACAGTTTGGAGAGAAACAGCATGGAAGTCTTCAGCCAAACATTATTTCAAGCCTGCATCATCCCTTTGAAAAAAAAAAAAAAAAAAATCACATTAAAAAATCACTTGAAAAAGAGCTTACAATGTTATGTGACTTGTTCTGCCCTCATATCTCTAAAACATATCTGCAACCTTCCAGTGTTTGTTTCTGGGTTTTGTACTACTGGAATATGGCTTTCTGTATAACGATCTGTGATGGTTCTCCCTCTTTTGGGTATTCACATGCAACACACACCTGACGTATTCCACCACATGTAGAGAATACTTTGACCGTATGCATAGTACAAAACTATAAAGCCACAAGGCAGGCTGTTTTCCCTAATGTTTGGGCACATCCAGAAAATATTCATGTATATGTAACAGCACAGCATCACACAATTACTTCTTGGTTAGAGCACGGTACTTTTTGCATTTAGAAAAAGTAAACTGAGTTAGTTGCAGCTTATTGCAGATAGACACTTCTGAGTGCAAATGAGAAGATACAGCACGACAACGCTGGCAGGAGTATAACTCCTTGCTCATTAAGAATGATAGTATGTCTGTCACACTTGTTTGTCTTACCCCAATAAAATTCATACAGCAACAAAGATTTAGAAGAATTACTAGCACAGCCCAATTGACTAGAAGGATAACTCCATGAAAATACAAAGAACCTTTGGTCTAAACAACATGGAATGGCAAAGTCTGGGTTTGATTTTCTCTTTAAATTTTATTTTTACAGAATTCTTTAAAGGACTGCTTACCTTGACATCTCTCAAAATAATTCTAAATGTCACTAGCATGACCCATTAACAACGTGTTCAGAAACTGCTCTGAGCTGATCCAAAAAATACAAAAAAATGAACATATTTGCATTTTATAATGGACCTACAAAATAAAAGCAAAGAAGCTGGTAGCTCAGGTCACAGACTTTAGAGGTTAGTCAATTGTGTTTTGTCTGAGATAAAAGAATAATTGTAGCACCTGAAGACTTTTATGAAAGTGAAGTTATTTGGGATCTTGCCTCCTTACTCCTCTGCCCATCCCCATTCACAAAATTCTGAAAACCATGAACTGAAAGAAAAATTCCTTAGATTAAAAGAATGTTGATGAAACTACAATTGAGGCACTGCCAGTTTAAAAGAACTAAAATAATCACAGCTTGTCCTGATTATATGTACTTACCAGTGCAAAATAGGTTTCTGACCAATTATACTCTCTTTAACTATTAACAGTAGAATCTTTGTTCTCAAACAATGTTAGATGCACATGTTCTGGAACTTATATTTACCTGGTGGATTCTTGGCAGGATCATTGTGGCTTGGACTTCCTGGTTGTCCAGAATCTATAAAGAAATGAAAGAAATGTTTTACTAATTTGTTTTGAAAGTATCGTACAACCTTTTAATACCCTCCTTCAGTATTAAACTAATACTTAACTTTGTTCTTTAAAGGTCATTTCCCTGACTTTCTACATAAAGGCATTATTGAACAAACACACTATATGTAACCCATTTTATGCAGAAGCAGAAACATTGTGAAAGATGCAATGATCCTAATAAGAGAAACTTATAGATCACTGAATAAGGACAAGAGAGTCATTCAGGTAAATACTCAAGTTTTAAACACATCTACAAGGGTACCTTTTCATTCCCTTTCCCTCTATCCCCCAAATATAATATTGCATAATCAGCAAAGCAGAGTAGTTTCTTCTCAGGCAATGACCAGAAAGACATACTGAATCAGGCAACTAATGGCGTTTGCAGTGATAAGTCCTGTTTCTTTACCCTTTCCTTAAAGCACAAAGGCCTACACTGCTTCCACAGACTGAGGGCTGCACTGAAGATACGTTGGTCCCTTTTAATACAATATAAGCTTTGTGTTCCTAGCCTGTGAGAATTGCTCTTGTGAAATGAAGATTATGTAACATAAAAACTAACAAAACCCAAACCCTGTAGACTTCAAAGAATGCTTTTTTCATGATACCTGCACTTAATGAATCAAAAGGAGAATGCAATTTGATGTTAACATACTAAATAATAATGATATCTTTATTCATAAAAGCATTTGTTTTTAAAACTAGCTACTTTTTGTTGTGTTCCCACACCAATAATATAACAAAACTCTGCTCCACTGCAAGAAGTTGTTATTAACAAAGTAAGATATGACAGGCACTCTTTTATGCAGAGAGAGTGAGAAATTAAATGAAGCTCAACTATTTGTTCTGTATATAGGTATCTAAAATGGCGCAGAGCAGTTTTACAGTACAAATAAAAAATATCCTTTTTTTAAAATATAGCAGTGCTTGTTAGTGGCATAGGACCACCAGAAGATTCCGTCATAGTACTATAGAAATTGCTACTGCCAAATGGACTCCAGAGGAAAGTCAGAGTTCTTGAATGCATTGCTGCTTACAGTGTCCAAATTAAAGAGAAAAAAGATAGAAAAGGAGAAAAGTACGTATCAATAAATACTTGTCCTTCAATCTCCATCACTTTTTCTTAAAACCAATGTAGCCCTCAACCTAGAATTAAAGATTCCCTCCACCTGCTACATGAAATTCATTGAAATCTGTTACCGTGTTACCGTGTTATATAGCTTAGCAAACACGGCTTGACACACGTTTCTCAAGCAGGTTAACACAAGCCTGTTTCTACAGAAGATATTATCTGAGATGGAAATCCATTTTATAGTTCAAGTTCTGCCGAATTCATCTGAATGATGGTTGTCACAGAAGACAAGCATCTGGGGATCTACCAGAGTACTGGAAGACCAAGGCACATGTGAAACCCAGTTCAAATGGTATTAAAAACAGAGCTGAATTTTTCAATACTGAATGAAATCACTCTTGCACACAATAAAATAGACATTGGATAGTGAATTTCAGATGAAATTTCCTCTATCTTCTTCAACCCTGGGTAGGAAGAATGAGGGGCAGGCCTCCCAGTCACAGCCTGCACATCCAAGTTTGGGCACTTGGGTACTCTTAAAGAGTCCCATTGTACAGTACGATAGGTGGCCATTCAGTATGTCTGTTTCTTTTCATTATAAGATACAGTACATCCCTTTAAAAAATAAAATCAAGTTCATTTGAAAGCTCAACCAGCTACAAGAAAGGCTAAAAATATAATGCTTCTCTGCATATGGACCTTTATATGGACAAACGTCCTTTTCCCTGTGTTGCAATGGGAAGGTTCACCCTGCAGGGGGTGAACTTTAATACTCTTCCACAAGGCATTCTCTACTTCTGCAAATCATATAGACTATTATTTAAATTAAGATTATCAGAGAGGATTAATTTTACACAGCAATGGCCCAAATGTAAGACTGCTGCAGATGTGTGGCTAAATGAAGTGTCAATTTGGTAGCAGATGCACCCAAGAAAGCTTGAACAGCGTAGCTTGAGGAACACAGAGATTTGAAACTGGATTAATGAGGCCTACCAGAAAATAGCCTTTGAAGTTTTCTCCTGTTAAAATTCACTAAAAAGATGTGCAAAGTGACAAATATTTTCTAGCTCTTGCACAGCAATTTGCCTTTACTCCTACTTTCTCATTGTCAACATGGCCACTCTCTGGAACCAGGATTTAAAGATTGATGGCAATTTAAACAATTCTTTTTCATATTATAATAAGATAAACTTAGCGAAGAATTTCCCAGTTATAGGGATAAGCAGTTGGCTAGTTATTATAATTTGCCAGTCAGACTTAGCTTTGTTTTATGTTAACTACTTATCAATCACGATTTTTACAGATTGATTCTCACACGGTGTTTTGAGTAGTAGATGCCACTAACATATTGGCCAGCAGCATCTCAATGATCTTGAGAAAGCAAAGAACTATTGTAAGCTGAATATGAGAAGCAACCTCTCTAACCCTTCACTTAAAGCAGTTGAGAAAGCAAAGAACTGTACTCCGTATGAGACTATCAACCTATGTAACCCTGCACTTAAAGCACACAGAAGCATCTCATTCTCAGGATAAAAGACACAGACCTGAGATGGCCTGTGACAATCCAATTGTCTTATCAGTGTCAGTGATCATAAAGCACTCTCCTGATTTGATTGGATGCAAATAGTCTTACGAAGTACAAGAGATTCACAATCATTATAGGAATAAATTGTATGAATAACTTAATTTATAAGCAGAACATTGAATGAAAAGAGACATTGGAGCAATGCTCTTCTAAAACAGGGCATAAGAGGCATTTTTGGAAAGCCACAGAAACTAAGGAAGCAAAAGACATGTTAAGACCCTTTAAATCTTTCTTTGTCTTCATCTGCACAAGATCATTAATTAACAACATGAGCCCTGGGTTTAAAAATTGCAGGCTTTTCTTCCAGTGCGATGGAGAAAGACATAAACCAGACTCATTGTCTGTCTAGCTGACTTTGCATTCAATTTTCCCACCAAATAATTCTGTGCACATTTAAAAAAAAAATACTCCCTAAGGTAGAAGACGTAAGCAAAGCTATACAACTAATAGCAAATCATATCCCATCATGTAAATGGGGTGAAACTGCAATTTTCATTTAGGTAGCTCCCAACTGTAGGTTCCCTTAGTTTATTCTTTTTCTTTGTTGGTGTTTGTTTGTTTGTCTGTTTGCTTTAAAAGCCTCCTTCTCAAATCTTACTGTCAACATGCTTTTATTGAAAAAATTCTTCCATGCAGAATTCAGAAGTACTTATCCTTATTTGCTACAGAGCAAAAGCTCACCTACACATACCATTTCCACAAAATGGCTTTCATATGCACCTCACAACTATGGTGAGTGTATCTTCTGCTCTGCTATTCTTGGTGCGGACTACTCCAACAGTCAGGGGCTGATGCCTTGATAAGTTATTGCCCGATGGATGAACAGTTTACATGCTAATGGTTCAAGCCAGCCGTTGCTCTTATCTGGTAGATATTTATGTAACCCTGATACACTTCATGTATAATTTATCATGATTCAGCATGGCTTCCACCAGGACATTCAAACTCCTTATCTCAAATGACTCTTTCTTTTAGAAGATGGTATGAAAGCACGAGTCAAGAAGGTGGTATGTTTTATACTGAATTGTTTCCTGTGTTTTCATGTCTAGGGGTCAATCCCAATGAGCATGTGAATGCAGGCAACCCTCACTGCAGTCAGGGTTAAGTAAAACTGACTGTTGGGGCCTGCTGCTGGTGAGAAAAAAACATCCATTTCCCCCACCATACACTAGGAGAAAGGTGCTTGCCATGATACATCTCTCTTGGCTTCGTAAAGCAGAGGGGGAAAACAAAAAAAAGCTGATGGTTTGCCATCCAGTGAGGGACAAGATGCTCTCTCTCTCTGCACCACCTTGGCTTTGACAAGCAGCAGCAGGAAGGATGCACACCCCAGCAAAGCCAAGAAAGTCACACTGCTGTTCACCAACTTTCTGAGGGATTTTTAGTAGTCTAATCTCAGTAGTCTAATCTTTCATTTTCAGCTGATGAGAAAGGATACTGTGTTTAAAAAGTAAGTTATGCTATAGCCCCTTTTGCCCCATACTGTACAAGGAATTCTGCTTTTAAGGCTCTCTGCATTAGCATAACACTGAAGGCCTTAAAAACAAATAGAGGCAGAATCTGTAAAAAGAAAAAATACTTCCTTGAGCCATGTCTTAGAAATAAGCAGATTCTCCACAGGTGTCATACTAATCAAATAAACATCCTCGGAGTTTCAATGAACACATTTCACTTTTCATTTGCCACAGGCTAGGAGACAGCCTTTGGGCTCAGTTAATCTCAGCTGACAGCCACTAATTTAATCATTCACCAGCATGTAAACACACCCTTGTTCTTTGATAGTCTATGATTTGGGTGTGGGGGAGGATAAAGGACCAGAGAGATAGGGCACCACATAAGTATCAGATTGATGCTGTTCAAGCCTTCACATACCTATGCAGCACCTGACTTGACAACCGACAGTCACTACCATGAACAAGAACCACAACTCCCTCCCAGACTGTCATCCTTCAGGATTACATTGCCACCTGGCAACACAAACTTGAAGCAATGGTTGTACTCCTGAAAATCATAGAATCACAGGATGCCCCAGTCTGGTGGGGACCTGGGGAGGTCTCCCATACCAGTCCCTGCCCAGGGAAGGCTTGGCCATGGGATCAGACTTGGCTGCTCAGGGGTTTACAAAGTCAGGGCTTGAAACCCCTCAAGGTGGAGACAGCCCAAACTCTCTGGGCCCCAGCTCCACTGCTTGGCTGTCCCCATGGGGAAAAGACTTTCCAAATCAACTCTTCATTCTTCAGAGACTTTCAGAACATCGTCATGCTAAGAAAGCATTCATGGCAACAGAAAAGCAAGGTATCTCCCTCTCCTACAAAGCAAATAACATGATCAGCAAAAATCCATAAAGCAAATAAATAATTTCACCTGTGTATTTTAAATCATTACCATTAATTATTATTTTCCTAATTTTACTACACAATTACCTTATACTACCTACATTATTTTACCTTGACAAAGCAACTGATTTGATTGATAAACTTCCCAAATACTTTTAACAATTTCATTTTGCAAAAGCAATGTCTTTCATTATATACCATTTCTATATCTGATGATGGGAATTATTGTACAATTTTAGAAGCATTATTCACACCAACACCAGTGATGCAACGGTTTGCTTATGGTATAAACAAGTTGAAAGTATTGTCTTGTATTAAGTATCTGCTGAAATGATGCTTTAAACATGGACATGGAATTGGTGCATCACCCTTGTTTTCATTAAGTATGTTAACTTGAGGGTGCATTTATTTTTCATATTTTCATAGACCAGTATATTAAATGGAAATAATTCCCCTGAAAATTTTGGCTAACTGATTTCATATGATGAAATGCTCACCCCCACCGCTTTCTTTGCTGTAGAACACGTCCTATAAGGAGCAGCTGAGGGAACTGGGGTGTTTAGCCTGGAGAGGAGGAGGCTGAGGGGAGACCTTATTGCTCTCTACAACTACCTGAAAGAAGGTTCTAGCAAGGTGGGGATACATCTCTTCTCCCGAGTAACAAGTGATAGGACAAGAGGAAATGGCCTCAAGTGTCACCAGGGGAGGTTTAGATTGGGTATTAGGAAAAATTTCTTCACTGAAAGGGTTATCAAGTATTAGAACAGGCTTCCCATGGAAGTGGTTGAGTCACCATCCCTGGAGGTACTCAGAAGATGTGTGGACGTAGTGCTGAGGGACGTGGTTTAGAGGTGGACTTGGCAGTGTTAGGTTTACAGTTGACTCAATGATCTTAAGGGCCTTTTCCAACCTAAATGATTCTATGACTCTATACCCCCAGATATATGATATGAATCACAGTTCGCCCAAGGAGGAAGCAGCACCTCAAAAAACAAGTAGGGCTTCACCATGAGAAAGACATGCTTGCAGGTTGAAGCCTCACATCTTTTCTCAACAGCATACACTCTGTTTGCAATATGTGTTCATGACACCCAGACTGAAACATTCCACAACACAGAAGCAGTGACTTCTCTTAAAAATGTCATTCTGCTATCCTTATTCTGCAAGGAGTTCCTCTGTGTTCACCAAGGCTGCTATCTAGTGCAATGCCATTGCACTGGGTAAGTATACGAGGCGACAGCTCTACAAGTTTTTAACGTGCTTGGTACTCATACAGCTAGTGGTAAATGAGCAGTGTAGAGAACTGAAGTTAGGCACCTAGGAGCAAGCCACAGGCCGGTGGCACCGGCTCCCAAACAACATTGCACTGGCAAACCCCGCTGGCCATGCAGGGAAGGAGTGCTTGTTGCTCACCTTGCAGAGATTCTGTGGCCTCCTCCAGTTTTCTGAAGACATATCATTAGCTTTGACCTGTTTGCAGACCTGGTTTCCACAAATTTAAGGAAGCATACCAAAGAAATCTATGTTCAAAGGCTCTTAAGCTGACACAGAAATCAGAGTCCTGGTTGCTATTGATATGAGGTGTATTCAAATCTCAAGAAAACCTGAGCTCCTCAGTGCAAACTCCATTTTGGCAAGTAATCCCCACTGCTTTCTGCTCTCTTTGTTAATTTGCACCCAGGAGGCATGGGAGGGACCTCTTGGGAGACCAGAGCAGTGCCAGGAACTACCCAGAAGGCTGGACATTCTGATCCTACGAGGGCAGGTTTCATCAGCATCCACATGGCCCACCAGGAGCCATGGGGCACTGTAACAGTGACCTACATTCTTTACCTTGAAAGGGTGCTGCCATCTCACCTTCACCTACACAAAAAAGGCAGCAAGGAGCAGAGCTGACTGCTGGCCCCAGAAAGCTTAAGTATCTTATCTGTGTGACCCGTTGGCTCAGGCAGGCACCCAGGTTTTAACCCAAGCAGGCCTGCCATTTCACAAAAGCCTTCAGGGCTCAGCCATGGAGGTGCTTCCACCGAGGAGACAGCCGGCCCGGCAGGCAGAAGCTGGGCTCTGTTTTCATTTTGGTTTGAACCTGTTTGCTTTGGAGTGGGGACATGGCAAGAGCCACTCAGTCATCAGCCATCCATTTTCACCGCACTCCCCCGCACCCTCCCATAGCAGACAAGTTCACCCGTGGCTGGCAGGATGGGGAGGAACCCCGCACCTTTCCTCCGAGAGCCCATCCGTCCCCATGGGACACGTAGGGGTCTGCCACGAGTAGCATCACCACGTTCAGGGCTGGTCAGGGTAATCCCACCACGCGGTTGAACAGCAAGGTGGCGTGTGATGGTTCAGGGCATCGGAGCCGTGCAGATCATGGCGGGCTCCCCACTTTGCCTCCCCTTTTATCAGCAGCACAGATTGGCTGCTGCCAAGTCACCCAACCAGCCATTGTCAAGACTGTTAACTTTTCTTCAGAGTGTTTTAATTAGGTAAATAAAAAATGGTAATTAAATCAACATTACGTAATGTGTTTCTGATTTGTAATCTCATTTAAATTAATTAACTGACTCAGCCCTTGTTTAGTTTTTAAACTGCCCTAGTTAAGAAGTGGAGCTCTGGGAGTAAATCCAGTTTTTATATAGTTGAAAGAAATTCAAGGACCTAGAAGCACTTACCAGAACCAAAATAGCAATAAGCATAGTCAGCTTGTCAGCTTTATGTCCCGTGCACAGATTTATCTTTTTAATTTAAATTCCCTTATTTGTTTACATAAAATAAATCACAACACTTATTTATTCAAAGTATTTCTTATACAATTTATAAAGACCATATGTTGCTCATTTTGAAAACTGAACAACTTTCCCCAGCTGTGTTATAAGATAAGTGGTGCACAGAATATATACATATTTTATATATATATGTATGCACACGCACATGCACACACACACGCACACACATTTTTAAGTTAAGAAAAGGGTTATATTTTCTCATGGCCTGAAACAAATGTTTCCCATACTTCATAATATTAGCTGAGCTCTTTTTTGACATGTACGTTAAGAAGAGATTTACATAGGTATCTTGCCACATGTGGATGCATGTGAAAGAATGAAGTTTCTTTCCAAAACTTACTGGATTCAGTAGGAAAGGATGAGATATGAACACTTAATTTTATCCATCTGGAAGATACTGTGGATTCTAGCTATAGTCAAAAACATTCAGGAGTTGTTCTTGGAAACCAAGAAACCTTTTACTTTAAGGTATGTATCATAAAGGGCTTTTATTACAGATTCTTCAGAAAATGAAAAGCACAAGGTAGAACACAGTGAAAGACTTACGTGGGTGTTTAGAGAAGAAGGAAACTATATGATAGACTATAGTAATGAAAAAGTTCTTATTTGCATGTAAAGAATAGGAATTTGCTTGCATATACCTTCAGCCAATTAACAAACTGACCACTTCATTATATTGTGAAAGACAAAGGTTGACCCTCACCTCCATGCAACATATATTACTCAGAAATTCTGCACAGATCCCAGTTTCATGGAAGTCAATGTGAATTTTACCACCGACTCCCATGCAGTCAGGATTTCATTTTCTGTTGCATTTTAGGGTAGTAAAGCAAAAAGAGTTCAGGGAGATAAAATACACATTTCCACTACATCAGGCAACGTTTTTAGGCACAGGATAATGATGACATGACTACAAAAAAAAAAATCAGTTCTGTTCAAAATAGGTCTCAGCCAAAGCTTGTTAAAGTCAATGGAAAGGTGCCTCAGCTAGCTTTGGATGAGGCACTTAAAAGTACGAAAGAAAGCACAGTTCAACAAATAATGTAGGAAAGAACTGCATTTTTTCTTCAAAGTGCATTGCATCCTCCACTGAAACATACAGTAATAAAAGCTGGATTCTTCAGCCTTTCAGAAAGTTACAATCATATGCTACTTCGCAAGTCTAAAACATCACCTGACAATGAACCCACAAAGTAGTTTACGAATATTAGCAGAGGCTCACAAGGCCTCTCTACTATTCTGTAGAAAGAGATCTCCTAAAATGCTAAGTATGCCACCACACTATACACTAATTGGAGGAAATAAACAACAATTAAACCAAAATGCTGGGGTTTTACATATCATGGAAACTCCAAAATTAGACTTGAGCACTGTAGTGTGTAGTACGTCTTCAAGCCAGCTAACAACAGCATGAGGTAATACCTCTGCCAGTAAGTATAACTGTGTTTAGGAGCCCAGAACAAAAGTAATGTTTTCTCTGAAACAGGAGGGAAAAGGTTTAATGATTTTACAACCTAAGCATCATTGTAGTGTTTCTAGATACTGTAACATTTAACAAAGGATCTCCTAGTTTTGAACTATGATCCACAACGCTGCCACAACTGTGTTTTAATTTCAGTTAGTTTCAACTTTATGACTGGTGGTAAAACACGACCTTTAGCATAAAGTATATGGAATACATCAAGATAAGACCCAAAAGAGTGATAGTTTGGTTTTGGTAGATTGGTTGGTTGGTTTGGTTTTTTTTCAACTGCTGCCTATAGACTGCTGAGTATTTCTTACCTTGAGATTGCCAGTTGATGCTATGTGCAATTTTTAAACACTGGGATATTACTTTACATCTAACAGAGATGAAGCATAATGAATGCCATAGTTCTGTGTATCCTTAAGTAACATACTTTTTATCATACATCATGCTTATGAGAGCAATGTCTCAAATGGCATAATTTGTAGGTTATGTTACCGTATTCTTTGTAAAATGGATTTAATTCCATCTGCTATAATCTAAAAATGCATAGACAAAATATGCACCACTTTGCCTGTCCATATTCCCACACACATCCTATTAAAACAAAATAACACTTACAATAGAAACATTAAATTTATCAGTGGGGACCTAGTAGACAATACACAAGAACTGGCTGAGAAAAATCACCCTACTTTTTCATACCAGTGGTTCATAAACTGGAACGGCAAGTATGCTCACAGCCACCATGTTTATTTTCCAGCATATCTAACTTGGTAATGAATTAATAATGAGAAGAGATAATGTATAGAGTACTGAAGCAACAGTGATAAAAAAAAAAAAATATTCTGATCAATGCATTCATTTTGTGTCTACTTTGATCTTTTACAGTAGATAAAATTTAGAAGTACCTAATCATATGATGTGCCACAGAAGAACTTAAAATGTAAAACTGACTAACCCATAGAAATGTATGACTAACCCGGTTTGTGCTTGGGCAGGGACATTCTGCAACAAAAGCAAGGAATTTTTTTTAAAGCATGTAACCAAGAAAGGGAAAAAAAAAATATCCTGGTTTAAATCTTGTCTTTCAAATTTTAAAAGAAGCTATTTTAAAGAACGTGTTTCCTACAGACTCCCTATCTCTCTACTAGCAATAGTACTGCCGTTGCAGTCATATTGGTCAAAAGCTATAAAAAAATATTAAATCCTATCTGACAATGCTCATTTGTGCCTTCCCAACATAATTCTGTCATTTTGTGGCAAATATCAAATGGGAGCACCTGGTTTGTAATCCTGCAATTTTCACTGTGTATTACACATCAGCATATACTTCACTTCAGCTAATTTCTAATGTATTAGCTTCATCTACTTAGGTGAAATCCCCTCACACAGGTACAATACTGACTGCAGTTCTGCAACCAAGATTTCAAAATATGCTTTCTAGTTCACTATACAGCAGGAGCTGCTTTTGCTCTTCATATTTTAACTTATTTACTAAAGCTGGCACACGTTCTTGTAGTACCTAAGGGTATTATATAATTGGGAAAGGGACACCACTTTTTATCTAAAAAAAACAGATGTATGGATTCAAATTCAAAGGTTTTTATTTTTATTGCTTACTACTTTTTTTGGTTTGCATGAGTAAAAATTGAGTGTTAATTAAGTGGAAAAAAAAAAACAACCCCAACCAACTAACTCAAAATTCTTGCTGCACCTGGTAACTTGCCAATGCCGTGAACATTATTTAACCATCAAGAGTTTCTAAGGCTTGTTTTCTTACCACTGTTCAACCACAGCAGGACCTTGATAAATCTATCAAGTTTGATTTGGTCGCCAGCTATAAAAAAAAGCCTTTTGAGTTAAAAAACCCTGTACAAGTTTACTGAAAGTACAACAGAAACTCAAGTTTCAGTTTGTGGCAGAGAGCAAAGGGGTTGCACCACCCAGCATCTCCGAGACGTGAAGCCAGAGTGAGTAACTTTAGACATTCAACATGTCTACTATAACTGCAGGAATTACATTCTTATTAAAAGCCCTTTTTTCCTTAAAAAATAACTTTCAACTGGATAAAGATATATGATAACATTTAATCCAAACAGTCCTTTCCATTTTAATAGGTTTGTATATTCATGCATCTGTGCGTATGTGTGCTGAAATTATAAATGCCTATAGCTTAAGGGTTATCATACTTGTAGACCAACGTCTGTAGTTTTGTGGAGGGGAAGGTCTAATGAGTTAAACATGTTAAGCCTCTTGTGCAGTACTGAAAGAACAGGAATAAATGTGAACAATAGCACCTTCACAACAGCATTCCTTACAGAAATATTTCAGATATTTCTAAAAACATTATAGCAAAAAATAGCAACTTAATACTTGCACCGTCCTTCTTCCAGGAACAAAACTAATAATTTTCCCCTTGTGTACCCACATAGGAGGTTCGAGATCCAGTTCAACATCTTCTTATGTGTATTCGAGCACTTTGACACTGTATTTTTCCCGGGCCTGAAGAACTTAGATGAGACACGGTGCACTGCACAAGAGCTTGGGTGAGTGCACTGTAACTACAGCAGACCTTTTTATGACTGATTTCAAGCAGATGACAATACTTCAGTGAGAACCGGTGAACTTCTCAGATTTTGCCTTACCTTCCTCCCTTCCTCTTGTCCCTCCCTGCCCTCCACAAATACGCAGACACCTTGTTTGCTTCTGAAAAAACATTCTTACAGTTCCCTTTCTAGCTGAGCCTCCTTTCATTGTGGTTGCTGCCAACACTTCAGAGCAGTGTAAAGTCAATCTGTCTGTGCTGCTTGAGCAACTTAATGTGAATTTGGAAAAGCGCGCCATGCCAAGACTACACATTCAGATCAGCCTGTCTTTCAGTAGTTCAGGTTTCCACACAGTTGCTAAAATTTGCATTGACATGCAAATGAGACCAATTGGCTAGCTAGACAATAATCTTTACCCTTATGAACAGTTATAGCAAACAAATATCCAAAGCCCCAAAATGCTTTTATGTTTTCAAGCAGTTTTCCAGGAGATGCTGTACATCTGAATAACAAACGGTATCCCTTTAATGCCTACCTAAAAGTGAAGCACGAACAACAATAGAGCCTTTCAGGACAGTGGTATGATATCAGTAATGGCAAGAACATGAGAAAATCCAACTCTCTCATGAAATTCACCTTGGCCTAGGGCTGTGTTTCTCCACCCAGTGGGTGTGACTGACAGGCAAGCGCTGCAGAGGAACCACTAGTCACACCTCACGCTTGCAGAAAACAAACCAAGAAAACCAACACCAAAGGAAAAAAGGCACTGATCCCAGGATGCAGCAAAGTTACGAAGCCTGCTCGCCAGCCTGCCCCAGGCTTTGCCCAAACCCTCTCCAACCTGAAGCTGTCCCATAGCAACATACTCTTTTTACATGATGGCTCTTCTGTTCACGGGCACCAACGCACTTCCACAGGTGGGAAGAGACCAGGGTGTGTGACCCACTGGCAGCAGAGCGAGGCAACATCAGGGCTGGCAACAGAAAGCTCCACCAGCCGCAGAGCAACCACTGGAAACCAAGAATATGCCAGCCCATTTTGGGGCGAATTTTTCCAAAGTGATTCTGGCATTAGCCTTCCTGCATGCACAATTGTTCAAAATTAAGTTCATGTAACAAGATTAAAACACACTCCGTATCAAGACAGGTTGTCTGCTGTAAGTTTCAAGCCCTGTGTCCCCCCAGGAAACACTAGCATTGCTGTATGGCCCCTTTCTTCTCTTTTAATCAAATGAACAATCAAATCACTTCCATATGCATCGCTATTGATAACAGCATGATGTAAGTATTCAGGAGATGGAAACAGCACATGAAGACAGATTGCCATGACAATAAGAATAAAACTAAAGCTTTATACAAAGTTTAGTCTACAGGTTACCACAGTTTGTTAGACAGTATGTGTATGTATATATGAGACAGCCCAGAAAACATGAATCTAGGAAGACTGTCGATCTTGCAAGCCTACACCATTTCCCATACACGAACTGGCTCAGTCACAGGAAGTTGGGGAAGCTTTGCGCAGCTCTCACCTACACCATTTCAAACTATACACCGCAGCATAACATTAAGTTCATGTAGGTTATAGGCAATCACATGAGGATGTCTGAACAAAGGCATATGTCAGTACCAAAATGATAGCTGCTTTCCTAAATTATTAGCATGAGTCCATTTCAATAATCAGCAGATGCAAAAAATGTAATCAGTATGGTGCAGCATTTAGGAAAAAAAATGTAGGCTAAACATACATAATAAAAATCACTTTAGGAAATAACATTTCTTAAGCAATGAGGCATTAAAAAGAAGTGCAGTGATTATGGGGCAGAACAAGGTAAATTCTCTGGACCACATCTTTCCATGAGATTAGTGGGGGAGAACCACAGTAAATTGACATATCTGGACTATGTGTTAAAAAATACTTTTTCCTATGTTTCCATACTTCATTCAAGTGTTCTCACAGACTGGGGAAATACATTCTCTCAACATTGTTTGCAAACTCCTGACCAAGACTGGAATGGTTTAAACCATTAGGAAGCCAAGATAAATTCTTAGCCCAAATGACAAACTCCTTACTGTCTTGATATGTGTAAAAATTAAGTTTGTGCCTCTTAGGAAAGACCATCTCCTTCTTACAGGGGCTGCAGACTGATTTTAACAGCCTACACAGCCTGAAGACTCTTGGATCAGATGACTACCTATGTTCAGCAACAACAAATTCAAGGCTGATGGCCTGCAAGGGACAATATTTAAAACTGAATTTTGTTCTTGTTCACACATAAGCATACCCACAGTCCTTCCTTCTGCAGAACAGATTTGTCAGTTTCGAGGTCACAAGATAAACAGGAGCAATCAAGATCATCTTGCTGATTTCAGGCATTCCCAGTAGAATGCTTCCTGAAATACTCCACAAAATCAAGCTCTGTGAAAACTCTGCAGTGATGTTTCACTTTCAGGTACCTGAGAAAATTACTATCCCCACCCTGGCACTGAGGAACATCTACAATATTCACCAACAAAGAAACAAAGCTGCAGGACTACTACTTCGCCATTACTCATGATCTCTGCTTAGGGCACAAATATAGTTAGCAGTCTGTAAATCATAACCCAGAAAAGCACAGCTGGAAGGAGGGAGACGGACAACACACCTTCAGAACAGAAAAGTAATAGTAACAATTGACATCCACACTTACAGAGGATTCTTCTGTTGCGTTACTAAGAGCAGAGGGTGTACACGTGAGTAAACTACTCCCTGATATGCAATGAATTCAGAATATGTTGCTTTGTGTGTGTGGAGTTAGAAGTGGTTGTCCACAAGCAACGTCTGGTTCTAGGAAGTGCACTGTTACTCCATTAATGACATTGGCAGGCCTTTTACCCAAGGTCTAGGTCTATAATTAACTTTAGGAATAATACTGTATATGAAATTGTTAAAGATTTACTATAAAGTAACTTGCAACCACCTGTATGAATGAACAAAACAACCAACAACAAATCCTTTTCTCCACCTTCTCTTTGCAATCTCACTCTACCTTCCTCCTGCCAACACTGTATGCCTGGAATAGTCCTCAGCCCTGCAGCCGTCTCAGTGTCCAGGAAAATACTTGTAGTTAAACAAACTAAAACCACTAACAACTGTACAAGTTTCTTGCCCAACTGAATAAAAGACAATCAAATGCTGCTTATTACAAAGGGGCCTGTTGCTGAAAGGATCTTTCCCATTTTTCTCCTGCTTGTTGCTGTTACTTTAAAGAAACACCCTCTCTTTAAAGGTGTGCAAGGTAGGGGAGAGGCTGAGCAGATGATGACTAAAGTGAATAGTCTCTTTTGAAGACTGACTGAAATATGAAGCTGTGCTTTGCAACGCAGGCTTTGATGAATCATCTGAACAGAAGGCTTCCCCTGCAATCATGCAATTTTACAACTCATGGCCAACAGTCATGCTGCATTTATGGCTACTATTATCAGCCTTAGTGTTTAGTCAAAAACCAGGAGATTAAAGCATTAGGTGAATACCATAGTCATGATAAGAAACATTACAAAACCAGAAGTGGTAGATATATTTTCCCACTTCAGCTTCACAAGATGGAGAGAAGCTGAACCAAAAATCAGGTGAACAAATTTAGTCTGGAGAAAAAAATGTACAAAACTGTTCAGTTCAGGAGTTTTCAGATTTACATTAGTGAAGTTTAGGTTCTGCACAGCTGCATACTTATCATTAGAACTTCCCAGTTATAAACAGCACCTTAAGCTTAATTTTCTTAGCAGTTACAACAGTGCCCCAGATATTCATGTAGCTGCAGATCCAACTGTAAAGAAGTGTAGTACTAAACTCCAAAGGAACTTGACTCCCAAATACAGTAAAACTGCAGAAGTAAGCAAAACCAAACAGGATGGGGCAGGAGAGAGGGATAAAGCCACAAAAACAAAACAGTTATTATTTATCTTTAGCACTTCACATTTCACTGAGCTTTACTAGGAATTCCTCTTAAAATGTTCAGTGTTCACTGCCTCTGCGAGCAGTCTGCAAGACTGTAATCCATACACTCCTATTGTCAAAAATGTCTCAGTATTCCTGTCTCGGCTATGTGCTGAGCACTTTCCATTTAGCCAAATACAGAAGAATAGAAAGAAAATACAAATGTTGGCATAGGTGATTTCAAGCCTTAGTTGTTTGACCTTTTTGTATAAGCTTTTGGCATCTGTGACTTGGCAGGCAGCGTGCAGGCCAAGCCAGGACAAAGAGGAAGACAGGAAGCAGAAAGCTGGCCATGTCTCCTTGGCAGTCAGCGTTGCAACAGGGTGAAAAACCACATCGTTGCCAAACCAGAAACAGTGGGGGAAGCCCAGATAGTTGGCAAGTCACATACGGCTGTATTGTACATCCTAAACACTAAATGCCTGATAAACTTAAGTGCTATGCCAGAGCCTAATCTATTTAAACTGTCTTCTGCTGTACAGGGGAATACCTCATTTGTCCTTGTTTATGTGTTTCCTAACGAACTGACACAGCATTGTTACTACCATCTAAGGGCTGGCAGGTTAAAAGCTTCCTGCTACTATATGCATGTAAGCTTGCAGCATCTCTCTAAAAAATCCTCTAAAATAATGCCGGAGCGGGGGATCCCTGCCACACACACTCATTTTCTGCCCCCAAGCCCCACTCCTGGGCATCCAAGCTTTCAAGCACCCCCAGGATAAGCAGTGTACAGATAATTGCACCAAACTGCATTTGCCTCTCTGAAAATATTTTTTTTAATTCTTGCCACATTGGTTGAGCAGAACTACTTAACTTCCAACATTTGCCAAAATATTAGCTAAACATCCAGCATCAAACTTGTGATCTGGGATGAAAGAAGGTGGCTGTTGGCCACCTCTGTATCCTCCCAGGCCCCTGAAAGGAGGGATGTTGTTTCAGGCTTTGCTGTGGGTACGGTTCCCGCCTAGGGTGCAGGACCAGGTAGGTCATTTCCAGCACTGCACTGTGCAGATTGCTGCAGGCTGGTATCGGGGACAGTGCAGCAGTGGTGCTCCTGGCTGCAAAGGTAGAGGTGGGAACCTCCCAGACCATCATCAC
Organism: Charadrius vociferus; assembly: GCF_000708025.1. NCBI lineage: Eukaryota > Metazoa > Chordata > Aves > Charadriiformes > Charadriidae > Charadrius > Charadrius vociferus. The sequence continues at coordinate 2,030,123 of NW_009649951.1, forward strand.
TGCCAGCGTGGGTGGATGGAGGAACACTAAAGATGTTTTCTCCATCAGTTAGTCAAGGGTCCTTGCACCTAGAGTGGGCCACGGATTTCAAAGGGGACGTGGCAGAGCATGGTACATGTTGCTCCACTCCGCCGGAAGGCCTGGCTCCCTGGTTGACCTGGAGATTGGCTTACATGTAGGAGACCCGCAGCAGCTTCACAGGGACTCTGCTCTCCAAGAGTGGTACAAAACAGCCTTGTCCCAAACCAGGCTGTTTAGGAGGCTTATTGATAGACAAAACACAAGAGCCATTTCCTTTCCAACTATCTCCAGTGCTCCTGTAATGTCTTGGGAAGGGATGGGGGGATTGCAACTTACACAGCTTTTTATTTACCGATTATCAATTAAATCAGTGTTGTCAAAGGTGACTGATAATCTCTTTATAGGTGTGGAATCCATTTCTCACTTCCAACTTTCAGATCTTTCATTCTTGGGGTCAGGCTTTTACTATCTTGACAACCTATTTTATTTTAAGGAACACCAATGAATAACGAAGCATCATTTTTTAAAATGCTGACTCTGCCTATAGTCCATGATCAGCATTCTCACAGACTTCTGTGGCCAAACAAAGGAGAGAATAAGGATCTCACTCATGACGTCCTTCCCCACCAAACTTAATTTTTATTGCTCATGAAATGGCCAAAGTCTATTAAAAAGTTTCATTTTACTCCTAAAAGCTCTCTGTTCTCTGCTGTACTTACACTCCAATCACAGCAACAGTGCTAAATAACTGTGCTCCTATTAAGGGAACAGCACTTAAGAAAAACAGCTAGATAATTCCAATTTATCAGCAAGATTGATTTATTGATTGATTAGTAGAAAGAATAAGGAGACAATCAATTAAAAGTAATTATCACTTGCTACAATAGCAGTCTAAGAAAATGTCTTGTGATCACAAGGGACAAGAAGTTATTCTGAAATCCTGCAATAATCAATTGTGTAGGATCCCATCCATGAACTATATTCCCTCCCTCACAGCCAATCTTTATAACCCAACAGGTTACAAAGACAGAATTATCCTTACAACTAGACCCTAGCTTATGTTGTTAGTGCTTTAACATCTGCTTTTGCTGACCTTCAATTAGCTTTTTAATATATCTCTATTGTTATGCTTCACTACTTACTAACCTAATCACATTTATTTGATGTCTACTACAAAAAAGTAAATATACTTTTTAAAAAACAGCATTTAAAATCAATTCACTTCAATGAAAATTAGGAATGGGCAAATCACTTGGAAGAAGCTCTTGTTTTTCTGATGGTCTTTCACTCACGTTTAAAATCAAACTTCTGGAATTTATTAAAAACTGAAATAGATAATTTCACTCACTTGCTTTTGGGCTGTAACATGCCCATTTAAAAACCTCCTGGTAATCTATGCCTTCAGTGATGCTCACAAACGTTGTCACTTGTGTCTACTTCCGCATCTTTCCTTCTCTTATTGGAAGTTAAAAGCAAAAATCCTTCAACCAGTACCCAACAAGTTTCTGCACATCAGCTGAAAAAACACATGAAGACATTTTGGTGCCCTTTACCAGTCATCAGCCTTCCTCATGCTACCACCTCCTGGCCCCACACCTGGGCAAACCAAAGCTGAATGATCTGTGGGGCAGAGACCATCATGTAGACTGCTGTGGGACAACCAACAGCCTTTCTTCTGTTGTTGCTACTGCATCATGATCGACAGCAGTGAGTTGCTCGGCCTGGAAATACAAATGCCGAAACAAAAGCAGACAAGATAACAGTTTCTTGGATGCTAGCCCAAGTTTGATGACTAAAGAAGTCTCAACATACTTTAAAAAAAAAATACAGTCTTTCCTACTTCTCAGCTTGTCCAAACTGAACCAATCCTTTGAATCCCGAAGTCTGTCATCCCTGTAGAACATGCTCACCTAATTCTGTGACTGTGCTACCTCTGTTTTGCCTAGACCTTGAATACGGAGCCCCCCATACCGTACCATACCATACCATACCATACCATACCATACCATACCATACCATGCCATGCCATGCCATGCCATACCATACCATACCCTACCGTACCCTACCCTACCCTACCCTACCCTACCCTACCCTCTGATGCAGTGCAAACCTTTACAGGACTGGGGAGCTGTGAGGAAGGGCTCAGCATTTTGGCCTTTCAAATTCACAATGAAGCTTTTTATTCTCACAAAATGCAAAAAGAATTGGAGAGAGTTACTTTAATGTATTTGATAGTGAGAAGAAAGATATTATCTAATATGTATTCTTATATTATAAAACATTAACCAGTTTCAGAAAGTCAATTAACTCATCTCATTATAAAATAGTGTAACCTCCAGCGTTCTGAAGTTTGCAGGAAAGGATCTTTGGCTGCTTTTGCCGTCTACGGCTGAATAACGCTTGTGATTGGAAATTATTTTTCTTTTACTCTATAAGAACAATTACCGCAGCTATCACACAATTATTGCAATTATATTTGTAAGAACTTGCGGTTCTCTGTAGCACCATTCTGCAACGCCGGGAACATTTGTCTTTTCTAATGATCACCAGCACAAATGTCCTTTTGTAGCTCTTTAAGTGATTTCATTTCTTTCTATTAATATCCTGTTACTTGCTTTGGGAGAAACCAAAGGAGACAGGCCCCAATTAATATATACTTTTAAAGCAAAGGCTTTCAGTGAAGCCAGAGCTAAGGCATTTTAAAACAGGAATTGACACTTCCCTTTATGACAGGCTAACATTTTCAATGTGCCTTGCCAAATGGATAGAAAGCCCCCAAAATACTTCAAATCTGTGTTTCATAAACTGTACTCCAAGAGAAGTAGCAATAAAGTTTATTGCAGACCTAAAGTATCTGCATAAACCCGGTTAATTGAAAAGTGGGTGGAGAAGGCTGCCAAATTAAATGTTTACATTAGCACAGCTGTATTGTAAAAACATTCTGCCCCCTGTGCTTTGTAATTATAAGATATTTCTGGACTGTGTATCTCTGCAAAGTTTATCTCTACTGCCAAGAGTGTTTTGGCACAGAATGTCTGCAATTTTTGGCAGCCAGAGCGCTCTCAGCGCAGGCAGTATCTAAAATGGCTGCCAAACAGTTATCCTGAAATGTCGTCGACCTAGTGTCATCCTGTGTGAAGGGCAAAAGCCAAAGCTGGCTTTAAAACTGTATGATTGTTTTAAATGAGGGAAGGAGCTGGGTTTCCAGACAAGCGCGGGTCCTGGCACCACAGGTTGGTCACACCAGGCTCACCAGAACACCATGCATGGCGGCGGGTGGGACGGCGTATGGGCTGCTCCCAGTATCCCACAACTGGGAAAAAAGGATGGAGGAGGGGTTTCCTGAAGGGAAGCTTAATTTTATTGTTTTAAATTACGCATACATCATCATGCGTTTCCTCTGTGCCAGGAGCACACACGTTGGGACCTTTGCAGAGCACAGCTATTCTGCGCTCAGTTGCAAGGCACAAGCAAAGTCCCAGACGCCCAATACCTCCTTCGCACTGATTCCAGTTGCCCACTTCTAAAGAAAATATCTCTCTCTTCCACGCAACCAGAAAAATGTACAAAACCCTTGCACACACCTCTGGCCTCTGCTGTGCCAGACTCTCTGTACTCAATTTGAGAGGGACATCCTCACCAAGCTATCCCACCCTTGGCCAGAACTAGGAAACCTTAGCGATTCTGTCCCGGGCCTGAATAATAAACATGGGAGAGTATTCTTTCACTGTGACCATTGCCAAACCAAATATAAATGGAGAGATTCCTTGGGCTTGCTTACTGTTCTGTAATCATAACTGACCATGACTGAAGCAGAGGCATTTTGAGCCTTCACTGAAACTACTGCTTTCTCACTGCTCACTGAACAGTTTCTCGAGAATCCCAGGTAGACCTGGTGGTTTGGGTAATGATAGGTGACACTCGGGTGTATCGTGATGCTTTCACTGGATTTCCTTTAAAAAACTTAACTTTTAATTAAATTCTATCATCACGTGGAATTGAAAAAGCAAATAGGAAGCATCCACACCAGAAGAAAATAGTCCATTAGTAGAAGAATTGCAACCTTACAAAAACTAAGTGAATACAAAGCTTGTCTTGTGGGTGCTGTCCCTGTATATTTACTGTCCTAAGCCTTCCTATCAACTATCATTATATAATGACATCTGAATGGGAGCTTTTTATGAAAACGCTAGTCAACTGATCTGTGAACTGCTTATTGTCTATGGCCACATTGCTACATCAGAAAACTTCAGATCAAGCCTGGTCAATTATTTATATAACTTTTATTTGATTTCTAATCCTTTCTACTCTATCGAGCAAATCTTTGTCCCTGTAAATACAAAGGACATTCACTATGATAGCTCTGTCCACTCAACAGGCTTCTGAATTGTGACTTTCACCCTCTGTTTAATTAGTAATCAGGGTCAAAGTCACACAGCTATGTAATGCTGATGTCCTTGTAAAGTACCAGTGAGCTAGGGTTCAGGTTCCAAAGAGCATGGGGGGTGCATCGGCATGCAATTTCAATTGGTCTCTCTTCTATTAATATTTAATAAGTCCACCTTTAAACTGCTCTCTACCACCACCCACCCACCCCCCCCAAAAAAAAACCCCACCCAAAAAAACCCACAACCAAAAAAAAAAAAAACCAAAGCCAAAGCTAGCAAGAGATTATGTTCAAAATATTTTATCAGTCAGATAGGCACAGGGACATCTTTGTCACCTCTATTTTCCAAAGAATCTGCCATGGTTAATCGCCTGCACGTAAAACATTATCTTCACAAACTTAGATCCTTTTCTCTATCTTATCTGCTGCTTACAGCCTCTACAGATAAAGCACCATTCTATGAATATCATGCCACTCTTCTTCCTTTCAAATGCATGTGTGTATTTTAAAAATAAGTATCTACCTGTTTCCCGTTTCTCCTCCCCGCTGAGTTAACATGGCACTTGTAGTTCCAACACGAAACAAACACAGGCTTTTTTTCCCTACGGAAGCACCAAGTACTTACTTTACTGGGAATCCCAAAACTTTCCCTTTGTACCTAGCTGGATTGAAAAAAAATATTAAAAGTGCACAAGAATACTTTTCTGGTCATTAATTGATGACAAAAAATAGACATGGAAGAACAGACCTCTCAAGCTCAGATTCCAATATCTCACTTTATCTGACTGGTCAGATACCAAGCCAGCAACCTGGGATAAAGACAAGTATATATTTGCATGTAACTCAGCACTTTCATGCTGTAAGCAGTAAGCAAATGAGATCCCATCCCCAGTCCCTGGGTTCTGCATGGTACTGCCAAGGGGTTTGCTAAAAATGAGGTGAACAAATTTTAACTCTTCCAGGTTTCAAATGACTGTGAAACTCTATTTACTGTATTAAAAAATTCCATTATATTCATACGGTAATTTTAATGCTTCAGGAAACATCCTTGTAGCTTAGCAGTTCCACTTATGTATTTAGAAACGCCCCTACGAATTGGCTTACATTTTTACTGGCACTGGCACTTGGGTTTCTAAAGTATTCAAAGGAAAGAAGGGTGAAGGTATAATTATTCTTTTTTATTTACAGTTACTTCTATGTTCTCTTCCTTTTGATGAGAATTTTAAAATCAAAGGATTTCTTTCATCAGGAGCATCACTACAGATGTTTCAGCTTTACAAAAGTGTTGTGAGTAAGACCTCCTTCCTCACATTCCTTAGCTAATGGCTAGGTCTAAATTCCATAAAAATGTGTTGGAAGAGAAAACTGAAAAATGTACTTGATTCTGAAAAATAACAAGGCAAAAGTTATCACAAGTTAATTCTGCTTCTTGCATCAACATATTATTTGTTGATTCTGCACATCTAGAAATCTCTAATGTATCTTGCCGAAAGTATACAAAAGCTGTATGCAAAAAACAAAGTTGCATGGATAGATGCTCGAAAGTCAAGATGTCACAATCAGTGTTGGCAATACAATTTTTTCTTTGCTCTCTGGGCCTTATGCAATGTAACTTCTTGTAATCCTTCGTTCATATTCTGCATCAAATGAGACTAATGTCTTAAATATCCATGCCATGGAAAGTTTTATACAGATTTAGAAAGAAGGTAAATTCAGGCTGTATTGATACCCACGCAGCACCTGTGCATATATGTATGTGTAAAAAAAAACCCAAAATCTTTATTTTGCAAATAGAGTCTCTATTAGCATAAGGAAGCCTCCGTTGTATTTGGAAAACATATTCCTGAGTCCGAATCCTCATCAGGAGATGAACTACTGAATGAAGCGTCTCCTTGGGAGCTTTGTTCACTAACTACAGATGCTCATGGCCATCTTTAGCTATGTGGGGCCTACCGACACTAGGCAGGTCTTCAGTTCTCAGAGGTTAAAGGGAGGAGGGATCTAGGCTGAAATACACACATAATTCCGAAGCACTATTCCTAGGAAAACACTGTGCACACGACCACCAAACCTAAAATAAACACTGCAACACTCTTCAGTATGGGTCATTTCCCCAGCAAATACTAGTTTTTATATCTACAGGAAAATAATATAAGTGAAAGTCACATGATCATTTTATTTTTATACCAAGAAAGAGTCTCCTTCGACTTTATGAGACTCCTTCTACATGCAAACCATTGTCATCTTTTTTGCTCAAATTACATGCAAAGCACAACTGCTTTCTAAGGGAGCAAGCTTTGAAAATGTCAAGTCCAAACAAGAAATCTGAAAACAGAATGGAACTGGTTGTCAACATGTGCTAATACAGTAAACTGTTTAAACAGACTGAGGCATTTTTATGTAAGATTTCTGCTTTGCTACTAAGTCTTCATTCCATCACCTACTGAACTTGACTTCCACATTTCTTTCTCTCTTTCCTATTGTTATTTTCATTAAAGTTACGATTTTTTTTTTCCCTGATAGTATTTACCAGTTTTAGAGAAAAGCATACAGGGACTGAAAATTGGGATGCTTCCTAGTGAACAATGACTCTAAAATATTATTTTTATTTTTGAATAATGGAAGGAAAAGTAAGGAAATTATTTTCTTTTTAAAAAAAGTTCACGTCTTTGTGCAATGAACCATCTCTGGTCTTGTTCCCAGGCATTAAAAACTGTTGAGAGTTTTAGCTGGTCTTATCTATTTCATTGTCTGAGTGAACTCTGAATTTTCATAAAGTATAACAGAAACTAATTCCATTGCCTGTTGAGAATAAATGTTTGCAAAATAACACTGAAATTATATCAGACAATCGGCCTACCAGCAGCTGACTTAATTTTGAAGCTAGTTACATTACGTTAGCTCTTCATATGTTACGTACTGTGTACAGGCTGCCTACATCTCCACAGCAATATAGTCTTCACAGACTTTCTCATGACATTTGCTGCAGTGGCTCATTTCTAAGGACATAGTGAAGTCCAATCAGCAGCTTTCAATGATTCTTGTTCTGCATCAGAAAAGAGTATTCTCTGGGCAAAAGGTGGGGTCTGTGCTGAAGGGAACATTCACAATACAAATTTAATATTCTAGCAGTGCAAAGTTTTGTATTATGAAAAGAAAAAGACAAAAATGTGATTAGCAAACTTTAAGAATATCATTGTCAAAGACTTAACATTTACTAGAAGGCAACTGCTTGAAAACACGGTTTTAATTGTGCATACATATTTTTATTCATTAAAATGAATAACCAATAAAATCCCGCACTATGGTGTCCCAGCCTCATAACACATTAATAAAGTTTCTTAAAGGTTTTGGCAGGGGGCCAGCACAGTCCATTAACTCCTTGCAAGTTGTAAAAAGAAGTCAAGTCATTTCGGACTGCTTTGTGGTTATGAATGAAACAGCAGGCAGTCTGTATGGAAACGTCACTTTGGATATGGCACTGGTAATGGATGCTTTGCTGCTCACTCAAAGCAGTATGGGGATAACTTAATGCACTGAATCACAATCTAAATCCTGATGCACTGCAAAACTAATTTAGTTAAAAGTGGAGGGAAAATGGCAAAAGATTCCAAGTTATGAAGCTCTGCTTATTTCCTAGTAGGCTGTCACACGGTATCAGGGTAAATTTGCCCGCTGTGAAACCAAAAATTATACAATCAGTTTTCAGTTATTCTAATGATTCTGTAAGGCTGCTTAATAAGATCAATCACATTTGGGGTATTACTATTAACAAATAACATAAGCAAAGAAAGTACCGTTTTGCCTTATCTTACCCTTTTCTCTCTGAAATGTACAAAACATTCTAATTTTCTTGTTTTATTCTTTTACACAAAGGAGCATAAATAACTTCAGCAATTGGTAACTAAGTGGCTGTCTTTAGCTCTGTCAAACAATTTGAATTAGAGTGCTATACTTTCCCCTTAAGCTTTATGATACCATCTGTTCTTCCTTTTCATGACATTACAAACATTCCGTTTTGGAGAACGGATTTAGTGTTTTGCATCCTTTTTAGAGGAAAAGGCAAATTTGAATGGTGTTGAATATTCTGAGAGCCATCCAAGATTTTCCAAGCGAGGGAGTAAGTAGGCTGTAGGATTAGAGCATTTTCCTTAAGGTGTGGCCAGTCTTTCCTCTCGCCTTATCATTAAACATCATCAACATGTACTTTAAGATTAAAAACATATTCTGAAAAAACAGCATATTAGAGATGTTTTTTTAAGGAACAGTAAACGGAAAACAACTTGTGGAACAAAAATCTGTGCACTCCTTAGCAAAACAATTAAAATGCCACAGACTGTTCACTGATGCTGTAATAATAGTTTTGGGTATTTTGAGGACAATTTCAAATTCAAAACTTAAAAGTTACAAAAAATTTCCAGTGTGCAAACATCCCTGAAGGATTTGGGAGGGACAACAAACTAATCAGCTGGAATGATGTATTAATCTTTTACCTCTGACAGCCTCAGCTCAAGTGTGGCGTAAATCACAAATGCAGAAGTTGTTTGTCTAGCACCTAGTGGGAATTTGCCACATTACAAAACCACAAAATGTGTTAAAATTAGCAGTGTCTTCAGAGGACGCCAAGTAGTGAAACAGACGGGTTGTTGAGGCCAAGGGTGAAACCCAACAATACTCGCTACAAAAGCAGCTTACAAAATAAATGACACAACTATGTCAAATTCCTATTGATCTAGCTGCCACTGGGCACCAACCATTTCATCCATAAACAGCAATGACATATTTCAGTATCAAGGACAGCCTAACGCTTTCAATTTCAATACATAGTTTTCAAAAATTTATTTAGGCACCTCAGAATGTACCCGATTCATTGACATGATATGAAACATGTTTACTCAGGATCACACTTTTCTGATCCAAAGTACATCAAGCAACCTGGTTATCTAAAGATTTTCCATTGGCTGGGGATGGAAAATAAGAGAAGACATAGTGATGTTAAAACAGCTAATAAATCCTGTGGCCCCAAAAATATTTAGAACCGTAAATCTGTGCTTAAATCTATGCAGTGAATGGCATCTCTCAATGACTCCAAGGTAAACTAGGAATAATTCTACAGACTTCATTAGAGCTAATGCAGATTTATGTAGCCAAGTGCAAAGTTTGGCCCAAGAATGGTGTTTCACACACAACTGAATGTCAGCCATCTCTGAGATATGCTTTTTTAGCCGCATACGACTCTCAGACGCCACAGTTTATAAGCCTAACCTAATAAATCCATACTGTTGAATACACATCTAACTTGTGAGTAGTCATATTGAAGCCCAATGGAATAATTTCAGCAGAAAGTAAGATATTCCACTGCAGCTTTCCAAAAAATTAACTTTTTTACCGAAAACAATCTGCACATCGTAACAACAGATCTGTCAACCTTGCAACTGTAAAAAAAAAAGAAACATCTATGACAGAAGTGGCATTGAGAATTTAAGCTGGACTTCATACATGTATCTAAATTGAATTGCAAGTCTTTGGGCTCTTAGGAAAGAACAGTCAAATTGCTTTTGATGCTCAACTGAAACACTCATCTTTCCTGCCAGCATTCACCTTGAGTGGGAGTCAGAGCTTGCCTGTGAAAGGTGGTTTTGAAAATCACCCCCACTTACCTTCTGGAAAAGATCAGCTGATACCATAAGACATGTTCATCTTTCTCAAAATACCATATTCCATTAGGATACCCAGCCCCACAATTCGCAGGCATAGAAACCTACAATGCAGGATAAAGATCTCAAAAAATGACCCTAGGCAGTTTTGCATACTCCAGATACACAATTTGTTTTCCAAAATAGGACATGCACGTTGTGCATCCTGAGTAATCTCTCCTGCCTAATAACATAAGGGACAGATATGTATAGTCATGTCTCCCAGTGTGACACAGCTCCAAGCGATCATTCGCACCACTCTAAGGAGCAGTCCCTTGGGGTTTAGATCAGTCCAGTTTGGGCTTTTTGGTACTGGGCTTTGTTTTGCCTGGGTTTCTTTTCCAGTGTTGGGCAAAAAGGAGTGAAGACTCTTCATCTGTGCTGAAAATAAAGGAGAACTTTCTCAAAGTGTTTTTGGGGTTTTTTTTTTTGGGGGGGGGGTATTAATTTTTTTCATTACTTATTTAGTTACTGCTGTCAGAAGTTTGGAATGCTGGAATAGTCACACAAGAGTGATTAGTGGGTCAAGTGCTCTCGTCGTAACATGGATAACAGCAACCATCCTATTCAAAATAGTAGTAGGAAAGGATCCTGTATTAAATAGTATAGACTTGTTTCCCTAACAAAGGAAAATGCATTTCTATTTTGTTTCTATAACGCTTTTTATATTATAGAAAGATGATGTCAACTCTTGTTTTACCGCTCTTAGATCAGCTCCATGAAGAGAAATTCTCAAATGACTTGAGAACACTCTGCACAAATTGAATACAATCTCTTTTACAGATGAGATTTCTTGAAATGTGGGCTGGGCGCAAACCACAGACATGCATATTTTGCTAAAATTTAATCTACTTAGTCGCTTCCAGTTTTGATAGCCATTCCTGGCATGTACAAGGTAACACTGCATGCACAAGACATGACTGATGTCAGTCAGGAGAGCAACCAGAGTCTCCAACGTCAGCTGACAGCCTAGTGCACCATTTACCAACACTGGAATAGGCCTGCCTCATTCCCAAAAAGCAAGTTGTGTTAGGAGGCGCTCTAAAACCACAGGGCGGAGCAATGTGGAACACTGTTCCATGATTGCCATTAAAGGACTGTAGATCAGTTGAGAGGCAAAATGGGGCAGGGTTACACTTCTCCTGGCCTGCCAGCCCTGCAAACAGCAGCAGGGCTTTGCACCATCTCCAGTAATAACCACACCAAACCAAAACACGTACGTGAACACCTGTGCAAACCCATCCTTCTCCGATCAGCTGAATTAAGCAATCCTTCCTCTGACTCTCCCATTCTTCTGTGCCTTTCCTTGGCTGCAGGGGATGGTGAAAGAGAAGACATTGCTGGAAGCTACCTCCCTCCCACCCCTCTATCATTTTGGAGGGTCTTGGTGTTCTCTTTTTTGTTCCTGGGATAAGAGAGCGTGAAAATTGCAAATGACATTTTGTTGATAGCACGGGAAGATGTAGCGAGACCCATCCACTCTGGTAACCAGCCAAGAAAGCTGGAGTCTCCACAAGGGAAAAAGGCCATGAAGCTGAGGTTCCCGATGAAAAGTCAGAGGTTAAGCAGTCCTGAGGAGGAGGCATGGCAGGGATACAGAACAGGAGGGAATCTGCTCCCTCCATCTTTTCAGTGACAGAACCACTCTGACACTTGCTCATGGTTCAACATGGTTCAGGCAGAGTCTTAGCTGGAGATTAAAGAACTCTCCTTCCCAAAAACATGGATGAGCACATCTCCTGGAGATGTGGGCAGGTACTCACTGCAAAATAATAACCAATATGTTGGGCTATTTCTGCAGTGCCACATACATGTTAATTCATTTCCAAAAAGATACGGAAGTTCTCCTCTTTACTGAGCAAGCCCTGCTTTTGGCTTTATAGCTCTAAACACGCATGCTGATTTGGGATTCATTTCTCTACAGATACCACTATAGTAGGAATGGCATCACCTAGTTAATTAAATGGAATTTCCACCACAAAATGTGAATCCCTCAACACTATACTCTTAACTGTCCTTGCATAACTTATACCCAGCTATTACAGTACTCCATTGACTTTTCCATTTCACCATGCTTCAGGAATGTCTAATGAGTCACAGTTTGTCTAAGTGCCTTCAGAGTCACAATCTTCCCCACAGCATCTCATTGTATCCAGGTGTAAAACAAAATGGTAAACAAACTTATGCACTGATCTCCCTTTTCTACAATACTGTGGCACAACAGAGCAATAGATGGAAACTATAACAGAGAACATTTTCAAATGTACCTCTCTTTTGAGACTTATAAGATCAATAGAATTATTTCTTTTTATTACACATGACTGAACTCAATTTTCTTTAAATGAGTGCATTCGTTAGATGTGAACACGCTGCAATATAAAAAATGAAAAGAGAGAGAGGTAAGTTCTCGAAGTGGCAAACTATTAGCAAGAACTGTGCCCATTCACCTTTAGTGCTTTTACCCAACTACACTGTTTTTTAAAAATAGTTGTATTTAGGACTGTTCTAGGGATCACTCAGGGGAACTTGCTGCATGATATTTACAAATTTTTGAGTTGTATTTATAGCCATTATTAAGTATTTCTGCTTGCAAATCTGAGCTATAAATTATTTTTTCAGCATGAATTGAGTAGTTGCCATGCATAAAGAAAATTATATTCCCAGTAAATCTACAGGTCATTTTTATTAAGAAGAGTTAAAGAGTCATGAGTAATTTGTTGTGATCCTGGTATAAGCTGGTGTCTTCCCTTCTGGAGATGGAGTTGTTTTCTATGCCAAGTGAAAACCTATACCCCTTGTGGGAAAAATGGGGTGTCTCCCAATAAAACTAACTTTCCTTTGTGGTTCCTCTGCCTTTCTCTTCCTCCATTCTCTTGTGGAAATCTTTCCCTTTCCTAAAACCTTCTTTATGCCCTCCTCCCTGCCTCAGTTTTTTTTTTTTCCTTTCTTTTCTAAAGCCCTACATACCACCCCTTTCAGAATCTAGCATGTTTGGTTAGAGTTTTCATCCTTACTACAAACAGCTTGTTTGTTAGATGTTTATTGCAGGACAGCTCTCTTCTAACAAAAAAAAGTACAGGGGGAAAAAAAACAAGCTATGTCATAAAACTGGGTAGCCTTCTACATTTCAGTGTGTAGATGAAATACAAAAGAAATGCACATCAAAAGATGTCAGTAGATGTGGTTTAAAAAGCAAAAATAAACTTAGTAAATGGCTACATGCAACCTTTCACTTGGGAACACTGCAGAACACACTGCAGATACTACTGCCTACCCCACTAGGTCGCACCTCCAAATGTTAACACATGATCGGATTTCAAAGAGTGATGAGCGCTACATACTTCTGATGACGACTCAAAACTTCCACTTTGCAAAATTATGAAATATTAGACGTAGGTAGAAAACTTCCTTTTTATCTCAGACAGCATTTGTCCTAAAGCATAAGTGCTGACACCCTTCCAACTTTTTCTTTTTTTTTTTAATATTTCTGTCACAGCAGCCAAAGCTGCGGAGTTTGCAGGCATTACTTCTACTAGAGCTTGAGGTCATTTAGCAGTCACTGGAAAATTATCCAGTCTGCTTCCTTGGCCCTCAAAGCTGCCATAAGAAAAGATGCAAAAACATACTGCTCTTAGATTGGTCTAGACAACTTTACACACACCAGCTGGCAGTGTCTTGTCATTATTCATAAATATGGTGTAAGAAATAACTGCTTCCCAGATTTTGTATGAATCCCAAATATAAGTGCCCACATTTAGCAGGCAAGTTGATGCTGGTGTATGTAACAGTTGGGGATTTAAACCTCCTGGAAAAGCAGTGAGCCACTTAACTGGTGACCGTGCAATTTGACTACCTGATTTCTGTACAAGCTGTAGTCTAATTGGACCTGAGAACAAAGGCGGCTCATTATGCTGAAGTGATATTTGCACTTGGTACTGGTTACAGTAATTAGGCTCAAAGTGCCTGGAGAAAAGTCAGTAGTGGAATGTTGTTGGTTTTAGTTGGTATTTCTCTCTGTGAAGTGCTTCATGACTCTAGGATGTGTACCACACACATCTGAAGAAACTAAGTTTATGTGCACTCTTTTCTCTAAGAGTCCTTGTAGAAGTAGCAAGTCACGCTACCCTTGGAAGAATAAAATTAGGCAACTTCAGAGAAGACTCCCACTCTGCAACTGCAAGTGGACCCTGCAATGGCAAGTGTATTTTACATCTAAACTGAATTTTAGTTTAAGCACATTTCCCCTCCTATTGTTTTTTCTCAATAGGAAAGGGAGAGATCCAAAAGTAATTTTGAATTCTACTTATTTTGGTTAACAAGATTACTTTTCTTCTTTATCCCCTCAAGCACATCCTTGTTTTGGAAAGCTTTCCATCTGACATCTAAATCTTTCAAAGAGGCAAAAAAGAGCTTGTGGTTTGGCTCTCACTTTAACTTCTAGTGGATAGCTTCTGGAAGAACTAATTTATTTAGAATCTTTCATCATTATTATAATTTATATTATACAGTTGCAGGTTTCTTAGAAATTAGTTTTGCCATGGTTCAATCCTATTGGTAATAATGTGGGGAAAAAAAAAAAAAAACAACTTAATAGATTTTTCAATGGTTTTTAGGGGAGGTGGGGGAGGAATTCAGCATGGCTAACTTTTGGTACCCTACTCCAACAACAGAATGTTATCTTTCTGCTAATTTTGATTTTGAAATGCAGTGCTTTTATACGTAACAAGTTGCCTTGGCACTAAAAAGTTTTGAAAAATCACCTGAAACTTGGTCGGTTGTGTGCTTCTATTGTGAGTCACATATGTAAACCCTGCAAAGCAGATGTGCAGCGTTGGGCATTCTTATTCAGAAAACTTATTTCCTGAATATTCAAGCATACTTAGCCTGCCCATCTTCTGGCAGAAGAGCAGGGCTCTGAGAAACATTCTCTGTTGACCTGGCTGCATTCCCATAGTTTTACTGTTCAGATCAATGACCAGTTTCGAAAATCTCACCTGAACCTATTTTTACTCTTCTCATCACTGTTTTCTCCTGCTGACACTACCATGCCAGCACACTGACAAGAGACTTAGCTGACCTTCCTCCACTTTGCATACAAAGAACGAAAATTTTAAGTGAATTCCAATGGCAAGATAAAATAATTCCTGGAGATAAAACTCATGCAATAACCCCATAAGCAGAATTTGGATGGCATAGACTTTATTATGTGTGATGGTGCACTATGCAGTCATGGTGCAGTCATGAACACAGCTCAGTCCTCATATCTTTCCTTCAGTGTACTGGATCTGCAACCTTTCTTCCCCCCTCCCTGCCTCCCATCTCCCCTTCCCTTCCTTCTCTTTTTACCTTCTTCTGTGCTCTCCCTTTTAAAACTGCAAATTCATCAGCTGAGTGTAGTAGCCCATGAAACGCTGGTACAAACACAGGTGCCAATGATCCTACAGCGGACCTCCAACAGGGAAATGCCACTTAAAACGTTGATATGACATGGAGGATACCTTAGGTATATTCTCATTTTCAGTGAAACTCACTCTGGAAGATGGCAAACTGAAAAGTTTTCAGGTTTTCCTGCTCACTCAGGAAAGCTTGGAAAACAAGAAAAAAAAAAAGTCTGGTTTATTAGCTTTTCATCTTTTGGCTTGATGGAGCTGGATAGGAACAGAATATGCTTTTTTTTTACATAGGAGGCAAGACTGGAAGACACACCAGGTCTCTGCCTGGCACAAAATAATCTCACACTTGCCAACAACCACTCTCAGGACCAGTGTCAGCCTCATGCCCTAGGGCTACACTTCAGGCCAAAGCTTTTTAGGGAAACTGTGGTCTGGCCACACTCTTTTCCTTATCCAGAAAACAGTTTTTACCCTGGCTGAGGTTGTAAACAGGTGGTGCAGAGCTCCCTGTGATAGTTCCCCAACCTCTGCAACACAAGCAGCACCAAAATCTGCCCCACTGTTTTGCAGCAAAGCTGCAAGGAGGATGTGACCCAGTCTTACACACTTAAAAAGAAACTACCTTATTTGAATGCGGCACAGCAGGAAGATCAGCCCTATCTGAATAAAACCCTGTGTTTATGAAACCCTTGGCACCAGATCTGTTATCGCAAACTATTTTGATTGCACGTAAAAGAAAAGCCCTAAGTGAAAATTATTTATTCTTTATCTATTGTGCAATGAAAAGATTAACTCCCTTAACAGTTGGTTCTCTTTTTGAAGGTGTACGTCCTACTCTCATTGTCTTATTTTTACTAATGAGAGGTTTATAGTAGGTTTTAACTTAAGAATGATTGCTGATGGTGAAATGCAGTAATTATATGCTTTCTGACAAGACACGAAGGTGCATACTAGAGAACTTGCATAAAATGCCAACTTAATCTCCCTCATGTAAAAAGGAATACTTTACAAGCTGGCAGATCTTCAACTTTGAGTAACAAAACCCCTTTCTTTTTCTGCCCAAAACAAGAATGGGTTAACAAAAGCAGGAACTAAAATCTCTCTATTTTCTTCTCTCTTGTTCACAAAATATAGTATTACAGGACTTAAGGAATTTGAAATGCCACGATGTGAAAAGCTATGTGAAGCAAAAGAAGTCTCCTCTGATAATAACAAAACAGTCCTATTTGAAAATGAGTTCATAAGCAGTTCATAATGAAGGCCTTTGAGATCCAGCATATCCATCATATTAATTTAATTTAGAAGGAAAACAGAAATCCTAGGTAAAGGGCAAAAGGTATTATGGGCATAAAAGTTAAACTAACATTGCATCCTGTTAAAAAAAAAAAAAAAAGGAGGAAGAAAGAGAAAAGAAGGAGCAGCGACAAGCAGTAGGCAAGTCAATAGTGTTTGTACTGTTTCTGCATGACTGCATTTTCTCATACAAGAGGTACTTCTGGACTACAATGAGACTGTGGTAAACCATCTGTTTAGGGATTAAGGATCCAGCAACACTGAATGTTCAGTTCAACATAAACTGGTCACTTGTTTAACTCTGCATTCTCCATTGTCTCCCCAAAACACCAGCAAGTACCAGCTTTATAGTTCTGTGGATAACTAGAAATGTATTTTCTTCTTGGTCTTGAAAAGTGTTTTACAATAAGAGTGATGTAGCTACAAGTTTTAATATAAATTACAAGCAATCTGAAAGTTTTAGGCCCAGGAACTGGGCTGCAGCTGTGGAATTGAAAGGGCAGTTGATGACTGTCAACAGAGACAAAGAGAGTTCAAATAGCAGAAACATGGGGCACATCATACAGCATAGTGTAAACAGTCTGAGAGCCTAAGAAAAAAAAAAAAGAAAAATTGAATATTTAGTCCAAATTTCAGGAAAATCTTTGCATTCATGAGCCATTTAGCACTGCTGTATCTTTTCCGAAAGGAGTGATATAACACTCTCATTGCCAAAGCAGAGTACATTTGTGGAAGCAGGCATATTTGAGATGTGCATTTTAGTGAGACAACTGATGAGAAGAGAGTTAGGTATTGAAGATGTTAGTCCCATTTACTGATTAGTATTACAAGCCCAAGAATTAGAACATGTACATAATATATCTTTTACATCTCTAAAACTTACTGTATAAAAATCATAATATCCTTCAATAAAACACATAATGTGCTACATTGTAACACAGATACATCACTGCATCAATAAAAACAAGCACATTTTTGCCTAAAGACTTAAAACACAGCCCGAAAAAGGGTAAATTATACAGATTTTACTGTTGATGTTTCACTAAAGTACATCTTGCCTTTCTGCCTTGAGCTTTCTCAGTTTGCCCTTTTCCATTCAAACTGTACCTATGAGTGGCAGACAGACCAGCAAAGTGCAAGCTCTGAAAGCAGCAGCACAACACAATTACAAAGTTTCCTGCAGCCAAGTGAAAACTCTTATTCAGCAAACTAAACTGCTTGCTCGCTAAAGACAAAGTGTACAAACTCCTGCTAAAAGGCAGAAGAAAACCACTAATTGCCTGAGCTTAGAAAGCTACTTCCCCTATGGGCAGGTTATTCTGTAACTGTCAATTAATGGGTTTCTTGCACATTCCACCGGTTGCTATCAGCTGCACCATGGGCTAAGTACATGATCCTGGAGCACTGATTCCACCTGATACGATAAAATTCCCATGGTCGTAGCACAACTCTTTCTTGCCATTTTGCACACTTCCACACAGAAAATCGAGGCCTCTCTTTAAGGGCTCCTCTGCGTACACGCCATTCCGCCCTGCTCAGGGCATTTAAGCAGGTGTTCAGTTCAGTTTCTGTGAGCTCTGAGAATGTACATAGGGATGCCCTGTAGAGAGAATGCCCTCCTGAAATGGCGCCTGTCTGTTCGTGATCTGCCAGCAGAGTCTGCCTCCTTCACCAGGCAAACAAGCCAAGAAAAAGGGGAGTTAGTGAAAGCAGCTAAAGAATGCAGCAACCTGTACCCACAAAAGTGGTTCATCTGTTCCAGATACACTGTACGCTCGCTTCTTAGTTGGCTCCCAGTGACTGAAAGGTTCACTTGGGGAAAGAAAGTATTTCTTAGTTTATCAGAAATGCAAGGGAAGAAGAAAATAGTGAACTACTAACTATAAACAAAACAATCTTCTTTTGGAAATAAATGTTTTAAGAGAGGTGTGTCGGCGCTGCTCCTCTGTACGAGTGAGCATATCAACATCCGGCCGTTAAACAAGGGGTTAATAATCAAGGCCCAAATCCTCCTGCCCAGAAGCCAATATAAAAAAAACTGAGAAATAAAGCTGACAGTAGCTCTATCTCGTGAATTCACCAAGCCTGTCACAAGACAGATGACTAGCCAAGATTACCAAATGCACCAGTGTTTTTGTTTGCATCTTAACCTCCTTGAATGATGCTGACACTGAGCAGAGTGTTTATCTGGCAAGACAGGATAGTCACAAGTTCCTAGAACTACTACCTCTTCCCTGTTCTCACTGCTTGCTACACCCTCTTCTGGCACCAAGCCTTGAAACAGACCATAAACTCCTTAGGGCAGATATTATGCCTGTGCTGGTTTTGCGCAGTGCCCAGTACAATTAAATTTTGATCCCAACTGTCATTTCTACAGCTTTTCAAATATAAAAGAAGCGGGTTGGCTAAGAAGCAGCTTTGGGAAATTATGTTGTTTTTATCAAACATCTTGAAGATTTTGTTCACATTTTTCTTGACCTAGGACTTTTACTGCATGTAATGCAAAACTGTGATTTAAAGTACGAATAAAAATATTTTTAAATCCTTATTAAATCTTCAAGAGAAATCATAGACACACTGTCCTGATGCTTTTGCTGACCTCACACACTTGCAGGCATCCCCTATCCACACAGCTCCTTCGGCAGAGACGGAAATGGCACATTCCTAATTGTTCAGATGATTTAAGCATTCCTTGCTGGGGGAAAAATAAACAACAAACAAACGACAACAAAAAGTAACCTTTTTTGACTACATTAAGATTGTCTTGCAAGAGGTAAAAGATCCTTGACAACATGACAAAGCCCAGTGCTTTCCAAAGGCCAGTACTATGTTTACCTTATTTTCTAAATTATCCAAACAATCAAAATAATATTCAGCAAGTTGCATTTTGTGTACCAATCTGATTATTCGAATTTGAAGCCTCAGTCCCCCCAAGTTCACTTTCCAAGGATCGTATCAGCTAGATGAATGTAAAGAGGCCCTAAGCATGACTTGCGCTAGCGTTTCTGCTGGCCCTGTCCTTTATGGGCTTCTACATCCTTGCTCATCTTTAAAGCCAGAGTCTCCCAGTCATGTAGGACTGCAAGAAGTTCACATCTCTTGCTGATTTTCTTTCAGCTTGCATGGCTGCAGACTAGCAGGACTGTTGTGCACCATGCCTCACTGTACAACATGTGCTCCCAACTTTAACAGAAACATTCTTCTTAGCATTCAAGCTCATAAACACTAATAAATAAAACTAAAAAGCAAAGAGAGTATCAATGGAAGGGGTAATTACAGCTGCCATAGGCGCTTGGAAAAAAAAACCCCACAGATGCACAGTGGGAATGCTGTAGTTGTTGTAGTGCAACATCAGACAGTCCCAGGCCATCACCTCACATGGCAAGTCGTGAGATTTAAGCGTGGACACTTCAATTTATCATGCTTTGGACAGGGTTCAAAAAATCACATCTACAGAGAACAAGTAGGTGGTTTGCTGGAAGAAAGAGGTTGTTTGACTTGCTGCCAAGGACAATCAAGGAGCATCCCCAGGGCAGAATGGCCTGCCATTTCGGGACCGCATCTCAAGAACAAGGGGCCTTAAAAGCATGGGTCCCCATGAAGTTTCACACACACTGTGTACTTTCCACCAAGGTTCACTGCTGGCTGTATGTAGTTCCACCCCACTCCCTGGACAGGTACCTGCAGCAGGCAGCAGTATGCACGATTCATACAGAAACCCACTTTCCTCTAAACCACAAGCATTGTAGGCTGATGCGCTCCTGAAAAGTTCTTCCTTTGGACGAGATCTAAAATGTATTAAAACCACTATGCTCTTGAGGAGTTAGGATTGTTAATCTTCATATCACAGTTTGCTTCCGTGCACTTTGCGTAGCTCTTTATTTGCTACCCAATGTGTGTAACACAGCGTGAGGTGTGGAAAAAAGTCATCTCCCACCCTCCAGCTCAGCGATAGCCAACATTGAGGCTTAATGCTACTTTTGACTCACGTGCAAACCAACTGCTGACATCAGACTAAGTTCTGCCACAGACCAAAAATTTTGTAAATTAATTGAATTTGGCAAGTGGGAAGAGATGGCCAGCTGTTTGGTACAGCTTCTTTTCTGTCGCACGTAGAAGACAGTTTATCCCAACGTTGGTTGGTCATACAAGCAAAAGACGTTACCTAATTTTGCATCTAATGTTTCTGCTGTGTATTCCATGATCTGTGAGAGATGGTCTTTAAAGATTCACTTTGAAGGACACACTGGTAACCTTTAATGATTGAGATGGTAGTTAGAATTGATTATTTGTTCTCTGCAAGATGCTTACCGTCTTAATTAACATAAAACCATGAGATACCCAAAATGCGCCAGTCCACAGGGATTACAGAGGGAGCATAATATAAAAGAATCAATGTTCATCTCTGTAAATCAACAGGATAAGTGTTTTTCTTGAGAACACCATTCATGTTATGTTATGTTACTATTTTTTCATATGCTGGAGAGCCCATAAGATGCACATTTCTCTGTTACTGCTAAATTCCGCAAAAATTTTTGGACTCTGTTTAATGAATGAGGATGTATTTTCATATAGTGTCATTGTTTTACTACTTCCCATGTTTATTTGGACAGATTCATAGCTCTGGGTAGGAAATGTATTGGTTGGCAACTTCAGTTTTGGAAGGGAAAGTAAACACATGGTGATTAGCAAACAGTGAACTCTACTGTGTTTAATTTTGGCTTAACAAAAACTAAAAACACACACACAGACAAACACATGAACCAGGGACCATTTTCTATTTTGTTCCAAGCAGGAGCATTTGTCCGTACATCGTTTCCTAACCTCTCTTTGGAAAGTTTCCAGGATTATACTTTTTTCCTTTTTTTTTTTTTTAATGTGTTCACTAACACTGATTGCAGATGCCAATAAGGCAATATTTAAAAAGAGAATGGCAAGTCACCAATAAACCATTTGCCTCTGAGATGTAAATAAAATCACTAAACAATGCAAATAAAAGGGAGTTTAAAAAAAAAAAAAACAATAAAAATGTGTCTAGTGTTGATAAATGAAAGGTTTTAAGAGTCATTTATAGATGGACCCACAAAAAAATACTGGAAAGAGTCTCCATGAATTTCAAAGTTATAGATAAATACACAAGGACCACATAAGTTTCCAGTTGTCATTGTTTTTCTTTTAGTGCTCCCATTGCTTCTTTTAGTGCTTCATGGCTTTACTTACCCTGGGAGCTGGTTTTTTTTAAGGCACTCACTCTCACTACATTCAAATGTGCTGCCTTCTCTGAGATTATGACACCCAAAAGTTAAGTGGAGTTAAGTAGTCACGGCAGAAAAATAGGAGCCCAAACTCATACAGCCTATTTTCAGTTCAGCCACAGAATCCAGAGCATCACTTCAGGCAAGACAAATACTTTTTTCCTGTGCTTAATTTAATCTTGCTGTAACAATAGTCCTCCAATTGAAAGAAGTGTTGGTCATATTTTATTTACAACTGTAAAACAGCCTCAGAAACATATGGTGCAAGTAGGCAGTGCTCTTACAAGGCATCGCCCTCACTCACCACGCTGCTCTAACTACCTGGCAAAAACTTTTCCTGAAGCGCGCATTAATCACCTGGGAGCCCGAGGTGGATAGGGTGTATAGCAACCCCACAGCAAGGCTGTTTTACACAACTACGCTCTCTCACCGCATGCCATGGGATGCTAAACAGCACTCCGTACTCCATAAAGACGAAAAGCATTTCCTTCCACCAAGCCCTGCAGCCCCCGGCCCGCATCCGCCAGGGCTACTCGGTTGATTTCAAACAAAGGTAGGAAATGGCTGTATCCTAATGCTTCATTGTGGCCCCATGAGTCAGTGCTTTGGAACTCGGTACCTATTCTTCACTCTTTTACCAGAAGAAGGAAAAAAAAAAAAAAAAACAGAAAAAAAAAAAACCCAGAGAGTATAAAAAACCCAGAAAAGCAGCAGATAAACACTCCAGGCTGTTCAGATAACTGCTTTGCTCAAGAGAGATCTCCTGGTCCTTAACTTCTCTTTTCATTTCCTAATCTCCAGCTCTGCAATAACATTTACTCACCAGCAGGAAATCACTCCTGGTGACCAGTTTTTCTACTGCTACATGGCCCAGCACTGAGCTGCAGCTTCAAAGGCATGGTGGTTGCGGAGAAAGAAAGAAAGAAGGTGTGCAGGCTGCAAAGGTGACTCAGTAACCCTCCGGAGTGGAGAACCACTCTTGCAAACACAAACATAGGAAGGTTATTCACAATAGTAACTAAGGATAGCCAAGCCACAAGAAGTACATTTTTACTTATCGGTCAGCATATTTTTTCAGGGTTAACAGATACCTTTTTGCAAAGAGTGCAAGCATGAAGAAACAGTGGAAGGGTTGCCAAAACCACACTGCACAGCTTTGACCCTGCTTTTCTGACTAGCCTACAAAACTCTTCATCATGTGGATGACCAGATTAACGTTACAAGAGCTGTGCTACTGCATGCTGATAGGGTGATATGGCATGCTACTGGGCAGACATCACAGCATTTTAAAAACTTTTTTAAAAAAAAGGTATTGAAAAGTTTGCTATTCTTTTATGCCACTAGAAATCACTTTATCCATCACAGATATGCAGCTGCCTATGAGGTGAACAGAGGCAGAGGTTTAACACTATAGTTAAAGATACTCAGTATTTCAGAAGCTTCATGTCTCAGAAATGTCTCAAGCTGGAGTCTGCAGCAGGTATGAACATTCCTAGTTAATATAATCTTACCTTCTCAAAAGTACCTGTGGTAACTGCAAGATATCAGGGTTAAACCAAAGATCCTGCACAATCACTACATACCACCATCAGATACAGGACAGCTACCTCATTCAGGCAGGGGCAATTTTTTACTTCAAACTGAGATTCCAGTTACAAGATCCATTATAGAACAGCATTTAACACTGACTAAAGCAGAAAAAAAGAGTTGGGCTGAAATGTATTATACCATCTTTAATATTACTGAAAAGTATTACTGTCGTTTTTACAACTTGAGAACTTATTTTATAGCATAGTCTTGATGGTATGGTACAATTCAGTTTTATATGACCATTGCCAATTGTAAAAATAATGTCATTGTTCTCCTTTTGAAAAGGCGAAGTTTCAGACTAAATACGTATGAATAATTCTTTGGATTAAAACTAGTATTCTTTTTCAGATTTCAATGACACTCACTGATTTTTAAAATCACCAGGCTTTGCATTTTATCAAAAAGAAGACAGTTTCTGCCTATATAACGCAGCAGAATTAAACTCTTGTCTTAGAAATTCTTTATCTATTGTTAAGGTGCATCCTTACATATACTGTGACTATCATATTGATAATTGTCTTCGGATACAAGTAATGCCCCTTTTTTTTTTCCTAACATCTACCAAGAAAATGCTGTTTGTCATCCAAGTCTTTACCATATTTTAGTGAGTCAAACTAACCACACTACCAAAACTGACTATGGAGTGTATAACAGCACATAACAAGGAGGAAACGGTAAGAAACTACCTCATACTTTGCCAGCATATCAATAGTCAGAACTGTTTACAGAGGTCCAAAAGCTAGGGAGAGAACAGTTTATAAAACAAAAAAGGAAATGTACTCTATGCAACGGGAAAGTTAAAAGTGAAGTGCAGTAACAGCACTATCTTGTTACAAACACTTGGCAGTATGTCTAAAGCACCATGGTCAAAGGCATGATGCAGTATGTGCTGTGTTCCTGTCAGAAGCACTCCCCAACTCCAAACCTCTCTAGCCATCATCACCACCTCATTTGGCAATGGCTCCAAAGACTCAGTTCATCTACTCTAAATTTACTCCACGTGAAACAGACACAAATTTACTAGATCTGTATTGTGTTCCATGCAGCAAAAAAGGAACATTGGCAAACAGCAGTACAGCATATAGCTGGGCAGCTACAAAGACAGTTGCACTGTATCACGAAAGCACACTTGTACATCATGTCCACATCCTGTTTTCATTTTAAAATTTCAGTGACACTTTTCTTTATTTGTCTTCCTTTCTAAGTTCTTACAGTTTCTCAGCCCCACGCTTTTTTTCCATGCTGATGCTGCTGCTGCACTGGACACAGAAGCAGTGTGTTCAGGACAGATAAGAAGCAGCATTTTGAGTGGATAAAGGAGGCAAAAGGACACAAAGAGAGCTAACTGACATCTCTTTGATTAGGAGTTGAGCTATAAAAACTCTGGAGGCTGTATTCCACTTTCCTCAGAGTTAGCACCAAAATTATTTTCTCAGATTCTCTACAACAACCCACCAAAGGAAATTAATGAATTCAGGCACACTGATTTGAATTTACTGCCTGCTGTATTTCTTAAAATGAACATGCATAAACTGGAAGGATTCTTTTCAAGCAGTGTTGGGGACTGAGATTTGCTTTTCAGCAAACCTTGTAGTTAGTGTTTAACTACTCAGTAGAGTGAGGATAACAAACAATCTCAAAGTCAGCCTGGTGTGTACCAGAGACTGTGTGTAGAAGACACAAGTCAAACTATCTGAAAGCAGAGGTGTTATGTTAAATGAAAATTTTTATTTTCACATTGCTATTTTTTACGTTTCCTTGAAGACACCAAAGTGGCAATTGCTTTTATTACCTATCAAGATCCCTTTGAGTATACTGAGAAGATGGTTCCTCTTCAGTTTCTCCACCATGAGTTTGTTAGACAGGACAAACAAGAATGGAGGACTATGTGCCCTATACCTGTGACTCTGAAAGGCTTTAATGATGACAAACTCCATCCAAGCTCCCAATCACAATCTAAGAAGAAAACAGTTTTAGCTCTATGAAAAGAGGAAAGCAGAAGAGGCACCATTCTGTCTTCATATTCTAGTGAAGGATTGCAACATTAACATTACTCAGAGGTCACAGAATAAGTCCTACAATAAAACACTTCTTCAGAAAGAAGGAAAAAGGTGTTTTGATTAGAGCATGTAAGTACCTTCACAGAGAGAAAATAACAGGTCCTAAAGAGCTCGGCAATTTAATCATGAATGGCATAACAAGACCTATACAGTGAAGCTAAACAACCTCAATTTAGCAACAGCAAGAATGACAAGCCATTGGAACAAACTACCAAGGGAAGCCATGGATACCCCTCTCCAACCAAGGCTGGACAGCTTTCTGGAAATGGGCTTAACCAAATGCACGTTGCTAGGCCAAGAAGAATTGCTGCTGGGTTACACTCAAGTCGAACTACAGGATCAAATGTCTGTTCTGACCTCAGGCTCCATGTATGGGCTTTCTTTTTTTAAAGCGGTGTAGGGGATTTTTTTCTTTGGAAGAAATAAATGCACAAATAATTTTACTTCTATCTCCTTATCTTTGATTTGTGCTTGACTCTTAGCATTTTCACATGGAACCTCTGTTGTATGAAATGAGGGTGAACTCTGGCCCAATTCAGAGCAAAAAATAGTATCATCCAAACTGAATCCCTGACACTCTGATTATCCTCTCTCACAGTAACAAATTTTAAGACATGTTTCTGTATCTCAAATGACTCATTTATTTCATGTATCTAAACTTTGAAAATAAAATTTGTGTATATGGTAAGTGTCTATTATTTATTACTGTAATTAGAAAGAGATGTGATTCAAGAAGAGGACTCAAGCACTTCTGTATTCTATATTCTGCCTCTTTCAAGAGATGTGACCCTGACTAAGTAACTTAGCACTTCTTTCTTAATTTCTTCATCTGTAAAATGGAGATAATGCTACTTATTTACATATCTCAGTGTATAATGTGGATTAGCTAATGTTTTAAAGTGCCACGAAGCTGAAAAGCCATCTTTAAACACAGTTTGATTAACAGAACCATAGATACCATCTGCAAATTAATAACAGTAAAATTCTTCCAGATATTTCTTGCAAAGATCAATAATAATTATACTGAAAAGGGAGTCTAAAGATTGTAATACCTTCAAGGTTGTTCTGGTTTAGTTGTATTCATAGACGTCACAGTCCAAACACAGAAATACCGATGTAGCTTCTGAAAAATGACTGAGAGGAGCCCCACTGGAAACAAAGTGCACAGGAGTTCAGAATCGAAACCCTCCTACCTTTGTATAAACTTTGTGGCTGTCACAAGCCTTTCTCCTGTTCTATACATCAGATATGTCTACTTGGAGAAAAAAAAAAAAAAAGGCTACGATGAAAGCCAAGTTTTAATTTAGAATTTAATAAAAATTGATTAAGCATCACAGAGCACAAACAAAGCTGCTCCATAAATCTCTCAGCTCTTTTTGTGCAGGAATGAAAGAAAACACTGTCTGCTGAAGCAGATGACAGATGCTGGCTTAAAGATAAGTATTATTTATACTTCTGTACCAGATTTCTTCTTATGCATATCTTATCATGCATGGATATACAATCAACAAAGCAATTATTCTGTATCAGTCAAAGACCTTACAACATACTTTTGCTCCATGGGAATTTATTTTATACAGTTCATTGTTCAATAAAAAATGGAGAAAGAAAACTTCCAAGAAAATGTTTAAATTATGTCTGAAATGCTCCTTCACACTGAAGTACTGAAATAGAGCAACTGAAAGCTTTATAAACTGTCATGTTCAGAAATTCACTGATGCTTTGCAAATCACTGGGGAATATCTGCAATATCTGCAATCAGGGAAGTTTTAATAAAATTAGCTATTCTGGATGATTCCTCCACAAACTAGTCTCCCTGAAAACCTCCTCTCCCCCCTCTCCCTGCAAAATGTAGGGTATCATCTGCACACCTACAATCCATGGCAGCAGTTTTTAGCATTATTATGGGTACGAACATTTACATTTGATATAAAATAATTAATTTGTCCATAAGCAAAACTAAATGTAACTTCCAAGTTTCAATGTCTTTTCTTTTCCCCCGCTCTGAATGCTCACATTCAGCAGTAGCCAACTGAAACATTACATTTTTCTGGCTTAATGGTCTAAAAGAAGAGGAAGAAAAGGATATAAACAGTTAAATGGTTGAAGCAACCTTCCTGCAATGATCTACTCTAATTTGTCTAAAAAGAGAGGTTGAGAAATGCAGACATAAAAGGCATGTTTCTGCCATGATATACAGGTATCTACATCATAATCACAGAAGAATGGTTCTGAGAGAATTCAAATGACAATTCTTCAAAATTACATTGGCAAAAAATTAACTTGTAGGCTTTTTCTTTAATTGAGTAAAGTTATCTCTTGAGAATTAGAAATGTACAACTAAAACAGGAATCATAAATCAGCACTTACACTGCAGTATGCAATCAATTCCTCTGTTTTGAATTATGCATGAATGCACTATAGGAGCATATCAATTAGAGGACAATAACTCTTCATGAGTTTTTACGATACTCTCCTTCCCTGTAAAGCTACACCACACATGAAAGAGTCTATCTGAGTAAAGAACAAACCCTCTTTTCAAAATCGGGCTACTAATATCCACTGGAAGTATCTTGACAACCAGTGCTATGATTAAGATGGGAGTAAATTAAAACACTTTAAAATAGTGCACATATATATCTTACCTCTGTGTAAATAGTCTGTTTTTTCATTCACAGTGAATGACACGCACAAAGACTGACTACAAGTATTTATGGGATTCAAACAGTTTTACGTTCTGGCTTTTAATTAAAAATGCTGTCACTACCAATTTTCTTTCATGCCTTGACCCTTCAAAGTGAAGAGGTGTTCTGGGATAGAAAAGCTATTAAAGGTCACAAGTAAAAAGCCAGATAAACAAGTGCAGGTGTCTCTAGAGGAGACTGCTGTTTGCGTTCTTGCTGTGTTTTGACTCATGAACAAGGAAATCATGTCTCACTGGCATGCTTGGGGGGGATGAAAATATACACTTCCAGGTGAAAGAGCTAAGGCATCTCCTAATAGCAATGGGTCCAAGTTATCACAGAGTTTCAGAAGGTCTCATCTTTTAGCAGATATTTGATGGAGTTATTTACAATGACTGGTCAGTCAATCGATCAATCATTGTGTGCCAGGCAGCCATTTGAGCTTATGACCTAAAACAAAGAGGCTTAGCAATAAGGTTACTCTCAAGTTTTAGAAAATGTGAGGAGAAAGACTTCTGAAAGCAACACCAAACTAAATTAATTGTGTGTGGTCTAAAAGTAGGAATATTTCCAAAGTGTCACTCAGTGGCTGAGCTGTTCGGGGTATTGTCCTACGAATCGGCGGAGTCCCAGTATTACATTCATAGCAAAAAGGTAGGACATATACAGATATACATGAATGTGTCAACAGAATCTATTAGCAACCAAAGGTGTCTTCAGAATGTCATTTTATCTTTGCATTTCTCTGCCTGCCATTTTCTTAACAAGTAGGAAAATAACTTTCAAATGCAGCAAACCCTAAGAATCAGCTAACTTGCATTGTAAGTAATGCAAAGGTATGCCAGCTTACACTACATACAGATTTGACATTGCGTCTACACACATAACAGATGGAATACAAAGACGTTCCAGAACAGTAAGTTCTTATGCTTCCAGAATTTTCAGAGAGGGAAATGCACATAAGAGGAGACTTATGGACAAAGACTTCCACTGACTTCCTAAGAATTTGGATTAGTTCACTTGAACTGTGGTATCAATGCAGCAAACTCCCTTTTTCAGAAGTTTATCTAAAAAAGCCAGTGGCATGTTTTAAATTATTAATCAGTCAAAGAAAAATGTATCTTGGAAACAATCTCATTATCAAGTGAAATATTACACAAAATACCTATCCTACTGTCTCTGTTTTAGCACTTCCTTGCTTTTGGTTGGACAGTACAATAACTGCATTTCAACCAACTCACAGCACTACCCGATAAACAGACTTATTATTAATAAAACCTTTCTTATCTATAATTATGACTTATTCATTACACTTCAGATAGCCAACAGTCAGTCTCACGGTTATGGCAATCAGGTTTTCAAGCCTATTCACAAATGTAACTCTCCCTCTACCCTGAATATCCTGTTTTATCTTTCACAGAGGACACATCAAAAGTCTTATTGGAAGAAATATACATGAGTACATCTGTCATAATAAATAAATACTAAATGTTCTGGGTCTTTCAAAGAGTTGACTTTTCTTTTGTCTATCTTTCCTCCAGGGATTTCTGCAGTGTAGGATCTTAGGGCTTGAGTAATTAGCAGAATGTCGCATTTCATTAAAAAATAAAACAAACCTTAGAAACTTCAAAGGAAAACAAATCTAATGGCATTTCTCTGAAATTTGGCAAGAAGGGCATTGGGGGAGGAAAAAAAAAAAAAAGTCAGTCTTGCTTCTTAAGATTAAAATATGCAACAAGTGAGACAAAGAAGTGGCATGCCTATTCAAGGATGTCCTCTCCGACACCCATTCTTCAAAGGGAAGTGCTGTCAGTGCTGAGCTGCTAAACAGTTAATCTTTAGTAACTCCGCTAAAGAGCGCTAGTGGCAGGCTGCCCATCATTCTTTTAGACAGAGCTTGTCAGAGAAAGTAGGGCAGCTTGTCCAGCTCCAGCCCCGGCCCGTCAACCGATTACTAGCGAGCTCAATGGGGCCGCCGGCCAACCCCTGAGACTGCTGCCAGCCCCTTGGGTATTCAAAGGCCAGGATCCAGTCTGGCTCACTTTGCCAGAATCACATGATGTCAGTGCTGCTTTCTCCTGACCAGAATAACCAGTCATTCAGGTTGCTGCGAATGGTATGCAAACAAATGGCATCAGCTCAGCAGAGCTTGTGCCTGCATTAACTTCCTGGGGTGGCAGACACCAGAAGGGACAACTCACCTCTGCAGTCCCTGTTTCTGGAGTTGGCCAGAGGGGTGTCCATTCAGGCCTCCTGCCGTTAACTACACAAAAACTGCTAGGGCAATTGCACTGAGCAAATCCCACTCTGGAAAATACATTTCTAAGTATTTTTGAAGAAAGAGATGATACCAGATTACTAGGTCTGGTGGAGCTGAGCAGAAACCAGGGAGGTATTTACAGCTACAGGTATGGAACGGAAATGAAACTCCTAGAATGTGTTAGAAGGGAATGTATATTCACTTAACATCTAAGGAAGCTTGGAATTGAAAAGAAATAATGAAACTGATGTCCAAGTGGTATGCTTTTCATAAAAGATTTCTCTCCCTGCAAATTGCACCCAACCCGACACACAGACCAGTCCACTTTTATCTGATATACTCAACAGCATACACCATACTGTAGATATGCAAAGCATTTGCAAAGTGAAATGCAGTGATTGTGGAAAACGAAGTAGGTTTCTTTTCCACTTCAAAAGTTTTCAGGTTCGTTAATAACAGCTCCCTGAGAAGGCAGCTCCGCTGCTGCAGTTAAGGTTCTGAACTTTGTCTTTGTCTGGCTAAGTGGGGCCACACCAGGTAATCCTTTTCCTACAGGATACTGGTGTCTGTTTAGAAGGAGTGTCCCCTGGACCTCATGGAGAATAACTAGTAAGAAGAAGGGGAAGTATGAGGAAAGAGAGGCTGAAGAGTATCTCCAGCACTCTTATACTAGAAGAAAAAGTGATGGAGCTACCGTTCTCCTACACCTTCAGTTGCGAAGGCCCATTGTTTCACCTAAGCTGCAGGGTAGGGCAGGGAAGATATTTTTATCACAAAAGAAACCTATAGGGAGATGGTTGATTCAACGGTCGGTCTTCAGGTGCCAGAGTAATTTTCACAAAGCCAAATTCTACTGCCTTTGACCACTGTTAGGTAGTATCTCAGTGTCAGATGCAGAAGAGGCAGTGATGCAAGATACAAACCAGATGAGTATAGTAGAAAAATTGGCATTAAACACTGAGCTAGAGCCTCAGGCCTAACACAGCTGCCCAGAACAGTTTAGGAAGCCAGGAATTCTCACAACACAGACACAGGGTTGGGGGAAAAAAAATAAAGCCCTGGCTGACAAAGTAAGCATGTCAGGATGGACGGGTGACAAAAACAGATGGGGTTGAAAGGCAGCCCCAAACTCCTTTGGCTCAAATGCCTGTCCTTGTCCCTGTAGATGTGTGCCGATGTGTGCCAGTGTGTGCCCACAAAAATGCAGGGACTCCTTTTCATTTGGAGGACCACTGCCAATTTCCGAAGTCGATCTAACAGTCAGTAACTTCTCAGCTTTTGACTTGTCCTTGTTCACCCTAGTGTGTAACTCTCTTGTGGAATTATGAATTAGAGTTAAATCACACATAACTTTAAACCTCAGCCAATTATCAGCAGAAGCACAGCACTCTGAAATAACAACAGGTGTGTGTTTCTCAGATTTCTTTGGCATCGGCAACATCCTCCTCCCCTCCAGCATTTGAGACTTTCGACAAGTGGCCCTTCTGTCTCTTCCCTGGTGTAAGGTATAAGGTTGCATCTACAACAACCATTTCTATTAACTTGGAAAAGCAGCTATGACTGTAAAAGGAAAATAATCTGTCAAATTCCAGAAATTTAAAAAAAAAAAAAAGTAATGGTCCAATAATAACCAAGAAAAGTAAAAACTGTCACTCATTTAATTTGCAAGACACAGTTTGTTTGATTTTGGGGGGAGGCATCTTTTTTGTCAGGTTCAATACTCTTTCACCTGGGGGCAACTAGGCTTGTAGTCTGTATTCTTCTAAATCCTGTTTAAAAGGTATACCATATCACGCAGTATCAGAGACCAACTGATGATGGATGTTCTTCAGAATAATGTCACTTATTCTTGGGAAAAGCGCAGTACAATAGCTACCACTATATACAAACTAAGTAAAACCATAACTTATGGCTGACAAATTAAACTCAAACACTTTGAGCAAATCTTTTGGAAATCTTTTGGATGCAAAGCATGGAGCTGGCATTCAAGATTTCAGCATTCTCTCAAATTCCATGTAAACCAATTGTTGTGCCTCGGTTTACCTCCTATAAGCCTGACAACTATACATGGCAGTCATCTTCATCTATAGAAAAATGTACATTTTTAATGAAATGTGATCTTCAGTGCCACTAACAACTTGTTCCATGACTTCATCTGGTCCCATATGTTAAGAAATTTCTCAATACCCTATACAATCTGTCATTTTGACATCTCCCTCTTGCTACTTATATCCACTGCTGTCAATCCCAAAGATAAGATTAATTTTATTAGTGGTATAATACTAAGAGTCAATTCCAGATTTCAAGGTCACTCTAGTTTTGGTTCCTCTGGTTATTCATTCCTAAAAGAATAGTGTTCAAGATATGCATTTCATACAGAGGTTGTCTGCTGTTACTAAATACTGTGTTGTTCTTAATTTTTGAATACTAGAAACCACAATACATGCCACAGGACAAGCCCAGCCTTTTGATTCAGTTGTTTCTTTATCAGCTTATATTTTTTCCCCAAAATTCCATCCTTAACTTTGTTAAATTGAAGTTAAGACTACGGAAAAGGGTGGGGGAAATATGTTTTTATATTTTGCTTAAAACACAAAGCTGCAAAATGTTTTTACA
The DNA here is from genome assembly GCF_000708025.1 of Charadrius vociferus. Lineage (NCBI taxonomy): Eukaryota > Metazoa > Chordata > Aves > Charadriiformes > Charadriidae > Charadrius > Charadrius vociferus. The sequence goes on from NW_009649951.1 coordinate 2,063,378, forward strand.
TTTATAACTTGCTGTAAGGTTTTTTACTTTCACTAGGTCCATATGGCAAGGATTAAGCTGTAGTGAAATATCAGTCAAATACCCCCTTTTCTGACAAGCAGGTCAGAAAAGCAGTTAATTAGCATTTTCTCCATGGGGACCCACAACCTTGCTTTCAAATTTTTCCAGAAATAGGTAAACGATAGTGAGGGAAAACCCAGTGAAGGGCTGTCTGAAAACTCTACACAGTGGTCACAAATCACAGGAACAGAGTCAGTAGCAAGTTTCCATGTTGCTGCAGAAAAAATGGTTATTTCTCGGGCTGGTCAGTCTCTAAGGCACAATGAAACTGAAGGTCAAAAAGCGAGGGGGAAAAGTCACCTAATCTTGGAATGAAGAAACAGCCAGACCACAGGACTGAAATAATCCTGTCCATCGACCAGCTTGGCCTTTGGTCTTTCAGGAAACCAAGTCACGTCCTGGGTGCAGGTCCTGGCCCCACTCACAAGGCTCACACAGAGTCCAGTCACGGCCATGCCCTGCAACACAGGAACACCTAACCCAGCACAGGGCGCTGGGGCAGCGAGGAGACCAGGAGCACCAAGTGCTCAGCAGCCACCGAGGAGCACAGCACGTAGCAGAAACAAAGCAGTTGTTCCTGTCCGTGCCTTGAAGAAATGCCCCGAAGATTTTTTTTTTATTTTTAACAGTTCCGTGGCAGGCTTTCACAGGACTGCATGAACAACACACCCAGAGGTGGCAGGCAGCTGAACTGCCTTAGAGCTCTGCATTTTTTAACCGGTTTTTCTTTTTAAGTCTGCTGCAAGATGTTTGTAGAGCTGATGGAGAGCAGAACTTTGTGGCAGGAGTGAGGAGAGGTGCATAACTTGACACTGCAAGCCTCATCTCACTGAGGGGAAAAAAAGACAAAGCTGAAGAGCAGCCTGGTCTCTTGAAATTCCTCTTTGAAAGTAACTGGATACCAAGCATATTAAATTACAGTCTTTAATGAGACAATTTAGTTAGGGCCTCTCAAGTTCGTCATTTTTCATTTGTCTACACGCTTTGCTGGGATGAGGCACCTGCCTCTACAGGAGTTATGCTTCCTTCCCTTCCTTCCCCCCATACACATACCACCACAAATCTGAAGGGATATTTCAATCACCACTTTGATAAAGGAGATCATTTTGGCATACAGGTGATCTCCTCGCAGATTAAGGATATTTACTTTCTTCCTGATGGATCATTCCCAGAGATACCAGCACAACACAACCTACGCAATTAGTTTTCACAGGTGGCTGTTTTGCCTCCAGTAAAACTGCTTTCTTTCTCCTCCTGCAAGTCATAGCAGAGCAAATGTATATAAAAACATTTCAGATATGAAATAAACACTTTCATAAAAGCAGCTGTGATGCAATGCATCATTTCTGTCTGACCTGAGCTATGGAATGAACTTTTGTTGCCAGGATCAAAGATGGTAAGGAGAGAGTGGAGGATGGGGGGCAGGACAGGGGTGGGGGAAGATCAGGGCTCAGAATAGCACAGTGTAGAATAACCTCAAATACTCAAAGGGTAAATGCCAGTTCAGTGGAAGCACACACTCGCTGTGTACTCTGCTGGGCAATTTGTGCAATCACGCTGCTGTGCAAGACAAATCAAGACAGTTGCCCACAACCTACCCTGTACAGCCGGGAGTTACGAAAAGACAAGCCCCTCACACATTATGTGCCACAGGAAGCAGCTAAACTTCCCAAAGCATAGTAAAAAGCACATCTGAAGCTATAATTTCACCCTCACACGCTTTTACTGGCCAATCCCTAAGGAAGTATAAAAGAAAAACTCTTTTTAAAACTGCTGTCTCCCATTTTCAAGAACTGTACTTTAAAGATACTACGATGTCAACGTGGAAATCTCAAGCTAAACATCCACTAAAGATGTTTCTATGTCAAAGGTCTCAAACTGCTACACAGTAGGGGTTCAAATATATTTTTTCCCAAGTTCTTTCACAACTACTGCATATAGGAATTTGACTGTATTATTAAAACATCTGGCAAGCTTCTTCAAACAAAGCATATTTTTTTTTTAGTGTTAGAAGAAAAATTTTACCTATTTTTGTTAAGTATCTACTTCTTTACATGCTCATGGTATAGAGCCTACAAAGGTATTTGAACATTCCACAACTGATGCAGATTTTTTACAAAATTTCCATGTGCAAACCTAGCCATGATGGATCAGGACTCACTTCAAGCTGGCGGCACTAACCTATTCACAAGCACCTTGTGAGCCAGTCCTCCACAAGGTGCCAACTGAGCAAATCAACTCTGTGCTTAACATTTTTTCATGCATTTTGCTTTTTCTTTCAAAAAATGCAATGCATGAAGTACTGTTCTAATGCTAGAGAAAGCAAAAAAGAAAAAAGGTGGTGGGGGGAAGTCTTTGACAACGCCTTCAGCTCACTGATTTCTGTGAACAATTGCAATTTTAATCCAGGTAATTTTGTGCACCATAACAGAGCTAGTGGGCATTACTACTAGATACTTCAATCCTATTTAGGGCACAAGCTCTTAGCTTTTTCAGGAACACAAAAAATATCTGTGACTAAAATTGTGACAATTTTTCATGTAAAGGTTTGATTCTGGCATTGATTGCTACCTGTGTAAGATAAATTTAAGGGGACATACTAAATCTATAGGGATAAACTACTGTAGATACACATATGTGACATAGTGATTAACTGCAAAAAGGTCAAAGGCCCAAATCTGCCATTCTTCATGCAAAATGTTTATGAAAGCAATCTCTTTAGTAGATACCTGAATTGACCAGAACAGTCTTCGTATGTAATCCAAATATAAAAGTCTGATTGATACTCTGAAGAAATGTGAATAACTGCAAAAATGTGGTCAGGCAAATTTATGTAAATACATATATTTAGTAATTTGTATGAACACATTTTTCCTTAGTCTGTTAAGAAAAGTTCTGCTAAAAAATTGGAAAGTGATGGACATTGGTGTGGAAACTTCAAAAAGGTTGAAAGGAATAAGTAATTACAAAAAGGTTTGAAAAGACTACTATGAATTATTTTTTTTTAAATGGTAGGTTCATTATTAAAACACCAGCAACATGCTTATCCAGGGCCAACCTACTCATTTTGGAAACCAAAAGAGACTTTTACTTTGATTACCTTTGAAGAGCTTATATAGTTAAGAGAGCATGAGAAATAGATTCTAGCCCTTCTATTACAGCTACATTTGTTTATTAAAGTTGCACACCTGTGCAGATTGACTCAAGGCAAAAGTGCAACTGAGGACATACTTTGGCCTGTAGAATATTTGTTACTGGTAACAGATGAGAAGGAACAAGCCCTGTGCAGCTATAACAACTCAGGCTAAGTTTGCAAGTTGATAGGGTGGAAACCAGACAAAGATATTTTACACTGTGCTGCTCAGACACAAACAGAGAACTCTCCTTTCTCAGACTGACTAATTTTTATAGCACACTGTCATACCAACCTCTGCACACCAATTAATACTGCCTTTCACAGCAGGGTTCAGAAGACAACCTAAACTAACTCAACTTTTATGATGTGATCAAAACACTTTGAAGAAAACAGGGTTTGATTTTGTGTTACTAGGGAGCTTATCTTTCTTCATACTTTTAGCATAGCAAGGAACTTGCCACAGAAAAGAACCAGCAACTTCTGACTGTCTAATGACTAATGGCTGCTAACCACTCCAGTTATCAGATCTTAAAAATACTTCATAGCTCTGTGGCTTCATGGCTTCACTATCATTTTGATTTCGAAGAAGAAAGAAATAATGCCTAAGAGAGGCGCGGAGAAATAGCTGAGGTTTGTTCATTTCCTCCATTAACTACTGCTGTTTCAGCAAGCCAAAAACGGTTTCTTGTTCCCCCACTTAAAATGAGCCAAGAAAAAAAAAGACACTCAGCTGTGTCATATCAAGTAATAAATCCAAGATCATCACGTTATATCTTTTAACAGTATAATGTTTAGAAGCAACCCATTCTTCTTTATCCTAGTTTATTCCCATTCTTCTCCTCCTCTGAAGTAACACCTTGTCCCCACTATATTAAAAACCAACAGCTTTTCTCCTCACTTGCATATTTGCAATAGAACTGAGACAACAAGAGGGAATATATTCCTCTTCTTAGGTTCTAAGACGACACCGAGAGCTGGTAGCAATACTGCAGACACTCCAGAGCTGTTCCTGGACAGGAACATGCTCAAAGCAGACAGCCTTTCCAAGGAATTTGTCTGCCAAAGTCTGATGTGACTGTAAGTTAACATGTGCAAACTGACCCTTTGCAAAGGCTTATAACTTGGCCGCATTCAGGCATTTTTTTCACACGAGCAGCAACAGGTATCCCCTGACACCAGAGCGACCTCCATGCCAAATTTCAAGACTTTACTAAAAAGCATGGAGGCGCCATAGCTTCTCAATAAAAAGCTGTAAGATGCATTTATTACAATCCAAGATATTTTTGTTTAATCTCATTTTTAGGGATATCTAGCCCAGTTTTGCTGAAACTTTATAATAAAATTCAGCTCCAGGTGACACTCTGCATGGAAAAGCCAAAGCTCAAAGAAGTAAAGCTCAACCAAGTTACAAGCAACGGGAAGCATACTTGTAACAGGAAGATCCTGGCTACCTCAACTCTCAGCAGTGTTATCAGCTCCAGTTAGAATAAAAGGAAAGAATGAACTTTTTTTAAAAAAAGGAAAAAGAAAGCAACTGCATATTTAATTCAGACATTTTAGGATTTTAGTAACATGAATACAGCAAAAGTCTTTATTTGGGACAAGAGCTGAAAATATCTTTCCATATCGCTGCCAAACAGACAACAAAGAGGAGGCAAACTTGATATCCAATATGGGTCTTCACAGGATACAGTGACAGCTTTTAGCCTCTTAAGGGATTTGTCTTTGAAACGATTCTGGCTGGCAAACTTCTGGGCCCAAAAGAAGCTGAGCAGTCTCATTTTCTGTTCAGCTGCTTGAAGCAGAAGCCTAACCCACTCTTCTTATCCCAAGAGACACTTCATATTGAGGGTTGTAAGGCACTGGAACAGGTTGCCCAGAGAGGTTGTTGAGGCCCCATTCCTGGAGGTGTTCAAGGCCAGGTTGGACGTGGCCTTGGGCAACCTGGTCTAGTGGGAGGTGTCCCTGTCCATGGCAGGGAGGTTGGAACTCGATGATCTTCAAGGTCCTTTCCAACCTAAACCATTCTATGATTCTATATTCACTGTTCTTTAAGGAGAGTTTGGGGTTCGGAACGGTGCTCAGCTGGCTTAAGGTTGCATACCTCTCTTTCTGCCTGCCTTCTTCACAGCAATATGGAAAACACAAGGTCAGATTTTAAGATTTCCGTAATCAATGGAGGCTTTGCTCCCCACCTTAGATGCACTCTAAGAAGGCCTACAATAGAGACACACAGATAATGTTCTCTGCCCCTTAAGAACGGGGGCTCCTTTGCAACTCCTTCCACTGCCATGACTAGGAAAATGCCTTCCTCCAATAAACTCTGCCCAGTATAATGCCAATTAAAAAGGCCACGCAGAAATCTTGTTCTCATATTACCCATCAAGCCTTCAGAAGCAGGCAGCGCACTCGACTCGCTGTAAGGTGATTTGCCTCTGTAAATGTGCTTTTGAGAATGGTAGCAAGAAGACCACTATACGTGGTAGTAATACAATATAAACTAGGTGTCAAGGGGACAGTGCAGTAAAAAACTAGCTAAATCACACAAGCCAATAATACACACATACCCCCCAAAAAAGCAGTGGTTTCTTTAGCAAACATAAAATAAAGAATTTATGCGTTGAGGTCCTATGTCATAAATATGCAGAATCAAATTAAATTATTAAAGTACTGCCTCTACTGAGGGATTTGTATGACTTCGAGGGAACTGTGTATTGTAGCCTGTCTCAGGGGACCCTGCTTCTTGGAAAGACTGAAGACCACATATATTCTAGCTTCCCTCAGTACTTGTACATTGGGATTCTAGGCAGATTTGTATCTCTCGATTCTTGGACTCTATAAAGTGGTCCACCCTGGCACAGGATAACAGAGAGTCTTTGCATTTCTTCCAGCTTTGTGTATAGTCAAACACAGGAGTCTACCTTACTTTTAGTTATGTTATGTAGCATAGGATGGCTGCTGGCAAAACATTATGGGAAAGGATTGAGGCTAGGATTTTCAAAAACACATACGTATTTTGAAATATCTATATATCAGCTATTTGCCAACTCACCTATTTCAAGAAGTTAATGAAATCAGAATCTCAATACCTGTGTAATATTATAAAGAGAAATAAAGTAATTGAAAGCTACTACAGGGCTAGTAAATGTACAGATCAAAAGTGCAACGCTTTCCCTGTAGGCGGTAATGGCACTGAGAAAAGGTAACTGTTCACTCCTTTGAAATAAAACTGATACACAGGTTCTTATGACTTTACACTGTTTTGTGGATATCACAAATACCAGTGTTTCTGTTATGACCATATTCCATATTCTTTTGCAGTGATAAATTCAGCTGATTGCACATCAACTTTTCTCTGCTAAAAAAAAGTACGTGGAACAGAGGAAAGTACCTGATTTTCAGAACTTACTGACAAAAGGTAAGTGAGGAACAGTATCTCATCTAAAGCCTGATCTAACCCTGGGAAGTGCAACAGAGCAACAGCTGACTCCAACACAAACTTTTCTGCAGCTGAACTGAGCAAAGGCGACAGTTTTGCTGCAAAAAGTCACAGCCTCTAGCCAGCATTACTCAACTGGCAGAAGTTTTTGTTGTAGATCTGGCCCTTGCCTCATAAGAAGATATTTCAGGAAATGTTGGACTCAGAATCTTACAAGATCAAGCCAATACTTTCTTTCTCCAACTGGAGCAGAAATAGTGTAAAAATTGAGTGACTTGCAGTATTTCAGCATTTCTAGTCCCAGATGGAAATATGAACTGCAGAACAATGCCAGAAAAAAAAAAAAAAAAGAAGAAAAAAAAGTTAGTGAAAAACCAGTTAACTATTTTGCCCCCTTCAAAATGTTTCTGATTCAAGGTTGGCTTTAACTAGCTGATAGACTGTTACCTCAAGCAGTGTTCATCAAAGCATTTAAAAATTGTTCTTCTTGCACCACATATGTTACAACAAAGACTAATATCAGTGACTGCTTCTGGACCAGACAGCCAAAATGCCACCAGCTTCTTGTTTAGGATTTTCTTATTTACATACAAGCAATTCACACTTGTTGCCACATTCATCTTATTCTCTGTTGTCTATTATCAGTTACTTCTCAAGGTCACTGTTTCTCATGCTTTTAAGTGTGATTATTATTCTTTGCTCCATGTAGCTTTATATTTGGACAAGTTAGAAGACATAAAGGAACAAACATATGAACCAGTCCAGACTGCTCAATGTCAGCGATTTTTTTTGCTGTTATATTGCATCTCTCTCATTGTACCTGACATTTTTATCAGTGAAGAAGGTTTTAGGTCTGTGTGAAATATGTCAGAAACTTTTACAAAAGAAAAGGATGATAACATCAGAGAAGTGTCTCCATTGATCACCAGCTCCACATGCTATTATTTGCATTGTTCAAATCTATTACAGGAATGGTTACAGCCATCTTTAATAAATATAATAAAATATAATGAAAAGGACTTGGACTTTTACATGCAAAAAAACCTTTTTTTTTCCACATTCAATTTAACCTCCCTAGTTTTTTTCTTAGAAGAGTGCTGAGCCATCAGATTGGTGCCCTAGGGACTGTTAAAATTATTTTAATGTACCTTAAAGCTCTTAATTTTTTTTTTCCATGATATAACATACTGTGCAGCTAAGAAATTGAAAGACAATCAGGAAAACAAGGAACCATGCTGCAAATATACAGCTAATCAGTCAGTGTTTTAGAGAGTCTTAAATATAAACTACACAAATATGTCCTTTTTAAATTTTATTTTGGTTCCTTTCCAGACAAAATTGACACAAACTTCAAAATAGGTAAGACGGTAAAAAGGCCAGAATGAAGCTGTATAAGGCCCTTAGTTTTAAAGTTTTTAGTAAATATCCTTTGCAGGCTGACCTTCTTTTTGTTCTAGCAGACAATATGAGTCTTTTTTTTTTTAGAGAAAAATTGTGAATTGCTTGGTTTTCCACCATATTTTACTATTGGTAGATATACAGGTTGTTTGGTTTTGGTTTTGTTTTTTTTTTAATCAGGCCTGGACAGAAGGCAGGTCTTAATCGTATGTATGCATCTGAATGAGATATGAAAGCAGTGCTACTTTGAAACAAAGTTGAAGGACCAACAACTCAATGTTCACATCTGATACCTGCCAATCAAGGGAGAAAAACAAGTGGGATAAAATGGATCTAATGCCTGAAGGTAAGAATTGATGTATGAAGAGTCTTACAACCCCAGCTTCCTGGAGCAACAAGAGGAGTGACAAAGCAAATGACATAGCAGAAAGGGTCAGCCTGTTTGCCACGTGAAGATGTATAGATGTACAGCCTTCCTGTTGTCTCCTAAAGTATTTGATTAATTGACTTTTGAAACATTTCTGCATTCTGTTATCTTTTTTTAATTGTATTATAGCAGACCCCAGCTACACAAACCCTAGAGGGATAAGGTTTCTGGCATGTCAGCAGGCTTCCATGGACTTGCTGAAGGAGCACAATGAAAAACAACGTTATATAGATTAAGAAAAAAATTCTCAGACCACTGCAGCAAGGACCTTCATTTCGTTCATGAAATGGAAAATTAATATTTGAATTTGGGATGTCACTAGCACTTTGCTGTCTTGTGAAGCATGTAAGCCTACCATGTTCAGACTGAAAAAGCAAATCTAAGCTAGTAAAAAGAACATCCTGGTAAGTAAACTGATGCTTTGAGCTTTTATAACTCTTACAATACTTACTGAAGAAGACTGATGAAGTTCACAAGTCAAACATACCAAATTCTGAAGTGTGCATATTTGTGTAGAATATATGGATGTGCTTCAAGCTCTCTGTCCTTTTAAAACTATTATTAACTACATTTAAAATGGCAATGAAGGGTCATATGGCTTGTACATCTTGCCATGTACCAGTAAATGCCCACAGTTGAGGAGACTATAGGACAACCCCTCGTCTGCATGTACTGTATCAATCTGCAAAAGAATCAATAAACTATCATTGCAGGTAACAGATAAAACGTAGAGGCAAGAGTCTTGTAACATCATCTTTTACAAAGTACAGTCACCTGGGTACCTGGGTCTTGTGATACTTTTATGCCATATTTAGTTTAACAAGCATCTATTTCTTTTAAGTTATATACTATATATACTATACATATATACAAGCCATTGATTTCTGCCAAGAGACAGACTTTCTCCACAGTATGACAATCCATGCATATACAGATTTGAAAGATAGGATGGAAGTTCCAAGTCTTTTAATAGCTCATTATCAAAAATTATCCCTTGGCAATAAGAGCCCAGACCACTGGCTTGAGATCAAGTCAAAGAAAAATGGGATTATACAATGTAAGAGACAGAGAGATGTGTTCTAAAAAGCCTAGGATCACAGAGGAAGAAAAAAATCCAGAGAGGGTAAAAGACAGATCAGCTCCATTTTCAGTGCAATCTACTTGTCTTTCACATACAAATCCAGTGGATTTTCTAAGTTTTCTCTTATTAAAACAAAAAAAAAAAAGGAATTTAAAAAAGGACTGATACTTAATATTTTTAATTTTTTAATAAAGAAGAAAAAAATCTCACCAGAAAAAAAAAGCTATATTGAGAGGTGACAGGAAACAAAACAGCATTTTGTCTTAAATTTGCACAACCTAATTTATAGTAATAAAGCAGAACCTAAGAGTTCTGGTAAATGTCAGTGCAGTCATGTTCATTACATATGTTGATAGGTATGAAGCAAAGTCTCTGTAGGCCCTTCAAAAATTGCACACAGCCGATTTAATGCAAACCAGAAGTCACTGACTGCTGGATGAACATTCAGCTTCATTCCCACATGGATATTAAGACAAAGCCGGGGGGGGGGGGCCTTCCTCCCCGTTTATTTACAGTTAAAGGGTGGGTCTTGAGGAACGAGCGTGAGGCCAGCGAAGGACGGATTTGGTTTATGGGAAGACACCTCCCAGGCTCCCCATTCTCCAGCCACCGCGGGGAAAGCGCCGGGGCTGTGTGTAACCTCCTCCCCCACCTCGCATCTGCCTTGCCCAATCTCGCCTGGGCCCGCTCCAATAACAACATCTGCTTGGCAGCTTTTCAAACCCATGGATAGTTATCTAACTGAGGCTTTTGTGCTGCACTGTTTATTCTATGTGAAGAAATGCCTCCTTAGTTGAAAGAGTACTTTAGAAAAGCTGTGCAGCTATTAGCAAGTGAAGCACAAGGCTAATAACCCCCACCTGCTCATCAAATTAATTATGACATCTGAGTCATTATAACTCAGAAAGAACACACGACTGCAGACTTGTCACATGTAGAAATAAACACGCTCTGCATTAGGGGAGGGAAAGATACGGCAAAAAGGTGCAGAAGAAAAACATCTAACCCTCCACATTTCAGTTGTTAAAAATATGCATTATTAACTTCCCAAAGGCAAAAACTAAAGGACAGAAGCGAGGAGTGGATAAAATCTTTCTGCAGAACACATCTCTCCACTTCTCTATGGCCTTTGTGAAGAAAAGGAAAAGAAAAACATATTAACACAGTGCTCTTCACAGCAGGACTGTAAATCAGCATGTTCTTTTGTGAGAAACCATGTTTCCATAAGATTCCATAACAACCTGGTGGGAGAGGTGCACATATCATCTTCCCTGCGCCCCGCCCCCCCCAGTTCAATTACTCCAAATGTAACACACATACCTTTAGTTCAGATAAGTTTTCAGACTGGAGCACACTTAACAAGGAATAAGGTAGGGAAAATACTGTGGGAAAAAAGTTTAAAATCTAAGCCAAACTTCAGCTTTCTGGCAACTAGCAAAAGGAGTAAAAATTTCAAAATGTAAAATATTTTCAAGTCAGATATCACCAAGGTCAGACCATAAGGGATAAAGCACTGCCACACTTCATATTCAGATGTTGCCTACTAATCTGATTATCGAAACTATTGGATCTTTATGCCACAATTCAAGTAGATGATAGTTTCTTTCTTCCAATCACAAGTACGAATTCATCTGAAAAGGTTAAATCATGCATTCGCTTTTGCACTCCTGAAGGTCTCTGGCATTCACAGACATGGTATGCATTTGCTGTACTTTGCAGCACTTTCCTGGAAAGAATTTTTTGCTGTGAAAGACACAGCTCTGCACCTCACCGTGTACTGCACTCTGAAAAGTGCCTCTTAAATGCATAGTGCAACTGATGACTAATTCATTTCCAATAATTCTCAGACTTTTTTATTATCAAAATGAAGTGGTAGGTAAACAAACAATTAATATGTGCATGTATTGTGTTTAGTGAATAAAAAATGTCAGGCACTAAATACATAACTGTTGGAAAAGTGTTTGTCTTGCATTAGTCCCAACTCATTTTTTGTTAACAGCACTTTCTCCAGAACAGCACACAGAATAGCTGAGTAAGTTCTCTGTTGCAGAGTCCACCTTCAAGAAATACCTCTACCATAACTACTTTTTTTTTAATCAGTTACAGGATCAGAAAACGTATTTCTAAGTAAGCCACAAAACACAACTCAAAAAGTAGATGGGATATTACTTGTTACAGGTCAGTTTCACCCACACCATTTCTCCCATTAGTGCATATTTTTCAGCGTATTAGTAGCAACCACCACCCTTTGCAAATAAAGACCTCCAGCACTATTTCAGGTGAAAAAATGGTGTAGAATTAACTTTCAGACAAGACGATACTGGTTGTCTAGTCTCTTCATATTTTTTAAGTAATATGTATGCTAATTATTGAGAAAACTGTGTTGGAACCTCATTTTACCTACCTGCTTTTATTTGGTTTTACTTCAATTATATATTTTTTCTATTCAAAAGAAGATTTTGGTTGATTTATTCAGCTTTTTCGCTTAGCCCAAAGTTGAGAGACATAAAAAGAAAGTAAATATTAAAAGGTAGTCCCAACTTTGCTTTTGCCAGATAAGAAGCCTGATACTCATCCTAGAAAATAAATTACTATCACTTGAATGTGTCAGCGCTGCAGAACCAGAATAAAGCAGGAACAGGAAATATATTAATCACACAGGCAGGCTGTTCTGCACAGGTTTATATGCCTGGCAGCATGAGTCCCACATTCAGTCTTCCCAAAAGCTCCACTTTTTGAGAAATCCTCTTCAATGGGGATTTGAGGCGTTGATATTGAAGCCTATGGCTTCCTCCACAGTAGGATTAGGTCTGGAGACAGAAAAACTGGGTGTGCTTCTCCCTGCTACGCTCTTACTCCCTGCTGCTGAACTGCTTGCACTGCCGTCCCTGCAACCTGCTCCTGCCTTGTCTGGTCCACACACACATCTTGCTCCTTACCATCACAAAAAAAAGAACCACACCAGGAAAAATGTGAAGAAATACAGCAAGACAGAGCATGGTACATTCAGGATTCTCACTGATTTCAGTTTAATGGGCTATTTTATAAAGAGGAAAAATGATACATGTACAGTTTTTATTCACTGACATAAACATGAATAATTCAATTTGCAGGAATGTAGTGCTTCTGTTCTTACTGTAAGAACCCACAAAGTATATATTGCTATAGGACATGTTGTCCTGCAGACGTATTTAAGTGTAGCTATGAAGCACACTGAATGTGGCCTTGAGCTAGTATGTTGAGGGGTTTCTAACAGGAAAGGAAAGGAAAATTTGTTCCCAACTGGTACAGTGTTAACTGAGTTTACAACAGTGTGCATGACAAAGGTTTGAGTGGTATCATCAAGTTACAAAATACCTCATAAATCTGGATTTCATCTGAATGCTCTATCTGTTTTTCCCAAAATATTACCTCATCAGAAATTAAAGTAAGTAGAGGCACAGGATTTGTGGGTCCAAATTTAAAACCAGACTATTACTTGCAGATGCAACATCAGAGCAGGAAGAGTTAATGCTAAACTGGTCAAAATATTTTTAAAGTTATTTTTTAATAACTAGTTCCCACAGTTATGGAATTCCTTTACCATGATGAATAATAAATATGTACTACAGAAAAACACAGCTAGAGTATATGAAAGCTTGTGCACCAGCTCACAAACACAAACACACACATTGCATATACATTATGTATGCTAAAGTGCAAGAAGGGAACGGTATGCAAAAATGTGTGGTCTGTGACCACCACACATGAAAAACAGTTCTACACGGAATGTTCCAACAGGTTGCTAGATTTAGCAGCATTATCATCGAATTCTTAAGAATGCCAAAGGACAGGCCCGAGAGACTGTGCCTTTCTCAAAATTCTGCAGTTCCTAGATCTTTACAAAGCACACTGCTTCACATATCTACTTAATCTCTGCGCACATCTCCACCCCTGCTTCCTTCCCAATGGTATGTGGTCTTGAAAATACAAATGTTCACGTTTCCTGGAGCTGAGCGAAAGAGGAAAAGTCCCACTCCCAAGAGGCAAAACTAAAGGCTCTTGGTGCCCCTGAAGTTGTTAACTACAATACAACATAACATGGCACTTCACCATAATTAGCAAGAGGGAAACAGCCTTTTTTTCACCTCCAATGGCATTAAAGAGATAAGCCAATGAATTCCAGATCATATCTGAAGGCGCAAAGGTGTCTGATCAAGAAAGTGCTTATATGGACAAGGAATGACATTTTGTGTGACAAAGCAGGAAACAAAAAAAAAAAAAAAAAAGAAAAAATCAGAGGAACGCAAATCTGCTCAAAACCAGTTGTAGCTGCAGATATTGTTAGCAGCAATAGTATTGACAAGCAAAGAGAAAAAAAGAAAAAAAAAAAAAAAGAAAAAATCAGAGGAACGCAAATCTGCTCAAAACCAGTTGTAGCTGCAGATATTGTTAGCAGCAATAGTATTGACAAGCAAAGAGAAAAAAAGAAAAAAAAAAACACAACCAAGAAAAAGTCTTGTCATTACTTCTTCCTCTTTAAATTTTTATTGATAAATGTGACACAGAACTGCTCCTAATTTTATAAATGCTATCCTCCTCCTCTGTATGGATATGTTATTTCTAAAAGTGCTACTTTGGATATTTAAAACAGCTCAGACTGAAAGGCTTCATTCTCCAGCCTCTTGCAAATAACATTACTTGTGTGAACAATGCCGGGAGACTTTCTTCTCCTGTATCTGTCCATTCATCTTTTGCCCCTGTGCTCGTAAGTCACTTTAAAAGCAAAGAACCAGAGACAGCACTGCAAACATTTACTTCTCTGCAGCTATTCATCACGAAACCTGTCAATCGCCGTTCCGATACCTCCGGCCTCCTACAGCAGTTTTGATTTAATAGAAAAGGACCAAATGCATTATGTGCTCAGTTTATTCATGTTTCTGTAGAGGAGGAGGGGTGTAAAACATAAGTAAAAGTAGCACACAAAACTGGCCTGCTAATGGCTCCAATCCCCCAACTACAGAGCAAATCACGCACAAACAGGGACGGTAGTTTCCTCTCGGGGATCTATCAATGTGCCTTAATGATCTTTCTAAAGGAACCACATCAAAGAGGGACACAATTGTTCCGTTAACCATGCCTATTCATTCTTGGGCTTCTCCGCGGATATTATCAACCATTTCAGCAGTGCTTTTCTGTAAAACAGACACCAGTCCACCAGAAACCAGACTAAACCCTCAGTCTTCTCTTTTACGCCAGTGAGACCACATCCTTCAGCAGGCACTTCTGGCAACACTTTTATTCCAGCATTTAACTGGTTAATCACAGTGGTAGCTCCTTGGTCTTCTGGGGGCAGTTTTTCACTATTTTCAGACTGATACCTGTCCATGCTCAATATTATTAATTAGTGTGTGCTCCAGCTGCAGCAGTGCTCAGAAGGAAGGCTGCAGAAGCCACCCCTGCCACAGCCCTCCTCTGAACTGCAGGACAGCAGACAGGCAGACACCCAGCACTAGCACAGAGTAAAAAGGAAAAAAAATCCAAGTTTGGGGGGTGTGGTTTTTGCAGTTTGCATTTGTTGGGGAGGGTGGGTGAGGGGGGTGGGTGTGGGTATGTTCCTATTTTCATTTATTCTGCCTTTTGATACAGCATCCTTGGGTGCCAAAGACAAGGAGACACTAACAGCCGTTCCACCTTTGCTAGATAAGAAGTGTCAAAATGCGTTGTCCTGCCTGTAACTACACTTTCTATTTCTGTTCAGAATCACGCTCAATTACAGATTATACCAACAGGGTGTATGTTTCTGGTGCTGGATGCCAAAATTATTTTAAAAAGCAATGTAGCTCACTGTCATTAAGCCAAACCAAAACTCTGTCAGTGCCAAATATGGCACTACTGCCAACAGTTGTCTACTGTTAGACTATACCACCCATTGTGGGATCGTTCCTCCTCTCTGTCTGTGCAATAAAGCGGCTGGACTCCGTTCTCCCGGAGTGACGCACCAGTGCTTTACTTAGAACTGCAAACTCATTTTTGGAGACGACAGAAGCCTTTTTCCCCCCCGATTTTATCCTCAATTCACTCAGAAGATTTTAGGCAGAATTGAGTAAACAACACTACACATACACATAACAACTAAGCCCCTAAAAATAAATATTTTATTATTTGATATGAGAACACAACTTCAACTCTTTTGCTGGTCTACCGGAATGCCCAATTTTTCATTTTAATTTCATAGACTTCAAGAAAAGTATCTTTTTTTTCCATCAGCTTAAAACTAATAATGTAAGGGTAAAATCTGAAAAACGTGCACCCAATCAGCAAGTCAAAACAGAACACAGAACACTTAAAAACCTGGTCCATAGCTTCTGGACTCTTACATATACTCCTTATCAAGATTTATTGACAGTTCCAAAACCACAACCTCTGAAATACCACAGTAATTTCCTATTTTAGAAACAAGGTAATACAGCAGTCTCCAAGACAGCACAAGGCAATAACCATGGAGAATTGCAGATTTCATGCTGATAACCACTGCACTGCTTTTTATCCAAGTGCTTCGAAGTGTCTTACAAACATGATTAAGCCTTACCACGACAGGGAGATAAGCAAACTTATTAAGAGTTTTAGTCTAAGAGCTGAGCAGCTGAGGCACCTACTGATGTCCAGAGGAGTTTTTACTTTGGACCTCCATTCAGGCAGGAATTAATGAGGAGCTCACTAATGAAACTGAAGAACCTGACTCAAATTCCCAGAGAATTCTTCGTACAGAAACCAGGTTCCTGACCATTGACTGACAGGAGCTCAGACAGACAGTTTACACTCTGAATGGCTGTGTGCAAAAACAAAACAGGTCTTTGAAGTATTCGACAAATCCATACACAGGTCCAGACATATGTGTATTGCATTTATTACCAAACATTAAAAAAAACTTCTTGAATAAACTAAACTGGAAAAGTAAGCCAAGTGCCAATCTTTTATATCATTTTAACAGAAATTTACCTCAGGAAATTAATTTCCCTGGTTTGAAGTTGGGGATACATATAAAAATCACATTCATTATATTGGATGCATTTTTGTGACCCTGTAACTGTAGAATAGTATTAATTATAATGTTCATTTTCATGTTATTTTTCATATACTTCTACAAATTTTTAATCCTAATTCTACTGATGATTAATTGTTAGCCTCACACAAGTCATTACTGAGGAATTTTTTTCTACTAAATGTTCAAGAAAAGAATGACTAAATTTTATTCTTGGCATTGTCAATGGAATTTTAGAGCAAATAAGTCAATTTTTAGCCTTCTTTTAAAAAGTACCAAATATGGACAACATATAACCAGCTGAATTCTCTCTACAGCAGCCCATCCACATCATTTACACAGGAAAATATGGTAGCTTCCAAGATGTATTTCATTTAACAGTCTGTCTGCACTGGGCAATCACTGCAGCGTTGTCCAGAGTTAGCAATGCCATCATATTACTAAACACTGCCAATGCAATAAATTTCCCTGCACAAAGGCACTCAGCACAAGTTGAGAATGTTCACACCAAGAGCTGGTACAAAGTTTTTACTGGAGTGTAGAAGAGAGTAGCTAAGTTTGCAGCTGTGCTTATTTAGCTTACTTTAAAATGCTTTCCATACAGAGAGAAAACCCTAAACCCATTCGAAGGATAATAACTATATCACACTACGGTCCTAAAATTGCAATTTCTCTATTGTCTGGGGGAGGGGAAAGGCTAGAAGAGAGCGCTGGCCTGAAGAATGGTGGCATTTAGTTTTGGAGCCTCTGACCACAATATGAAAGTAGGCAAATGCAAAGTTTTATGTCGAAAGTTTTAAAATTAACAAATAGGTCCTGTAATACTAAACCACAGTTTCCCACACAGATGCCAAATAGCTGTTTGCCTACACTAACACAGATTTCACTCACACCTCCATGATTCAAGCTCACCCAAAACCTCAGCTGAAGCAACTGCTGACACGTCTCATCCTCTTTACACAGAGCTATGTTTGAAAACCGTGTTCAAAGCAGTGAGTGTAATTGTTAGTCTTTTTGTTCCATACCACGTCTTTGAGAAAGTCCTTGCAGAATACATTTCAGATGCTTTGCTTATCTGATATACACTTAGCTTAATGCAGTAAGTTTGAAGGAAGCATGAAGGAAGAACAGGAGTGTCTCACTTCCTTCTTCGTTACCTATTAAGGGAAGGCTTAATGCCCCATAGCGTGTGCTGTGAATGGAGTCTTCTTCCAACAGGAAAGAACATCCCCTAATGCTCAGTGTACTGGGTGTAGGTGTCCAGGTCGGGCAGCAGGAGCTGCAGGGGTGACTGTGGAAGAGTTTGGGGCTGCCCCATGCTGGATGCAGCCAGCTCCAACAGACCCACCTCAGGGGACGGCTGAGTTCCTCAGCCAAGCTGATAGTGCCTCTGGGAAAATGTATTTAAGGAAGGGCAAAACAGCAAGGAATGAGGAAAAAGAAGTGTGAGAAACAGCCCTGCGAACACCAAGTTCACAGAAGAAGGATATGGAGGAGGTGCTCCATGACCACGGTGGAGCAGGTATTTCCTTGCAGCCTGTGGAGAGGACCACACCAGAGCGCATGCCCACACTGCAGCCCATGGAGGATTCCACACTGGAGCATGTGGTTATTTTCTAAAGGACCATACTCCATGGAGAAGATCCACGCTGGAGCAGGGGAAGAGGAGGAAGGAGAGGCAGAGAGGAGCTGTTATGGACTGACCACAAACCCCGTTCCCCATGCCCATGCACCACTAGGGCCAGGGTGGAGGGAGGTAGAGGAGTCAGGAATGGCGGGAAGTTGAGCCTGGAAACAAGGTGGAGGTGGGGGAAGGTGATTTAGATTTTCCTTTGTTTCTCACCATCCAACTCCATTTTAATTGGCAATAAATTAGATTAATTGTCCCCAAATTGTGTCTGATCTACCTATGAGGGTAATTTGTAAGTGACCTCCTTGTCTTTATCTCGACCCACCAGCTTTCTTGCCTTATTTTCTCCCCTGTCCTGTTGAGGAGGCAGAGTAAGAGAGCAGCTGGGTGGGCGCCTCGCAGCCAGCCAAGGTCAATGTACCACACAGAGAAAAGACAAAATGGGCTTTATCTTTCTCGTGTTCTGACAGAATATGCTGCACTTGCCTGTCTGTCCTAGTAGTAAGGGAACAGACTAAAAGCCAGAAGCTCAGCTAATGGCATAAATTGTCTTTCATCACTCTCATCTTTCAGGACACTCTCTGCTCATCCATAAAAAAAAACACAATGAAAAATATCAGGTGACAATATTTCCACATACAAGGTTTTGAAATCTAAGAAAATGCAGATTTCTCTCTCAGTTTTTATATGATGTCTGTCATTCTTCTTCTGCTGAAGCATGGACATAAGTATGAAACACAGAGTACAGACACATCTATTTCACTTTCTTGTACATACAACTTGCAATCAAAAAATGTATTTATTCACAAAAAGATCTGTCCAACTTAGAAAATTTACCACAACAGCTATTCTGGTATAATATCCCTTTGGAAATCTTGCTTTGGAATAAAAGCATCTTTTCCTCTTCTAAAGCATCTTTTTTCACTTCTAAAACACCTGTAACCACAACAGTAATTTATACTGGAATGACTACTACAGAATAAATTACTTAGGATCTTGTATAGTTACATCTAAAGTGGCAAAGAAGCACGAAAGAAACAAGATTACCCTTTTAAAACTGAAGGACAAACTCAAGCCCCTTCAAAAAATGAAACAGCTGATTACATTTGTGCTGCATTTCATTGCTTTATACTTCAAACAACTATCAGAATATTACATGTGTTTTGTAAATTTAATATTTTAATCAGATCAGTTCCCAGACTAAGTTCATCCCCTGACTGCCTAAACATTTCCTGCCAGCATGAAGTAGAGATCAGCAAAGTGGTGAGACAAACAACCTCCAGTGCCTGGGCAAGAGAAGGTTGCTGTGGGAAGCTGGATGGAGGGGACCTATGGGAAAGGGCCCCTCTTTGCAGCAGCCATCCATGAGAACATCTCAGCTGTTTCATGGAGTTGCACCCTTAAATTTATCTGAATATATGAAACACCTCGCTGTGAAATAAAAGATATGCCAGAGCCTAAGGGGATTAACATAAGGTACAATGGTTACTATGGGAGGAAAAAAATGATTTCTTGACTGTGGAATTTATTTTACGGAGGAGTTTGTAGTCTACCTTTGAGGTCAATCCCCTATTTCAAAAATTCAACAGAGAGTAAAGTAGAAAACAAAGTAACTGCAAAAAGAAGCAATTCTGACTAACAAGCACTCTTCATCACCAGCCCCTTTCATATACATTGCCTCTGTGAATTTAGTGTTAGTGGAAACACCACCATTCCTAGCACCCACACACACACACACACCCCAAAAAAAAAAAAAAAAAAAAAAGACAACTTTGTAATACATCTAGAACTCCTGGTAATTTAGTAGGGATACATAATCATCATATCCCCAATTCAAATGTAAGGCACATAGTTTTCTGCAGAATTCATGCTAAACTCCTCCAGACTCTCAGCACGCGCGCACAGGCAAACAGTATAGAATTTTTGAATCAGTAAGTCATTTGGAAGAATCTCCAGAAGTGTGCCGAGGCATGCTTCTGGTGCTGTGCCAAATTATGTGCTTCTGTTTGTGGCTTTCAAATATGGATTAGACAGATGCACAAGCATGTACTATTTGGCAAGTAGTGACAATAGCCTACTCTGAATTTAGCAATTCAAGCTTAACTTAAGTTTTACTAGGTGAAAGCAAAAACTAATGACACATTGTTTGGGCTCTGTCTTTATATCCATTCGCCATCTTCCTGCTCACTTGCCAAAGACATGAATAATTCCAGAATGTCCTCTTTAGATAATTCTAGTGCAGGAATTTCAAATGGGAGGTTCAAATGTCAAGTGCATTTAAAATGGAGCTTGCATTTGTACTTGCTGTTATTCTAAGACACCTTGAAAACTCCAGAACTCCTACTGTGGAAATCTCTAATACTTCAATTTCTGGCCACAGATCCATTTGGAAATCAGTTAAAGGCAAAATTATATGGAATGTCAAAGTCTTGCGTCTGGATGGTGCCGTAGGTAAACACAAACTTTTGCACAATACCTACCATGGGTTCACAGACTTCCTGTAACCGAGCTTTTCCTCCTCTTACTTACTGCCACGAGGTTGGATGACATACCTAGAGCAATACTTCTTGATGCTACACTTCAGAGCTTGAAACACAGGAATTTCAAACAAAGCTTTATTCTAGGTTCTGCAATCATTACAATGTTCTATAACTAACAGGCATTAATCTTCAATTTAATTTGAATTTACCAGGAATACAAATGTAAGTGCCATCATCTTCTATAAATCATATATAAAATGTCATGCAAGGTCATGCCATTTACAGTCTGTCACTTTCCTCAGTTTGTAGGTAAGAATAATGGTTGAGTTACACATGGAAAAATGTGCAGAAACCAGGAAACTTTTTAAAAAAAAGATAGAAAGGGTTAGATACTGACAGTGGCTCATTGTTAATTGAGTCCCATGTGTGAAAGCTACAGAAAGATTAGTTTATACAGCTGCTGCTATTTGTCAAAACATTGCTAACAAGGTACACATGTTAAATCTGAGTGTCTCCTTTCAGTCCCTAAAAAAGAATGACCACACTAAATTCTATGACAAACATTAATTGAGAAAAATCACTGTTATTACCTGGGGAATTCAACTATTTCAGATTATTCTTCTTATTTTATTATGATAATAAGCATTTTTGAAACAATAGTCCATCAAATGAAAACTGAATGTTTGGAGAGTACAGAAGTAGGAACAGAAGGAAAACTAAGGTTAAATAATGGTAAATTCTTCTTTTATCTCCAAATGCAAGTTTTCAAGTACTGTTTTGAAACAAAAAAAAAGTAATGTTGCAGTCATTGTCAGTAGAAACCAAGAAACCAAGATGCATTTAAATGAAATGCATCGACAACTCAATAAAAAATAAAATATTGTGTTCTGAAAATAACGGGAACTTAGGTTTATTCTGCTTTTTCAGAAACACCCCCCAAAATATCAGGGGGACTCCAGATTGAATTAAACAAGGAAGCTCTACAACTCAGAAACACAGAGAACAAAGCAGTCTGGAGAAAGCCCATCTCTCCGACCCTCCAAGCAAACTGCAAACAGGCAACCAGGTCTTGCGAGGAGGGGAGATAATTAGCTGGAGCCACCCCTGATGCTGCTGTGCCAGGTCATGTTACAAGGGTGGGCTACATTGCTAAGTGGCAGCTGGGTACTTCAAAGGCAGCCTGCAAAAAGACACAAGCAGCATCTGAAAAGCAACACCATCACCCTCCCCTGACACATGGCCTGCCTCATCCCTGTCACTTGAGCTGGAAAGGAGCTATTTGAGAGGTCAGCGTTGACCACTCCCCTGTTCACATTGCTATTACAAGTAGGGATGTATTTACATGGTATTTTGTAGGCAGTGTACGCAAGCCTTGGCTGTGCCATGAGCCAGCTGGCCAGAACTTGAGTGCCTTGTAGTCACTACAACGTGCTTGGCTGGCTCGGAGCGCAGAGAAAGTTTGCTGGGTCTGCTTACAAAACGCCCTATAAATATGTCCTAATCTTGCTTCAGTTTTCTTAACATAACTACTGTCTAATCCACTTCAGCACAAAGCGCTTCCCTGGAAGGCGAGCTCAGATTTCTTTGTGTAAGAATTAGGTTGTCACAAAAATGCCCAGCTACAACTCATTTCACAGCAGTGCCCAGAAACATCCTTAAAAATGTAATTGTGCTGTGCCTTCTAAGACGGGATGCCAAAGATAGTACCGCACAAGACTAAGGCAAAAGGGAGTCTGGTGAAGTCCCGGAAGCATACTGATAAATGTGGGCAGCAAACCAGCCCTACCTTTAAATAGTTGAGAATGCAGTAATATGGCCCATTCAAACGGGCTCAGGGGCCAAACACTGCATGTTTCCTTTTCAATTTGCCACTGATTTTTTTTTGTTTGGCCAAAGGAAAGTTGCTTAATACCTTAACTGAAGGAACTTTCTATCTCCTAGATCTCTTAGACCTTTCAGTAGCTTCAGTGCACTTAGAGCTCTCACTTGTGTGTCTGCTCAACTCTCCCATGTTCCACTAAAGTTTTTTCACAGCATAAAATATGAAAGATTTTCATCTTTTCACATGTTTGGGGCGAGGGGGGGTGTTCAGGAAATTTAATATTCCTTGTGTTGAATTCAAGTCTGCCTCAGTAAGAAAATAATATTTAAATAATTGCATGATTATGGCAAGGAGAAGGAAAAAAACATGAACCACAACAAATAAACTATGTTCTACATGCTCAAAGAACATTCAAATTTAACTGCCAAATAACAAAAAATTATACCTGTAAACACATCTGTGCAATTGAGTTGAATCTCTAAACGTTAAGACTTCCATTGTTACAGGAAACATATTATACATTAGTCTCAATTATACTCATTTCAACCTCACAGGCAGCTGCCTCATTTAAATATGTTTAACAAATGTTAGCAAGTAAACCAGGTAGAGAATAGTGGCTATGACACTGCACAGTTGAACTCTGACATATGTGCTATAACCTTGCTTACATACTTGCATCACTAGTGGTATAAACTGCATTGGTTCCACACAGCACAAATGCCAGCTTACTGTAGAAAGTTATTATCTGTAATTTAGAGTTTTGCTGAGTCAGAAGGAAGAAGTGGTAAATAAATACTAGAAGAAGAAAGTCACAAAACACAGAACTTAAGTGCTCTTTATGTGGTCACATAAACACAACAGACAGTGGTAAACCCCCCCCAACCCCAATTTAAGTAACAATTATCATGAAACCAAAAGAATGTATAGCAATGATTTTACCCTGTAATTCTTATTGGATGTACTGCATCAATGGTATACTTTAAGTTCACTTTCCTAGCTTGCTGCTAAGCTAGGAACATGGATGTAATTATAGTTGTTGGCTTCTCTCTCTGTAAAGCATGCAGAGATAAACTGCTGTTAGTGAACACACTCGCTACAAATAATCATGTTTTGACAATATAGGTGAAGGAGATAAAAAAAATCTAAAAACACCAAAAGGAAAGCCAACCACAGAAATAAAAAAGATCACACCAGAAAGCACATCAAGGTCACTTATGGCTTCCACTGATTTGCTGCAGGCCAAAAGTTCATTTCATTCACATGAACAAATGCATTCACATTATAAAGCAGAGGCTTTTTAAAAATTGAGACTTGCTTAGACGCCTCAGATTTCTCACTTTTCAACAAGCATGTGAGAACGCTACCTGCCGTGCATGTTCAAATATTTACTTTGTGTAGCAAAAAAAAAAGTGTCTTCAACTCACAAATCTGTAAGACATTTTTATTTCGATACCGTTATCTGGATTAAAGCTGTGCCAGAGTCATACTTTTGTGGTTTCCAAGATGAACCTCTTAAGTGTTCTGATAGAAATAAACTCTTGAATTGTGTAATTTTTTTCACTTGCCCATGAACTGCCCATGCTACCCAAACACTTTTTATCAATGAACACTATACTAATAATCTTCACCATTTCTTACCAACAACCATGTACTTTTGTAATTAAATATTTAATTAAAAAGGCTCTTAAACACACTGTTCAATATGATTCCATGGACAGACAGCAGATTACTTCAATGGGTAATCTGCACACTACAGATTGAAAAACACTGTTTTAAACATTTAGCTTCTGAAGACTATGCCTTTGTGCACATCGACAGTCAAAAACAAAAACACATAACTGTGTCTGAAGAGTTTTGAAATTCAAAAATGGAGAAACATGTTGCCATTTAAAAAAAAAAAATGAACTTATTAACAAAATTAAAACAAATGATTGATCTAAAGACAATTCATAGGACCTTGTGCTGTGGTCCTAGAATTTCTTAGGGTCAGGGACTTTTACAAATTATCCTGTTTGCATCAATAGCAATGACAGCATCACAAGAACAAGCCCTACCTACTGAACTCTCAAAGAGCACCAGGCATTCCCAGCACAACCCAGTAAATTGAATCCTTTAAATCCAGTAAATCATCCTTTTAAGTTTACACATGTTTCAGTTTGTTTGTTTTCTTTTAAACAAGTAAAATTTAATCAAACACTATTTCTCTCTTACTAAAGTTTAAAACATACCTGTGTTTACCTGCAATGTCTCCTGCGATCTGGTTTGGTGCATTAAGCTTTTGTAACAATTATAAAAATTAAAAAACTTAAGTGTTCACTATGATTGACAGAAATCTGTTTTTCTAAAATAAAACCTTAGGTGCTTTCCAGGGTTTCCTCTTTTGACAGGTATTTTGACAACTATCACAGGAAAAAGAAAAAATTAAAAATCTAAGCATCACAAGCATGAGAGCAGTATTTCCCCACTGACTTTAGATTTTGGTGCCAGAGGTACGATACACAAATGCAACAGTTGTTGTAAAGAATGTGACGTAGAACATACCTGTCTTTTCATGCTTGTGAAAAAATATTTTCTTATTCATACCGAAAGAGCTCTAGAATGTATGTTCAGAATACATTACCACAAATGAACAGACCCAATCAGTTTAACGATTTCTTTTATCTAGCAGTAAGAAAGTGCTGAGAACCACAGCCTGCAGGTTGGGATGCAGCTGTAGTGTGTCGACTATTGCTTTAGCACGGAGACTGCAATAATGTTTGACATACCACTACACACCGAGGTCTCAACAGGGATGAAGATCCCGCTGTGCTTGGTGCTGAACTAAGGCACAGGAGGACACCAGTCTCAAAATACTACATTCTTTCTCCTCTCCAACACTGAGCTTCCAATCTGTGTAAAAGCATTTCTAGAAGCAGCAAGATAAAGCAGAATGTCTATATAAATAACTGTTGTTTCACTTAGGTAGCCAGGAGACAGCATATTATTTTAAGAGGAAAATAATGCAAAACTCCTTTTGCATTCCAAAGATGTTCACCTTCAGCAAGAGCCCCTTAACACAGCGGAATGACAGGACATCCTGTTATCTTAATGACTTAATGAGGTACATTGGTTCTGATGAAGAAGAACATTACATCTCCTGAGATATGAGATTGCAATATAGAAAGCTATGAAGAATGTGACAAGGAATCACTTGTTACAAGTAGACTCCTGAAAAAAACAATGAACTATTCTTCAAAACTAACTAATTAGTTTCCTTCTTGTTAGAATAAGTTTCACCTTCTTCCCATGCTGCCACAATCTGATGTAACGTTATATTTGCAAATCCTGGCAGGGATTGTTCTAAGATATAAAAAAAAAATAATAATCCCCAAACCAAAACCACAACAACAAAAAAAGTCCAGTAAAATTTAAAAGGACTACAAATGTTTGTCACAGTATTTGGATTTAACCTAACACAAACAAAAGATAAATTCAGACTCTAAAGAACTGGCAGTATTCCTTGGGGGTTGAGGCAGGGGAGGCGGCTGAAATAGTGTGCACAATTACATTTGAGCAAACTGACCTTATACACTTGCTATTTTGAGAAGACTTGTTCTGTGCAGTTCCAAAAAAAATCTGCTGACTGAATTAACTAATTGCTCCTATCAAATGAAGATGACAATATCTCAATACAGAAAATTAGCACAAGGGTTCTCTTGATATTTTTTACTATATAAACTTTATAGAGATTTTGCATGTCTTTTTTTCCCCAAACCTTTCATATTAATGTCTGTGAAAATAAACGTGTAAATTGTTTTGCCTTCAGCCCCAAGACCTGCTCCTTGAAGGTTTAAATTTTGACGTTTCAGCTGGTAAGCCTTTCCATTCTGTTTTTTAAGGATAGTATAGTTGATTCAAGTTGCGCATTTAGCATTGGTCTAATCTTCTATACAGCTCAACATAAAATCTAGAAAATGCACACTAAAAAGAAATTACTTCTGACCAAAGTGGAACAGTTAAAATCTCATTATAAATCATTAAGAGCATAATTCCCAATGACTTCACACCTCAAAACATAAAGGCAAATGTGAGCCTATGATAGGGAAGGAGGAATTGTGGTAACTACAGTGGGGAGATACAGGTGACATAGAAGAAAAAGCTATAGGAAAGCATTTTTTCCCCTAATGAAAAGTCTGCTTAATTATGAATCTTGCACATTTAAGGGTACTTGACTCATAATAACCAGAAAAGATACTGAGAGGAAAAGATGCTGTAAAGTTACAGCTTGTGAATAAAAGCACCATCTTTGAACATGTTACATTTTCAAGTTGAAGCACGCAGGCTCTACATTCTAGTTTTTGCATATCGGTCAAAATACAGGCCCCCAAAGCCTTGTCTGTTAGGCTCTGAACATTGTTTTACTAATTTCAAGGAGGTGAAAGGCTAACCAATATTAAAAATGATCAGGAAAAGTTTCAAGAATGTACTATAGTCTAGAGGAACAGCATGCCTCAGTCCACCAATTCTGTAGCTTCTGACAGCAAACTAGCACTGTCAGCATATTTGCCATCTTGCCCCTTTTTCTCCATCGGTCTGAGGACATAAACAGCAGTAGCTTATTGTCCATGATATGGCTCATGGAAGTCCTAGACCGCTGTCCTTGTCACGTGCAGACTGACTGCAAATTTTAAGTGCAGGGAATCCAAAACATGGGGGAGGTGCTAGAACAATTGTGCATGTGCTGCATCATTGATGCAGACTCCCATCACTTTTGGACTTCAGGGAGGTCTACCTCCCTGCCACATAAACGGCCAAACTGAGCTGCCAAGCTCCTTCTTGTGTTTTCTACTGCTGTTTTATTATCACATCCGTGCCGCAAGGGACAGTGAATAACACCTCATTTCTATCTTCAGCTGCACAGCCCAAGGCACACAGCAAACACACACATGAAATCTCTAGACGGCAAGTCAAATAACCGCAGTACTATGATCCCACAATATAACTGGAGTTACAAAACCAGGCCCACAGGAACTGGGAGTCAACCAAGGCAAGGAAGCAGCCTATTGCCCCTTCCACACCAGACCTCCAAGTAGAAGTCACAATAGATAGTCGACTCCAGCTGCAGCAAGTGCTACCACAGCTATGGAGGTGTTCTCTGTTCTTAGAGGAGAGCAGTGGACTCTAGTCCTCCAAACAGGACCACCACCTGCTTTTGCTAAGATTTCTTTCTTCCTTGCAGTCATACCAATTGGCCATCCACTGTTCCACAATGAATGCCAAGTGAACTCTTTGAATGTACTACTTTAGTTAATCCCACCAGAACCAAAACTTAGCATACACTTAAACTGCAAGACCCTAAATACCTTAAAATGTTACTGGAGACATTTCTTTCTCAGTTTCCAAAAATTCCAAAAGTAAGACGCTGACAGTCATTAACCTATATGCCAGAGGCTTCTTTCAGTATCTAAAAATATCTCAATATCTGTAGTGTGGCACACAAACTTTAAACAACACAGGTGAAAAACAGCAGTAGCATCCTGCAGCTACATATAGCTTTTTCTCTCAAGTAAATAAAAATATACAAGAAGGGAACAGAGGAGAGACACTGTATATACAGAGAGTTGCTTTTGGTAATAATCCACTTTATAGCAACAGACAACAGTGTTACTTTTTTGCTGTTTTCTTTTGGTCCAGATAAAATGTTTCCTCAGAGTTTTCTTTAACAGTCATGAGATTATCACAGTTGGTGCAACAGATGTTGGTCTCTAGGAAGAATGGCCTGATCCTGTAAAACCTGCTTTCTCATGTGCAGACCCTTTGAAATCAGTGGGATTTATGTAAATAGGGATTTGCAGGATTAGGTCTACAGTCTAGAGAGTCTGCAGTACTTCAGTCATACGTGTTCTAGTTTTGTTGCCTGGGAACCCAATACACCAGAATAGCTCCTGAACAGGCCGGGCATCCTTTACAGAAGCAGTACGAATCTCAACACAGTCCTTGCAACATTAATTCAGCATTAGGACTTTATACTACTGGAAAACAACCCCTCCTGAGTCAAACAAGGTTCAAAGACATCAGACCTGATCCATATTAATGTACAAAATACAAGACGAATGCCCCTTGCATTTACAAAACTGGGGAAAGGGGAAAAAAAATAAATGAAGATTCTTTTCTCCTTTCTTTTCTTCCCCCACCCCCACCCCTAAATGGAACACAGTATTGGTATGCACATTGTCCTCTCCCAACATCAAAGCCTGGAGCTGCAAACATTTTGTATACAGTAACTTTGGGTTACCATGGAGACAGAAGACGACAGACTACTATTCAGAAGTCAACAGACCTGTCTAGCACAGGGGTTTCAAAATTGGTGCCACTAGCAACGGAGATGGCATCCTCCACTGCCCCCTCCTCATACCCACTCTTGGGCACTCCCCACTGTACCCCCTGCCCGCTCCTCCCTAGCCCCACATGCATTGTCTTCTCTCTGCACTTCCCATTGGCAAGGAGGCAGACACAGCCCACGGCCACCAAGCCGTCAGATGGTGACAGACTCCAAAAAAGCTGACGAGTGGTAGCTGACTCTGTGGAGACACTTACTCTGGGAAGCTGGGAAATGCTGGCACATTTACTCATCACCTGCGATGTCCAGTGATGCACTTACTCTGCCGCTCAGGTGTCTGCCACCCAGGCAACGAGAAATATGCCAGCACAGCACTGGTGAGGCCACACCTCGAATACTGTGTTCAGTTTTGGGGCCCTCACTACAAGAAAGACACTGAGGTGCTGAAGCATATCCAAATAAGAGCAACAGAGCTGGTGAAGGGTCTAGAGAACAAGTCCTATGAGGAGTGGCTGAGGGAACTGGGTTTTTTTAGCCTGAAGAAAAGGAGGCTGAGGGCAGACCTTATCGCTCTCTACAGCTACCTGAAAGGAGGTTGGAGTGAGGCAAAGTCGGTCTTTTCTCCCAAGTAACAAGCAATAGGACAAGAGGAAATGGCCTCAAGTTGTGCCAGGGGAGATTCAGATTGGATATTAGGAAAAATTTCTTCACCGAAAGGGTTGTCAAGCATTGGAACAGGCTGCCCCGGCTGCTGACAGGTTGGGTCACCATCCCTGGAGGTACTTAAAAGATATGTAGATAGGACATTTAGGGACATGGTTTCATGGTGGACTTGGCAGTGTTAGGTTAACGTGGGACTCAGTGATCTTAAGGGTCTTTTCCACCCTAAATTATTCTATGATTCAATGTGCCACTTTCAAATAGGTCATGGGCTACCAGTGATAGAGAAACCAGCCTTGGCAATAAAAACAAGGCATCCTTGTCAATAACATACATAATAACTGGGATGTGTGCCAAACACCATCCACTCAAACTGGAAACTACATATCAAATACCACACAAATTGACATAGTCATGCTCATACATATATATTATTAATAGAAAATAAAATGCACATATAACTGAGAAAAGTTCAAATGAGCCTGCTATGGTTACTCCAATGGGCATATTTTTCCAGAGTATGTCCACATCATCTTGTGGTGAACCCACAGGAGCAGCATACGTAAAACCACATGAAGATGCCACATGAATGCAATTTTGCTGCTTTCAGGACCCACATGAGCTTGCTCAGACCTCACCATGATATCTGTCTTATACCATGCAGGCAAACTTCAGAAGAATCGAATTTAAAAATTCTAGAGCTTTTTTTGCAATTTACATGCAATGTGTAGATTAAACATTAAATTCTGTTCTGTGCATTTTGACACCTGTTTCCAGGGCATTACAATGGAAGACGGGGACTTCACACATTCATTTGCTACAACAAAACTGTCGCTAATCACTGCTTCCAAGAACAACCCATAACTATTACTATTCAGCGGTTATATGTACATGCTCTAATATTGCTGCTTCATAGTGTCTCTTCTTGACTGCGTCTGTTGGCCTCAGACACAGGCTGCTTATCAATGGCAAGAGAAGTGTTATCAGCACAGGGAAGACAGAATATCTCATTATACTGTAATATGGAATTTAAGAAAAAGTCTATGTATAGCCCTCTCTGTAGGTTCCTCACCAGATGGAATAGGGAGTTCTGTGTTAATGCTGTCCTACTGCGAAACGCGTCAGCAAGCCCAAGTTACCATTAATATGGCTTGAATTCTGACAAGGTCAAACTGGCTGGACTATATTTAAAAACACTTTTATCTTACTGCAATAGGATAATGTGTTCTAAGACTATATACCGCAGGAACATAAGACTCTTCTGCTGATTTAACCTAGGCTCAGAAGCTAATGCTCTGCACCATGCTTCAAGTTAATTACTGCTGAACAATGCAGGAGAACAGCACAGGACTCCAGCACAGCAGCAAAAGAATTAGTATGCCCTTCTGATCAAAGAAAACTAAGCAGGCCGTGTTCAGGAAAGCAATTACAAAACTGCAGAAGTCTGAGATAAAAGTTTGGGTGATTTTATTTGCTCATTATTTGTGAAGTCAAAGCTCAGAAAAGGAGCAAATTTGACTACTGCATTAACATCATTAGACCCTGAGGTTACAAAGGACATCAAGAGATGACCTGAACCATCTCTGTGCTGGGCAACTTGATCAAGTTTAGGTGTGTCATTTTGGTAGGTGCTTCCTAAACCCGTCCCTGATAGAAATAACACATTTTCCTCTCCCAGTCTATATTGCCCTCCTCATTGTTAGAAAGTTACTGTTTGTTTTCCTGAACACAGTCTTTCCTGATGAAATGTTAAACCTTTACTTCTTGTCCTACATATAAGGAAAGCTAATGAGAAACCTAGCAAGTTTCTGGCTGTCTCCAAATAATTCACACTTTTTTTCTCATGTACAGCACCTAAAACTAAACAGTGTTAAACACCATTACACCGTAAGTCCTTTCAGTTGGACACAATTAGTGGTGTATGAGTTCTTCTAACAATTGTTGCAACTTCATTTTAGGTCTTGGTTGACACTACTGAATGATCGATATCATTATTTGACTCTGCAATGATCCTAGTCCTAAACCTGAAATACGTCTTTGAACGCACATGCTTTACATCACACAAATGTTGGAGGGCAAACAACAGATTAATTGCTGGCCCTAATGCTGTGTTTGTGAGTGCTAAGAAGTCATTCCAAATGTTCCAAAAAGGATTAATGCAGTATAACAAGTCTATTTAATTACTGAAAGACCAGTGATCCTCATTTTACTATAAGCAGCTTTTCCTTTATTTGGAGGCTGTAAATAGAACAGAAATCATTACAGGACAACTATAATTCTTGTCCCAGAATATTCGACTTATAGGAGCAATATAGTAAAAAAAAATATATCTGAAAGGCCAGGGAGGACTACATATACACATTGCATTTTTGTATGACAATGCAAGATTAGATACATGTTTTAAAATACACCAGCACTCTTTACTATAGTTAAAATGCAGAAACAATTCTTATGCTCTATGTAACAATGTGATATCTGTTTCCTTAACCATAAAAAAAAAAAAAAAGAAAGAAAAAAGGCAACAATTCAGCCAGTTAAAGTAATTACACATAGCTTTGAAAAAAAATTCCCTCAGGTTTAGTAAAACCAAAGAAGTCCATGACTCCTACAACATAAGCCTTTATAGATGACTGAACTGCAGGCAGTGGACTCACCTATGAACGCATATATGGTAAAATCACAACTTGATATAGATTACTTTAAATTATGTGCCCGAATCTAGACAGCCCAATCAATTTTCCAATTCTCCTTTCTGCACAAGCTGGTTATTCTTTAACTGGAAGATAAACAATAGAATAACTTCTGATGTTAACCCTCAGTTAGCTGTAAACTGCACTGTTTCAGTGTCGCGTGGGGAAAGTGCATGGGGAGACTTCTTTTCATTTGTATAAATTAATGTCACTTCCCACTCTGAGAAGTAGACACAGTAATTTTGTAGGTGTTGATGTCATAGCTGCCTCATTACCAACCCTAAATATCATCCTAAAGGAAGGAATGAGGAAAGCAATGACTTAAGGAGTAAAAGTAGATGGCACACCAGGTCCAAAAAGCACAAGTTACTGACTAAGTCTTTAGGAGAGTTTCAGTACAACCACTGGGAGCTTCTGGCAAAGGTAGACCCTCCAAGACAAGAGCCTGGACTAACCCCTTACAAGTCAATGGTCTCCCCCTCTGCTGCCTCACAAACCAAACCTGCCCAAGTCTGGAGGTGAAACAGGATGACCAGCATATTCCAGACAGAAGCATGTTGTTACATTAGCTTAAATTTCATCTCACACCTCAGCCCAAACTCCTGACCTTCCATCCTCTTCCCAGGCTGGTGTGTTCTGGTCTGACATACTGGCCCACTTGACTCAAAAACCTGGCCTCAGAGTGAAGACTGGGATGGGGAACCAGACCGAGCTCAAAGGCCACCCCTGCAGGCACTGCAGATGCCTCCTCCATGGTGGGCCAACTGGATGAGCATACATATAACTGCCCATGATGATTGCTTCTTTTATCTTTCTGTCTAAAATATTTTTTCCCTTCACTGTCATAGGGCAAGAAAACTCAGACAGCTCTCTGAGCACACCAAAGCCCCCGCACGATAGTCCCATCCCGAAGGGTCAGCCTTGCCCAGGGCTCCTACAGACTGAAGCACAGATGACCCGAGGAGTGCTCCCACTACAGACCCGGTCTCTCGTGGTCTCCCGTGGCGGGCCGACTCTGCCGCACCATTTGTCTCCGACACCCTCTCCCACAGAGTGGTTCCACCGCAGGGCTTGTGGTGGAGGAATGCTTTGTCCCGGCCCTCCCTGCTTGGGCAAGTTTCTTCCGTTCGGGCATGAGAAAACCGGGTAAGACATTTCTTTACGATGCAGAGCCCACTTGGGGGCTGGGCACCGCGGTGCACACGGATTTTGCTTGCAGTGAAATACAGGAAGGGTTATAACTTTTCAGCCGGTGCGTATCTCAGTGTTTCGCAACACTCGCTGGGGCAGCACTGAAGGAAGCGGTGCTCTCGTGCCCGGGGACCGGAGGAGCAGAGAGACTGTGACCTGCTTGCGGTCACCCAGGGAGCCGTGGCAGGGCTGGGGACCGGGACATGGATTTTGAAGTCCTCACATCTAAACACTGAGTCATGCTTTACATCGTCAACACAGTGATAGCATTCGAGCTCCTTGCGTCAGCATTCCCACCCTCTTCCTTCAGAGGAACGATATAAGTGCAATTAAAAAATCACACCTAGATTGTGGAGTTTCACACTGAAAGGAAAGGTTTAGTCATTTACAAGTGCACGGGAATGCTGTATGTACACACACAATCTGATTTTTTTTTTTTTTTTCAAAAAACAAAAAGAACAAGTCGACCAAGAAATCAGGTGAACTGCAGAAATATAAACCTGATCATACGTTGCAAAAGTCAATGCACAGAGCTGTGAAAGGAAGAATGTTTTACACAAAGTCAATTTGATTGAATAAATCTACTCACGTGAGCAAAGCTTTCAGGCTAAGGCCTTAAATTAAGAACATATCAGTTATGTGATGACCACTGGACTACAAATTTACTTGTTTTACAGTGATACCCATACTAGCATATGAGCTTTCTTAACCCAGCAAGGCTGTACCGTGCCATCAGTTTTTCAACAGATCCAGACACTGATTTCAAAAGGCGCTGCTTCCTAAAACTGCGGCACAATGCAGCAGATGATTAGTCGTAATACCCATCTCAAAAAAAAACTAAACCGTCCTAACAGTCAAATTGTAGGTAATTACAGGAAGCACAAAGCCTACATCAAGAAGCTGACATTAGCATCAGGGACATTGACAGGAGGCAGCCTGTCGGGATATGGGGCCAATGACTCCCCCCTCATCGGGAGTAATTCTTAAGGACAAGTAGTTTCCCCTAGAAACAAAGCACTTCACACACAAAAAAAAAAAAGGGCAGAAGACAAAGGTTGTTCTTTCTTGCCTTTTGATATGTTTAGATACTACATCAACTATAGCATGTAAAGTCCTTTGCTTTAGAGACCACCATTGCTCTTGAATACAATCTGGGTCTTTAAGAAAACGGTGTTTTGGTACTAGAGAAATCAAATAGCCACTTATGACACTGACATGAAATGCTCCTGCATTCCATGCCAAGAAATTATTTTGATCCCCCTTTTTTCCTAAAAATTGAAGTTGTGCGCATACACGTTACATTTCCATCACAAAACATTTTCAAAGCGGAGCCTTCTTCCCAGCACATCCCACTTGAACGATGCTCACAGTGAAACAGGGCTGACTAAGACTGATGGTGTTTGCCCTTGGAAAACATAGCGAAGCCGTGCACCCTGACAGAAGAGAAATGCACAGCAGCCTGAGAGGGGATGGAGTTTCCCTCCAGGCCCCAGAAATCCTCCCACCACCTCTTCCACAACGGAGGGCTGTTGATTTGTCCCCATCGCTGCCAGCAGACAAAAGATGGTGACATCAGGAGCACTTCCCAGGGAGGACACGGCCAGTCAGAGGGACACCGCGAAACCCACTGGGGTGTAAATTTGGGGCCGAGGTCTTCTTGTCAGTGATTACCACAAAGAACCAGAGGAAGTGGCGTGGCTGCTGAACAATGGAGAGGTCAGGCAGTTCGCAGCCATTTCATGACCCAGACAAGTCAAGGTCAAGAGATTCAGGTAGCAACTTGGCCTGGGCATGAGTTACAGCACAAATGAATTGTTTTAACAAATCGGCTTTGGTCAATTAAACCTAACAAGACATGTTGCATCACGTCGCAGGGTTCTTGACACTAAGGCCAGGAGCTGAGGCCAGCATCGTAAAACACATCTTTTAACATGGCATAACGAATTTAAGGTAATCTGTCCAGAAACTGCAGATGTCAGAATAATAAAATACAAGTTGTCTTGACTAGGAGATGTTTTCACAATTTTAAATCAGGGACACTGAAGTGTAGTCATCCTCTCAAGACGTCTAGCGTCGTTTTAAATGGCATTAATCACACAATGGAAAACTGATGCTGCAGTAAATACACTTGCTATCTCTCAGACATGGGGCACTTCCGTAACAATCTTTTAAGCAAATCCAGCATTTCCTTGTTAGTCACTTCATCAGAAAAGGCTGAAAATGGTTTGGCATTTTAGGCCAATGTAATTCACAAGCAAATACACTCTGTAAATATTTTAACTATAATTAATTTCTAAAGACATGGAGTTCGTGATTACTGGATTCTAATGTGTGCATATTTCTCTGTTTCTATTTTGAAGAAAAATGTATAAAACCTATGATATCTTTCTCTGAAGACAACTTGTGAAGGATATGGCAAGGTAACCAATTAAAAATTAAAATACAATGTTAGATTTAAGAGAAATAGTTCATACTTTTCTTTCACTTGTTTAAATTCATCCTTTGTGAAAATACGTATAGTAGTTCAGGTTAATATAACTTGAAGATTGGGAAGACAAATATATAAAAAATATGTTCAAGACCTAAATGTTTAAAATCCTCAATTGTCAAATAACTGAAAAGAATATAGAATATAGAATATAATTGATTGTGCACATCATTTGCGTCAAATCGCTATCAGAAAACTTATCTTTTTTCCTAATTTCTCGACAGACACACTGAGTGTCTCAAACAGAGTTCACTAACTCTTCTTTTTTGCATTTGGCTTTCCTGTTCACTCTCTAAGGAAGAAAAGGGGAACTGTTTTGTTCTGTTTCCATGTGCATTTTTTTCAGGGGGGAAATAATTAAAGGCCCACTTGAAGTCACAGAGATGCCTTTAGTGAAGGTGCCTTCATGGAAGGACACTGGAAAACGTGAAAGTTTCCCTTCTGCTCTGGAGACGATAGGTGGTTACTATTAAAAAGTGCAAGGTTTATCCAAGGGAAAAGAACACTTAATGGTCGAATGGGCTTCAGCTAAGGTTTTGCACCATGCTTTCCCTGGTGCCGTATCATGGCAACTTCTTCTTATTTCAATTCTATTTGTTAGAGTTAAAAAAGTAGTTTAAAAGGTCCCAAAGGTAGTGAGGAGCAAATTAATGTTAAAATCACTCCAATGCCCCCATAATTTTAAGTCGCCTTTTTGACTCGAGGAGGGGCATGGGGGCAAGAGGGATGTAACACCTAGCAGTCATCGGGCATGAAGACAAAAGCTCTGATCCTCAAGCTGGTTAAAAACACCCAAAATGCTATAACTGATAAACACACTTTAGACTATCAGCCCTTCCTCAGACAGAATCCCCCAAAAAAGCCAAGTTTGAAGTGCCCATCTCCCACCGACTGTGCAAAAAGCAAGAACAAAAGTCACATGCCAATAACGAGGTTCCTAAGAAATGGCTAAAGAAATATATTTAAAATTTTAAAAAGCACACTATGCTTCAGAAAAGAAAGAATCTCTCTGAAAGGCGGGGGGTGGGGGGGCAGTGTAAGAAAGTAATCTTTTTATAAATAAAAAGGTGAGAGGGAAAGATTAACAGCTGTGCTAGACAATGTTCCCAACTTTATGCGCAACTCACTGCTCCCAGACAGTACAATATACACACCCAAATCAACTCTCTTTTCTCTTGGACAAAGCTAATAATCTAAGATTTACTTCCCCTTTACTAGCTTCTGAGCCTTTCAAACCTCTTTTAATCCAGGCTTCGCTGCCCTGAGCCAGGTTTCTAGCAACTGCTTCTAGAAGTTCCACCAGAGTTTTAAAAAATAAAAATAAAAAAGGAGAGGCAGAGTAAATTCATGAAACCTCCCCATAACAAATGACATCTTGTTTGACATCTGTCAAACAAACTGGCTAATCGCACAGACCACCTTCCTTTTTCACATTCACTTAGCATCTGGAAAGTGTCTCCAGATAAGGGATTTCTCCTCCACCCCACAATGGAAGGAGCAACCGTATTCAGTTAAGTTAGCCATTTAACTTGATCTTGAGATCATCCCAACCAGAGTGATTACAGCAAAGCGACGCACCACCTTGTTGCTGGAACATACGCTTTCGGAAGCCTCTTGAATGACTGTGCTTAGCACGGTGGTACGCTGCTCTAAGCACCAGAGCTTCGGAGGGCCACCAGTCCTGGAGATGTCTGCATACCATACTAGCAGCAGGCAAGAAGAGAAGGAGGAAAAGCAGGGAAGAAGGGAAAGCTAGAAAAAGAAGCGGACTTGACAGCAATCTCGTGCAATTAGCTTTAAAAACCAACCTGCAGTGGTATTTAGTGCTTAATTATTTTAATGAAGTTTTCACAGTTACAATGAATTCAATATGCATGAAAATTAAGAAACTTAACACATAAATCTCTGCTGTTATTTGAAGTATTTCCTTTATGAATTAGTGGCCTTATTTATAGTTTAAAAGTGGTTTTTGTTGTTCCCAGTATTGTTCTTCTGTCTGAAACTACCATGAAGCAAGAATCTTGTTTTCTTTTCTATTCTTTTCTTTACTTTATAGCTTCTTGCTGTCGATCTAAATGATATTCATAAATTAACACTGACCTCTAAATTTTCAACTAGTTGCACAGAATTTATTTAACCATAAGCCTCTTTTGTCTTAAACACAATTAATGTCATTTAACCCTGTGAAAATGACTACCCTTGGTGTACCAGGTAAGAAAAAACAGAACGAGCTACAAGTTCCTTCCTAAAATGTGTATATATATTTCATTCCTGACTGCAACAGCAAAATTAAATATGAAAAATTCCCTTTCTTTTCTCACAGACCTGTCATATGACCCATAACACTGTTCTGAGGGAAACTAAAATCAAAAATAGAAAAAATGCACATTTTGAATTCTTTGGACCTACTGTCTGAATGTCAGTTCACACATACACGTTCTGAAAAATTAAAATTGATGGGTGTTCTTTTTAAATGTTTTAATATCCTAATTCTTCATAAACAAATTATCTATAATCATCAATTGAAAAACAGTATTATGCCCATACATACACCAAATTAACCTCCATCTCCTAATGACAAATGTCTTTCCTGCCTGTGATTTTCATCACAATAGAGATACTCGACAAAGCAGTCATCCAACATTTTACATCAGAAAACTAGAAAAGAAATGAATACCGTGTCTTTTTCAGTTGACACAAGAAGTTTTTTAAAATTACGTTTTCCGCATGCCTGAAGAGACCGGAGTTGCTCAAAGTAACGCAAAGTTTTAAAAAGGTTTACTATTCCCTCTCAGATTCTTAAACGACAAAAAGCTC
The DNA here is from genome assembly GCF_000708025.1 of Charadrius vociferus. Classification (NCBI taxonomy): domain Eukaryota; kingdom Metazoa; phylum Chordata; class Aves; order Charadriiformes; family Charadriidae; genus Charadrius; species Charadrius vociferus. The sequence continues at coordinate 2,102,040 of NW_009649951.1, forward strand.
TTCTCGTATGAGAGCAGATAAAACATAAACTCAGACTTCTGCTTCTGCACTGGATTTCTGATTCGAAACTGAGATTTAGCGCAAGGGATCAGCATGCCATTTCACTGCGTAAGGAACAAGCTCTAGGAGCACCTAGACGCCCATAGGTACAGGTAGTAACACAGTAATAAGCTCTATTTCCTGTTGTTCCCAGTGTAACTAATAATTTGCTGTGTAAACTCCAACAAATCACCTTGTACCTTGACATATCCTTCTGCAAAACAGGTAAAATGTTCTACTCTATGTTCCCAGGTAAAGTATTAAGAAGGAGGCAAATCATTAAAGTTAATGGAAGTAGGAACAATCAGCAATTCAACAGATTGATTGATTCTTCTAAGCCCTTTATTTTTTTATTAATTGTATGTGGAAGCATCAGTGCACACAAGAAATGCAGAACATCGTCCAAAATCCATCTGGGTGGCGTGACACTTAAGACAGATGACCATTATATGACTTATGCAGAAAGGAGACTGCTTAAAACATAATTCTGATTGTGATTTTAAGTGGATTTTCTTGTAGTCACAGCAAACCAACAAAAATAATTTTATTTATAGTTTCAAAATACGAAAAGTATTATTAGAACACAACTATGTCATCGATTTTCTATAGTTACTAAACGAAAACTAAAGTATAACATGAAAATGGCTATGCAAACCCATTTCGAAATTTGAGCTCCCCGTAAAAATGAACCCACAAAACTCCAGAAGAACAATAAAAAGACCAAGCCATTGATACACTGAGAGTTCACCCCC